>NC_079189.1:278871483-279204483 GCF_029499605.1 Hyla sarda
CGCCTCCGCCGCCTCCTCCGGTCTGGGTAAGCCGGGCCATGTCTCCCACCTCGCCGCCCGTGTTCCCCCCGCTCTGTACCGACTTCGATCGGTGCGCAGAGCGGGCCGAAATGAACTCTAACCCCCCCGCCCCCCTCCTGCCATTGGTGGTCAGCCTGACCGACCAATGGCAGGGGATTGGAGGGGGTGGCAACATTGCCACCTCGCTCCTATGCTTTAGGCTGGTCGGAGCGGTCTCTGACAGCTCCGATCAGTCTTATTTTCCGGGAGATCGGGTCACCAGTGACCCGATTTGACCGGATCGCGGCAAATCGCAGGTCTGAATTGACCTGCGATTTGCTGCGATCGCCGATATTGGGGGGGGGGGGGGGTGTCTCAGGACCCCCCCTAGGCATTGCCACGGGATGCTTGCTGATAGATATCAGCAGGCATCCCGGTCCGATCACCGCCCGGCGAGCGGCAGTGATCGGAAATGCCGAGGGCGTATGGATACGCCCTCTGTCCTTAAGTGACGGGACGCGAGGGCGCATGCATACGCCCTTCGTCCCCAAGGAGTTAAATAGAAATAAAACATATACGTAAAGACCTCCTCATGACCTCGATCGCAGTCATTGGCCGGTAAATTTTGACATGCGAATCACGGCGCTCACGGGCCAGTTTGGCTTCCAGGGGCACGGAAGATAAGGATGATGTAAATGTCTCTGAAAATGTCAGAGGGTCAGCCTGTGATTTTTCATGTGACAAATTTAGACACAAAAAAAGTCTAAATGGTTTGATTCCCCTTGGAGAGAGTGTTAGGGGAAAAATATACCCTCTAGCTGTTGCATGACTACAACTTCCAGCATGCCCTTTGGACAGCCAAAGGACATGCTCAGAGTTTTATTAGTCTGCCACCTGCCCCTATACCTGCTGATCAATAATTGTTACTGATCAGCAATAAATGAAATAATAAATGAAATAGAGTAACGCTCCTTTCACATTGCCGTTAGTGCGGTTAGTGCAAGCAACGTATTTTCCTCCCGCTATATTCGGCCACAATAACAGGAGTTCTAACGGACGCTAGTGGAATCCCACTCAAGTGAATGGGATCCTCTTTGCCCGTTATGACTCCCGTTAGGCTCCGTTACAATAACGGACATTAAGGGCAGTTAAAGTGGGGGCAAAAAAAAACTTAATGTCCGTTTGTAACGGAACCACTTACATAGTGTGAAAGAAGCCTAAGGGGGAGATTTATCAAAAACTCTCTGAAGGTAAAGTCGCGGAGTTTACCATAGCAACCAATCAAATCTTTCTTTTTTAATAGGCGTCTGAAAAATGAGTCATCTGATTGGTTGCTATGGGCAACGTTTCCTCTGGACAGGTTTTGATAAATCTCCCCTATAACACTACATTTACACACACCTTTTATACGGTTACTCTCTCCCCACATAAAAAATTAGCCCGTAGGCAGGGGCCCCATCAGGGGGGTACAACCGGTACCCGGCGCCTTTCATTTTTTGTTTTTATGGCTCCAGTGGAGCAGCCGCTATACACAGTTAGCATAATGAAGGTGCAGTTCGCAGGCACGTCCGCTGCGCTATAATCGGCATGCCCCACCATCTCAGTAGCGCTGCCTGCTGGGGAGGAGCTGAAGCGTACCGGATGAATAGGCCTAGACACCTTGGAGAAGAGCCTACCCTGAGCTGAAGGCACCCGGCCAACCGTGAGGGTACATAGTAGTATAAGCATGGGTGGGGTGGGTTCCAATGGAGTGTTGGTGTAAATACGGAATGACAGTGACAGGCAGCTGGGTCCTGGGGACTGAGGTCTGCAATTATATGGGAGCAACTGTTAGCATGTGGTTATATGGGGGTATAGTTGTCGTAGGGCCCCTCTTTGCAGACAGTTGCTCCCATATAGTTGTAGGTCACAGTCCCCAGGTATGTCGCCATCTGAGAGGGGCCTACAACAACTATATTAACTAAATGAACTAACTCGTATAAATTGGGTGTACCTGTACAGCAGTATTTCCCAACCAGGGTGCCTCCAGCTGTTGCAAAACTACAACTCCCAGCATGCCCAGACTGCCTTTGGAACATGAATATGAACTATATGCCTCTGGAACTTGGAAATGAGAAATGTGGACAGGGCCAGGGAGAGACAAATGAAAGGGGTGACTGATGGCCATCATGGGAGAGGGGGGGTGGTGATTATGAATTAAGTGTGCCTAACTATGGAAATCAGAGATGTGAATAAGGCAGGGGAAAAAGAAAGGCGTGATGGCCATCATGGAGGGGGGCGGAAATGTGACACGAGGTGGAGGGGGTGGAAATGTGACACGAGGGGGGGGGTGGCGGCAATGTGACACGAGGGGGGGGGTGGCGGAAATGTGACACGAGGGGGGGGGGGGCGGAAATGTGACACGAGGGGGGGGGGGCGCGGAAATGTGACATTGTGGAATTGACATAAAAAGGGTTGATGTGAAAAGGGGGGCTGCCCGGGCTTGCTGGGAGTTGTAGTTTTGAAACCTCTGGAGGTCCGCAGGTTGAAGACCACTGAGTGCGGAGAGTTCACTCGAGTATAAGCCGAGGGGGGTGTTTTCAGCACGAATCGTGCTGAAAAACTCGGCTTATACTTGAGTAAATAAACAGGTAAATGCCAGTGCGTCATCCACAGGTAAATGCCAGTGCGTCATCCACAGGTAAATGCCAGTGCGTCATCCACAGGTAAATGCCAGTGCGTCATCCACAGGTAAATGCCAGTGCGTCATCCACAGGTAAATGCCAGTGCGTCATCCACAGGTAAATGCCAGTGCGTCATCCACAGGTAAATGCCAGTGCGTCATCCACAGGTAAATGCCAGTGCGTCATCCACAGGTAAATGCCAGTGCGTCATCCACAGGTAAATGCCAGTGCGTCATCCACAGGTAAATGCCAGTGCGTCATCCACAGGTAAATGCCAGTGCGTCATCCACAGGTAAATGCCAGTGCGTCATCCACAGGTAAATGCCAGTGCGTCATCCACAGGTAAATGCCAGTGCGTCATCCACAGGTAAATGCCAGTGCGTCATCCACAGGTAAATGCCAGTGCGTCATCCACAGGTAAATGCCAGTGCGTCATCCACAGGTAAATGCCAGTGCGTCATCCACAGGTAAATGCCAGTGCGTCATCCACAGGTAAATGCCAGTGCGTCATCCACAGGTAAATGCCAGTGCGTCATCCACAGGTAAATGCCAGTGCGTCATCCACAGGTAAATGCCAGTGCGTCATCCACAGGTAAATGCCAGTGCGTCATCCACAGGTAAATGCCAGTGCGTCATCCACAGGTAAATGCCAGTGCGTCATCCACAGGTAAATGCCAGTGCGTCATCCACAGGTAAATGCCAGTGCGTCATCCACAGGTAAATGCCAGTGCGTCATCCACAGGTAAATGCCAGTGCGTCATCCACAGGTAAATGCCAGTGCGTCATCCACAGGTAAATGCCAGTGCGTCATCCACAGGTAAATGCCAGTGCGTCATCCACAGGTAAATGCCAGTGCGTCATCCACAGGTAAATGCCAGTGCGTCATCCACAGGTAAATGCCAGTGCGTCATCCACAGGTAAATGCCAGTGCGTCATCCACAGGTAAATGCCAGTGCGTCATCCACAGGTAAATGCCAGTGCGTCATCCACAGGTAAATGCCAGTGCGTCATCCACAGGTAAATGCCAGTGCGTCATCCACAGGTAAATGCCAGTGCGTCATCCACAGGTAAATGCCAGTGCGTCATCCACAGGTAAATGCCAGTGCGTCATCCACAGGTAAATGCCAGTGCGTCATCCACAGGTAAATGCCAGTGCGTCATCCACAGGTAAATGCCAGTGCGTCATCCACAGGTAAATGCCAGTGCGTCATCCACAGGTAAATGCCAGTGCGTCATCCACAGGTAAATGCCAGTGCGTCATCCACAGGTAAATGCCAGTGCGTCATCCACAGGTAAATGCCAGTGCGTCATCCACAGGTAAATGCCAGTGCGTCATCCACAGGTAAATGCCAGTGCGTCATCCACAGGTAAATGCCAGTGCGTCATCCACAGGTAAATGCCAGTGCGTCATCCACAGGTAAATGCCAGTGCGTCATCCACAGGTAAATGCCAGTGCGTCATCCACAGGTAAATGCCAGTGCGTCATCCACAGGTAAATGCCAGTGCGTCATCCACAGGTAAATGCCAGTGCGTCATCCACAGGTAAATGCCAGTGCGTCATCCACAGGTAAATGCCAGTGCGTCATCCACAGGTAAATGCCAGTGCGTCATCCACAGGTAAATGCCAGTGCGTCATCCACAGGTAAATGCCAGTGCGTCATCCACAGGTAAATGCCAGTGCGTCATCCACAGGTAAATGCCAGTGCGTCATCCACAGGTAAATGCCAGTGCGTCATCCACAGGTAAATGCCAGTGCGTCATCCACAGGTAAATGCCAGTGCGTCATCCACAGGTAAATGCCAGTGCGTCATCCACAGGTAAATGCCAGTGCGTCATCCACAGGTAAATGCCAGTGCGTCATCCACAGGTAAATGCCAGTGCGTCATCCACAGGTAAATGCCAGTGCGCCATCCACAGGTAAATGCCAGTGCGCCATCCACAGGTAAATGCCAGTGCGCCATCCACAGGTAAATGCCAGTGCGCCATCCACAGGTAAATGCCAGTGCGCCATCCACAGGTAAATGCCAGTGCGCCATCCACAGGTAAATGCCAGTGCGCCATCCACAGGTAAATGCCAGTGCGCCATCCACAGGTAAATGCCAGTGCGCCATCCACAGGTAAATGCCAGTGCGCCATCCACAGGTAAATGCCAGTGCGCCATCCACAGGTAAATGCCAGTGCGCCATCCACAGGTAAATGCCAGTGCGCCATCCACAGGTAAATGCCAGTGCGCCATCCACAGGTAAATGCCAGTGCGCCATCCACAGGTCCCAATTTGTCAGGATGTAATTTTCTCTACATTGTATGGCAAATTTTACGGAATATAACGTTATCGATAAATATTATTCTAAAGTTTTTGTTTTATTAGTTATTTGTATCCTCCCGACCTATGTGGATACTTGCATGCAGAATATTCTCTATAAAAACGTATTGAAACTATAAACAGGGTACCATCCTATGTGTATTCGGCTTAAAAAATGTGGCTCTCAAAATAAATTTCAATCGTGGTTTTGGCGAGATTTGGCTCATTTGGTAAAAAAAAGGTTGCCCACCACTGTACTAGAAGAAAAAAATGGAAAGTGGTCAATAGTCCCATCAGCACAAAAAATGCCCCTCATACATCCATGTATACAGAGAGTTATAGGAGTCAGAAAAGGAGAATTATATAAGCCTATTTGTCTTACAAAAAGTTATCATTTTTTACAAGTAGTAACATAAAACAACCTATAAATTGGGTATTATTGTAATTGTATGTACCTTAAATTAGAATTGAATGGAGGGGGCGCGGTGGCCGCATCGGCCATGGCGCACAATTCTCTCCGTGTGCCGAATAACTGGGTGCCGCACCGGAGATCGCATGGGGTCCCGCGATCTAACATCTTAGGTTTGGGGTGGAGTACCCCTTTAAGTGGTTAAGGGTATTAAATTATAAAGGTACATAAAATTACAATGGTACCCAATTGATAGGTTGTTTTATGGTACTATTTGTAAAAAATTATAACTATTTATAAGACAATAAATATCTTCTTCTGACTCCTATAACTTATTTTTCTGTATACAGGGATGTACGAGGGGCATTTTTTGTGCTGATGGGACTTTTTGACACCATTATATTAACCCCTTTAAGGAATTTTTTTTTTTTTTTGCATTTTCATTTTTCCTTCTTGCCTTCTAAAAGCCATAACACGTTACATTTTCCACTTATAGACCCATATGGGGCTTTTTTGTGCCACCAATTGTACTTTGTAATGAAATCTGTAATTTGGAGTCTATGGAAAAAAAATGTGGGGTAAAATTGAATAAAAAACACAATTTTGCAACTTTTGGGGGTTCATACGATTAAAATGGTAATTAATTCATACTAAAGTTTTACTTCATGGTTCAAAAAAATATATATAGTTCCTAGAGTTGGGGAGGACTTGGGTGTGGAGTAGAGACTGGCCCTAGTGGGGGGAATCAGAGGTGGGCCCCTGGGGTGGGGGGGGCCTAGGCCTTGATCAGTGTAAGGGGCCCCCAAATTTCTGACAGCAGCCCTGAGCATAGGGCACTGTTATCCAAACAGGGAGCCTCCAGCTGTTGCAAAACTATAACTCCCAGCATGGCCAGAAAGCCTTTGATGGTCCAGGCATGCTGGGAGTTGTAGTTTAGCAAAAGCTGGATTCTCCCTCTTTGGGTACCACCACCCTATGGGCTATTTAAATTTTCTTATGGGGAGGTACTGTTTTACCCACCAAACCCCCCCATGATCCAGTGATAAGGTGTCCTCTAGAACAGTGGTTCTTAACCTTTTTAGCGACTGTACCCACAAAGGCTGAAAGCATGTCTGCGGGTACTCCTCATGCGGAACTTGCGCGCGAGGGGTACCCGTGGACAAAAGGCGTGTGCTTTCCTTTATACTAATGCGATACTTAATCCCCTTGTTCCATTATTCCCCCCCTCCCTCTGATGCCCTTTTGCCATTATCCCCCTTCATCTTAAGCTGCTTTCACACTATAAAATTCATCCGTTTTAAAGATCCGTTTGATGTTCCGTTATGAAAACCCAGAAAATCGGCCATTAAACGTCCTTTAGAAAATCCCATACATCTGTTGTAAAAATCCCATAGACTATAATGGGATTTTCTATGATCCGTTTCAATCCGTTATAGTCTGTTATTAATAATGGACATTATTTTGTAACAGGAGAATGAACGGAAGAACTAGTGCATGCACTATTTCTCCCGTTACTATCTTCAGTCACAAAATAACGGACTATAACTGATAAAAACGGGATCATGTAAAAATGCCATAGACTATAATGGGATTTTCTAACGGACGTTTAATGGCAGCTTTTCAGGGTTTTCATAACGGAACATCAAACAGATCTTTAAAACGGATGAATTTTATAGTGTGAAAGCAGCTTAAGATGGAGGGGGATAATGGCAAAAGGGCATCAGATGGAGGGGGGAATAATGGCAAAAGTGGATTAAGGGGGATTAATCACACCCTATATTAATCCCCTTGTGCTTTTAATATCAGATATGGCAAAAAGGGAAACGGAGGGGGGGGTAATCAAATTTAGTGACTATTTATTTTACACTTTTTTTTTTATAGCACACGGGCATTAGGATAGAGGGGGGAGGGATAATGGCACAAGGGGGTCAGAGGGAGTGAGGATAGTCATCACCCCCCTCCATATTATTCCCCTTGTAACCGTACGGACCTACAGAATAAAGATATGGTGTCATTTTTACAGGAAAGCGTACTGTATAGAATCGGAAGCCCCAAAAGTTACAAAATGGGTTGCTTTTTTTTATTTTTTTTTTTTTTATTTTTTTTTTTTCAGTTTTGCCCCACAAATATAAATTTTTCTGGTTTTGCGATTAAAAAGTTTTGTCATTAAAAAGTACAATTGGTGGCGCAAAAAATAAGCCCGCATATTGATCTGTAGGTGCAAAATTGAAAGTGTTAATATTTTTAGAAGGTGATGAGCAAAAAACGAAAATGCAAAAACTGAAAAACTGTGGGGTTAAAATGACTTGGGTGCCATGGTTTTTGCATGGAGAAGTAGAGAAAATTCTGCAATGTGAACATAGCCGTAGCCTACGTTCACACAGCGGAAGGTCCGTGCGGAATTCCGCATAAATATTCTGCATCGCACAACAATCGCCCCTGCAGCATCTACTGCGGAAATCCTTATTCTGACGCCAGTAACAACATTGAACCTGTTCTGTTCTCGTGGATTCCGCTCAGAAATGCATTGCTGTCTGAGGCGGAGCATTTGTGAGCAGTTCTAGCGTGTTCTGCCAGTGCTCCACTGTGTGGAATGTCTGTATGGACATTTTCCGTGCAGAAATTCCTGTGTGAACATGGCCATAGGGGGAGATTTGTCAAACCTTGTGCAGGAGCAGTTGCCCATAGCAACCAACTGGATTTCAGCTTTTATTTTTAGAAAGGCTTTAAAAAAAAATTAAAGCTGGAATCTGGTTATCATGGTCAGCTGTTCCTCTGCACAAGATTTGAAAAATGTACACTGCTGTCTGGCTGAGCTCACTCTGCGCTATTCCATATAACATGTTTTATTTGCGTAACTTATAAGGCATCAGCATTTTCTACCTTTAGACGCCGTGATCAATGCTGATCATGCGTTTTAAGGGTTAATGAGCTGCGGGATTGCTTCTGATAATAGCCGTCTCTCACCGCTTATGAAATGGGCACAGCTCCTGCACTTCATGGCCATGTAACGGTTAAACCCTTGGGGGCGAAGCCCATTATGACTAAGGACGGGAACATTTCTTTTTTCAAATCTGACCTCTATCACTTTAAGCATTAATAACTCTGGGATGCTTTTACTTATAAACTTGATTCCGAGATTGTTTTACGTGACATATTCTACTTTGTTAGTGGTAAATTTTCGTTGATACTTGCATCATTTCTTGGTGAAAAATTCCAAAATTTGATGAGAAAATTGGAAATTTAGCATTTTTCCAACCTTGAAGCTCTCGGCTTGTAAGTAAAATAGACATTGCAAATAAATTATATAATGATTCACATATACAATATGTCCACTTTGCTTTATTAAGTTGACATTTTTATTACTTTTGGAAGACATCAGAGGGCTTCAAACTTCAGCAACAATTTTCAAATTTTTCACACAATTTTGAAAATCAGAATTTTTGAAGGACTAGTTCAGTTTTGAAGTGGATTTGAAGGGCCTTCATATGAAAAATACCCCACAAATGACCCAATTATAAAAACTGCACCCCCTCAAAGTAGTCAAAATTACTTTCAGAAAGTTTAACCCTTTAGGTGTTTCACAGGAATAGCAGCAAAGTGAAGGAGAAAATTCAAAATCAGGGGTCCAGTGAGCCTTAACTCCACACAGTTGTTTGACAACTTTTCGTTCAAGTTGGATGTGTAAATGAAGAAAATACTTTTTTCACTAAAGTACAGTTTTTTCCCTCCAAATTTACAATTTTTACAAAGGGTAATGGGAGAAAATGCCCCCCAAAATTTGTAACCCCGTCTCTTCTGAGTATGGAAATACCCCATGTTAGGATGTAAAATGCTCTGCGTGCAAACTGCAATGCTCAGAAGAGGAGTCACAGTTGGCTTTTGGAAAGCAAATTTTGCTGAAAAGGTTTTTAGGGGGCATGTCTCATTTAGGAAGCCCTTATGGGGCCAGAACAGCAAAAAAAACACATGGCATACTATTTTGGAAACTACACCCCTCAAGGAACGTAACAAAGGGTACAGGGAGCCTTAACACCTCACAGGTGTTTGCCGACTTTTTGTTAGTCGGATGTGTAAATGAAGAAAAACATTTTTTTTTCCCCAAATTTACATTTTTAACACGGGGTAAGAGAAGAAAATGCTCCCCAAAATTTGTAACCCCATTTCTTCTGTATATGGATATACCCCATGTGTGGACTAAAAGTGCTCTGCTGGCGCACTACAAGTGCTCTGCTGGCGCACTACACTCAATTGTTCTGGCACTATGGGGGCTTTGTAAACACACGTGGCCTTCAATTCCAGACAAAATTTCTCTCCAAAATCCCAATGGTGCTCCTTCTCTTCTGAGAATTGTAGTGCACCCGCAGAGCACTTTACATCCACATATGGGTTATGTTCTTACTCAGAAGAAAGGGGGTTACAAATTTTTTTTTTTTTTGGGGGGGGGCTTTTTTCCAATTTTCCCTTGTGAAAATGAAAAATTTAGGGCAACTCCAGCATTTTAGTGAAAAAAAGTTTTCTTTTTCCCATCCAACTTTAATGAAAATTCGTCAAACATCTGTGGGGTGTTAAGGCTCACTGTGTAATTTCCAAAATGAGGTCACACGTGGGTATTTTTTTGTGGTTGTCAGAACCGCTGTAAAATCAGCCACCCCTGTGCAAATCACCAATTTAGGCCTCAAATATACATAGTGCGCTCTCACTCCTGAGCCTTGTGTGTCTGCAGAGCATTTTACGCCCACATATGGGGTATTTCCATACTCGGGAGAAATTGCGTTACAAATTTTGGGGGTATTTTCTTCCTAGCAACACCAGCATGTTAGTGTAAAAAAAATTGAAAAAAATTACACTAACAGGCTGGTGTGGACCCCAACTTTTCCTTTTCATAAGGGGTAAAAGGAGATAAAGCCCCCAAAATTTGTAGTGCAATTGTTCCCAACTACAGAAATACCCCATATGTGGCCCTAAACTGTTTCCTTGAAATACAACAGGGCTCCAAAGTGTGAGAGCGCCATGCGCATTTGAGGACTAAATTAGGGATTTCATAGGGTTTGACATAGGGGTGTTCTACGCCAGTGATTCCCAAACAGGGTACCTCCAGCTGTTGCTAAACTCCCAGCATGCCTGGACAGGCAGTGGCTGTCCGGAAATGCTGGGAATTGTTGTTTTGCTACAGCTGGAGGCTCCATTTTGGAAACACTGCTGTACGATACGTTTTTATTATGAGGGGGGGGACAGTGTAAGGGGGTGTATATGTAGTGTTTTACCCTTTATTTTGTGGTAGTGTAGTGTTTTTATGGCGGGTTTACGGTTAGTGTCCCGCTGGGAGTTCGCACTGCGGTGAAAAATTAGCTGCAGCTCAAACTTGAAGCAGGATACTCACTGTAAATCTGCCCATGTGAATGTACCCTGTACATTTACATGGGGGGGGATACTACAGCTGTTTCAAAACTACAACTCCCAGCATGTAGTGATAGACCGTGCATGCTGGGAATTGTACTTTTGCCACAGCTGGAGACACACTGGTTGGAAAACATTCAGTTAGGTTCTGTTACCTAACTCAGTATTTTCTAACCAGCAATCAGCTGTCTGGTCATGCTGGGAGTTGTAGTTTTGCAACATCTGGATGGCTACAGTTTAGAGACCACTGTATAGTGGTCTCAAACTGTAGCCCTCCAGATGTTGCTAGGCAACTCACCAGCTTCTGTAGTCTGCACGTCATTGCCGCACCAGGGAGCCGCCTGTTATCACCGCCCACATAGGATCTCGGGACCCCCCCCCCCGGGCATTGGCACGGATGCCTGCTGAATGATTTCAGCAGGCATCCCGTTCCGATCACCACCCGGTGATTTGCAGTGATCGGAAATGCAGAGGGCGTGTAGGTACCGCCCTCTGTCCTTAAGTGACGTGGGCGTATACATACGCCCTCTGTCCCCCAACAAGTTAACATATAGGTTTTATACACTTGAAAAGAAAAATATATATATGCTTACGGAAGCAAAAATTGCATATTTTTTTCTGTTAAGGACCAAGGGACCAGGTACGCATTTGCTCCCTGGTACTTAAGGACCAAGGGCGTACGCCCGCGGGAATTTTGGGGACCAGACCGGGGTGACTGCTGATATCGATCAGTAGGCACCCCGCACAGATGTCCAGGGGCGGGGGGGGGGGGGTCATCAGACCTCCCCATGTCGGCGATCTGCGCAAATGGTAAGTGAATTCCCACTTGCGATTTGCGCGATTACGGGTCTATGGTGACCTGGTGACCCGGAAAATAAGGGGATCGCGCTTGTCCAAGACACCCACGATCCCCCTGAAGGGATAGGAGTGAGGTGGCAGGGGTGCCACCCCTCCTATCCCTGATATTGGTGGTCTAGATGCGACCACCAATAGATCGGGGGCGGGGGGGTTAACTTTCGTTTTCCCCGTTCTGTCCACCCACAATAGGCGGGGCAGGACGGGGAAACAAAGGGGACCGGCGCTGAAGATCCACTTACCCTGCGGGCGAGGCTGCGGGCGACTATCGGTGTCGGAGATCGGTGCGTGAGGCATGTCATGCGGCAGAAGAGGACAGCTCCCTGGATCTGATGGAAGCCGGTAAGTTGCTTAGCAACATCTAGGGGACTACAGTTTGAGACCATTATACAGTGGTCTCTACACTGTTACCATCCAGATGTTGCAAAACTACAACTCCCAGCATGCCCAGACAGCTGTCATGCTGGGATTTTTAGTTTTGCAACAGCTGGAGGGGTCACAGTTTAGAGATCACTGTGCTGTGAACCTGTGGCCCTCTAGATCTTGCAAAACTACAACTCCCAGCATGCCCACATAGCAGTTTGCTGTCTGGGCATGCTGGCATTTGTAGTTTTGCAACATCTGGAGGCCCACAGTTTGGAAATCACTGTGCAGTCGTCTCTAAACTGTAGACCTCCAGATGTTGCAAAACAGCTGTCTCAGCATGCTGGGAGTTGTAGTTGCGTACCTCTAGCAGTTGTGTAACTAAATCTCCCAGCATGCACTTTGACTATCAGTACATGCAAGTATTTGTAGTTTTGACACAGCTGGAGGCACACTGGTTGGAAAATACTGAGTTAGGTAACAGAACCTAACTGAAGGTTATCCATCCAGTGTGCCTCCAGCTGTTGCAAAAGTACAACTCCCAGCATGCATGGTCTGTCAGTGCATGCTGGGAGTTGTAGTTTTAAAAAAGCTGGAGGTTTGCCCCCCCCCCCCCCCCATGTGAACGTACAGGGTACATTCACATGGACGGGTTTACAGTAAGTTTCCTGCTTAAAGTATGTGCTGCGGCAAATTTTTTGCCGCAGTGCAAACTCCTAGCGGTAAGCTCACTGTAACCCGCCAGTGCAAATGTACCCTAAAACACTACACGAACACATAATAAAGGGTAAAACACTACATATACACCCCCTTACACTGTTCCTCCCCAATAAAAAATGAAAAACGTATTGTTCAGCAGTGTTTCCAAAACGGAGCCTCCAGCTGTTGCAAAACAACTCCTCCCAGCATTTCCGGACAGCCATTGACTGTCCAGGCATGCTGGGAGTTTAGCAACAGCTGGAGACACCCTGTTTGGGAATCACTGCCGTAGAATACCCCTATGTCCACCCCTATGCAATCCCTAATTTAGTCCTCAAATGCGCATGGCGCTCACTTCGGAGCCCTGTCGTATTTCAAGGAAACAGTTTAGTGCAATATATGGGGTATTTCCGTACCCGGGAGAAATTGCACTACAAATTTTGGGGGTATTTTTCTCCTTTAACCCCTTATGAAAAGGAAAAGTTGGTCTACACCAGCCTGTTAGTGTAAAAAAAAGAATTTTTACATTAACATGCTATGCTGGTGTTGCCCTTTACTTTTTATTTTCACAAGAGGTAAAAGGGAAAAAAAGACCCCCAAAATTTGTAATGCAATTTCTCCTGATTACGGAAATGCCCCATATGTGGGCGTAAAATTCTCTGCTGGCGCACAACAAGGCTCAGGAGTGAGAGCGCACCATGTACATTTGAGGCCTAAATTGGTGATTTGCACAGGGGTGGCTGATTTTACAGCGGTTCTGCCATAAACGCAAAAAATACCCACATGTGATCCTATTTTGGAAATTACACCCCTCACGGAATGTAACAAGGGGTATAGTGAGCCATAAAATAAAATTTCACTAAAATGCTAGTTACCCAAAATTTTTCATTTTCACAAGGGAAAATAGGAAAAAAGCCCCCCACAATTTGTAACCCCATTTCTTCTGAGTATATAAATACCCCATATGTGGATGTAAAGTGCTTTGTGGGCGAACTGCAATGATCAGAAGAGGAGCGCCATTGGGAATTTGATGAGAAAATTTGTCCGGAATTGAAGGCCACGTGTGTTTACAATGTGCCAGAACAATGGACCCCTCCCACATGTGACCCCATTTTGGAAACTACACCCCTCACGTAATGTAATAAGGGGTACAGTGAGCATTTGCGCCCCACAGGTGTCTGACAGTTTTCTGGAACAGTGGTCCGTGAAAAGAAAAAATTTAATTTTGCATTTGCTCAGCCCACTGTTCCAAAGATCTGTCAAACTCCAGTGGAGTTGAAATACTCACTGCACCTCTTATTAAATTCTGAGGGGTGTAGTTTCCAAAATGGGGTCACATGTGGGGGGTCCACTGTTCTGGCACCACTGGGGGCTTTGTAAACGAACATGGCCCCTGACTTCCATTCCAAACAAATTCTTACCAAAAGCTCAATGGCGCTCCTCCTCTTGAGCATTGTAGTGCGCCAGCAGAGCACTTGAAGTCCACACATGGGGTATTTCCATACTCAGAAGAAATGGGGTTACAAATTTTTGTTTTTAATTGTTTTTTGGGGGAAAAAACTGCATTTTAGTGATTTTTTTTTCTCATTAACACATCCAACTTTAACAAAAAGTCGTGAAATACCTGTGAGGTGTTAAGGCTCTCTGTACCCCTTGTTACGTTCCTTGAGGGGTGTAGTTTCCAAAATAGTATGCATGTGTTTTTTTGTTTTTTTGCAGTTCTGGCACCATAGGGGCTTCCTAAATGTGACATGTCCCCCAAAAACCATTTCTGCAAAATTTGCTTTCAAAAAGCCAAATGTGACTCCCTCTTCTGAGCATTATAGTTTGCCCGCATAGCAATTTACATCATAACATGGGGTGTTTCCATGCTCAAGAGATGGGGTTACAAATTTTGGGGGGCATTTTCTCCATTGCCTTTTATAAAAATGGTAGATTTGGGGAAAAAACTGCACTTTAGTGAGAATTTTTTTTTTTCATTTACACATCTGACTTTAAGGAAAAGTCATCAAACACCTGTGGGGCGTTAAGGCTCACTGGACCCCTTGTTAAGTGCCTTGAGGGGTGTAGTTTCCAAAATGGTATGACATGTGGGGGGTTTTCTGCTGTTCTGGCACCGTAGGGGCTTCCTAAATGTGACATGCCCCCCAAAAACCATTTCAGAAAAATTCACTCTCCAAATTCCCATTGTCGCACCTTCCTTTCTGAGCCCTCTACTGCGCCCGCTGAACACTTGACATACACATATGAGATATTTCCTTACTCGAGAGAAATTGGGTTACAAATTTTGAGAGGATTTTTCTCCTTTTACCTCTTGTAAAAATTAAAAAACTGGGTCTACAAGAACATAAGTGTATAAAATGAAGATTTTGAATTTTCTCTATTTGGCTGTTATTCCTGTGAAACGCCTAAAGGAGGGTTGGACCTGAGGAAGAGGGGAGCCTGTCCCTTTGTAAAGCGTAGTCCCTTGTACATGTTCTGAATAAAGTATGTTCTTACTTACCATCGGCTTCTGAAATTCTACTCTGCCGCACTAGTGAGCGCCACTACAGGTTTGCTTCTTCATTGCCATTATATCTTCCACGTTGACCGTCCTGTGAGACGGGAGGATCCAGGCTGCACACCGTGACCACCGACCCACACCAGCTGGGCTCCCAAAGCAACCACAGATGTTATGCTCTTAGAATAACATTACCAGGTGAGCACATTCTATTGTGATACCCTACTCCTTTGTTGGTTAGGATAACGGCACAGATATGGGCGCATTGTCCTTTTTTGTTTATCATACTCCACCTAAAGCGTTAACGCACTTACTGAATGTCATTTTGAATACTTTGAGGGGTGCAGTTTTTATAATGGGGTCATTTGTGGGGTATTTCTAATGGGAAGACCATTCAAATCCACTTCAAACCTGAACTGGTACATGAAGAAAAATTCCGATTTTGAAAATGTTGTGAAAAATTGGAAAATTGCTGCTATACTTTGAAGCCCTTTGATGTCTTCCAAAAGTAAAAACATGTCACCTTTATGATGCAAACAGGAAGTAGACATATCGTATTTGTGAATCAATATATAATTTATTTGGAATATCCATTTTCCTTATAAGCAGAGAGCTTCAAAGTTTGAAAAATGCAAAATTTTCAATTTTTTCATCAAATTTGGGAATTTTTCACCAAGAAATGATGCAAGTATCGACAAAATTTTACCACTAGCATAAAGTAGAATGTCATGAAAAAAAATATCTCGGAATTAGAATGAAAGGTAAAAGTATCCCAGAGTTATTAATGCTTAAAGTGACAGTGGTCAGATGTGCAAAAAACGCTCTGGTCCTACACTGAAAATTGGCCTGGTCCTTAAGGGGTTAAGAACCAAGCCCATTTTCACCTAAACCCCTTAAGGACCAGGGGGTTTTCAGTTTCTGCACTTTTGTTTTTCCTCCTTACCTTTAAAAAAATCATAACCCTTTTAATTTTGCTCCTAAAAATCCATATGATGGCTTATATTTTTGCGCCACCAATTCTACTTTGTAATGACATCAGTTATTTTACCCAAAAATCTACGGCGAAATGCAAAAAAATCATTGAGACAAAATTGAAACAAAAACGCCTTTTTGTAAATTTTGGGGACTTCTGTTTCTACGCAGTAAATTTTTCGGTAAAAATGACACCTTTTCTTTATTCTGTAGGTCCATACGATTAAAATGATACCCTACATATAGCGGTTTGATTTTGTCGTACTTCTGAAAAAAATAACTACATGCAGGAAAATGTATACGTTAAAATTTGTCACTTTCTGACCCCTATAACTTTATTATCTTAACGCGTATGGGGCGGTATGAGGACTAATTTTTTGGTCTGTGATCTGAAGTTTTTAGCGGTACTTGATCACTTTTTATTCATTTTTTCCTGATATAAAAAGTGACCAAAAATACACAATTTTGGACTTTTGAATTTTTTTGCGCGTACGCCATTGACCGTGTGGTTTAATTAATTATATATTTTTATAATTCGTACATTTCCACACGCGGTGATATCACATATATTTATTTACAGTTTTTTTTTATGGGAAAAGGGGGTGATTCAGACTTTTATTAGGGGAGGTGTTAAATGATCTTTATTCACTTTTTTTTTCCACTTTTTTTTTTTGCAATGTTATAGCTCCCATAGGGACCTATAACACTGCACACACTGATCTATTACAGATCACTGGTTTCTCATAAGAAACCAGTGATCAATGATTCTGCCGCATGACAGCTCATGCCTAGATCTCAGGCACTGAGCAGTCATTCGGCAATCGGACACCAGGAGGCAAGGTACGAGACCCTCCTTGTGTCTAATAGCTGTTTGGGACGCCGCGATTTCACCGCGGCGATCCCGAACAGCTCCCTGAGCTAACGGCATGGTTTCACTTTAGACGCAGCGTTCAACTTTGAACGCCGCGTCTAAAGGGTTAAAAGCGTGCAGCACCGCGATCACTGCCACGTGCTATTAGCCACGGGTCCCGGCCGTTGTTAGAGGCCAGGCTTGACCCGCTATGACGTTATAGAAAGGGAAAGGACTCAGGATGTACCGGTACGTCCTTGGTCCTTAAGGGGTTAAGGACCAGGCCGATTTTATGTTTGCGTTTTTCCTCCTCGCCTTCTAAAATCCATAACTCTTTTTTATATTTCCATCTACAGACCCATATAAGGGCTTGTTTTTTGCGTGACCAATTGTACTTTGTAATGAAACCTCTCATTTTACCATAAAATGTACGGCGAACCCAGGAAATTTTAATGAAAACCCAAATTTTGCACATTTCGGAGGGGTTCGTTTTCAGTGTACAATTTACGGTAAAAATTATGTGTTGGTCAATATGATTAAAATGATACCCATGGCTAGATACTTTTAGATTTTTTTTAAGCGTACAAAAATAAAAAAAACTTTTTGTTCAAAATCAGTAATCTAAAATCGCCCTATTTTGACCCCCTATAACTTTTTAATTTTTCCGTATATAGGGCGGTATGAGGGCTCATTTTTTGTGCCATCATCTACTTTTTTAAGATACCACATTTGCATATATAAAACTTTTAAATCATTAAATTTTTCTTTTAAATAAAATGCGACAAAAAAGCATAATTTTTGGACTTTTTTTTTAATTTACGTTTACGCCATTCACCGTACGGGACCATTAACATTATATTTTGATAGTTCGGACATTTACGCATGCGGCAATACCAAATATATAAAAAAAAAGTTTTCGCCTTTTGAGGGTAAAATGGGGGAAAAACTGTCAATTTTCATTTTTATTGGGGGAGGGGATTTTTCACTTTTTTTAAATTTTATTTTTACATTTTTCAACTTTTTTTTTTTTACACTTTTTATGTCCCCAAAGGGGACTATCTATAGCAATCCTTTGATTGCTAATACTGTGCAGTGCCATCGGTGATCTTCTGGTCTGCTCGATCTCAGACCAGAGCAGAAGACTCCGGGAGACGGCCGGAGCCAGGTGAGGGGACCTCTGGCCGCCATGCTGGATGATCGGATCGCCGTGGCAGCGCTGCGGGTGATCCGATCATCCATTCCATGTACCGCAATGCCGCAGATGCCGTGATCTGTATTGATCACGGCATCTGAGGGGTTAATGGCGGACATCCGTGCGATCACGGATATCGGCCATTACGGGCCGTGTATGATGCGAGCACCGTTCCGATGCTCCCGCTCATACACAGGGCGTAAATGTACATCCTGGTGTGGGACGTACATTTACTTCCGTGGTCGTTAAGGGGTTAAATATAATATAAACAGGAAACCTAATATAATAATGTTTAATAACGTATTAAATGGAAATAAAATCTGTAAATGGATGCAGCTGTAATGGGTGGGTTCACACTGCACTTTTGTTTGTGCATCATGTAAATGTTTAACCCCTTTATGACCTAGGGTTTTTCAGTTTTTGCACAATTTTTTTCCTCCTTACCTTTAAAAAAACGTAACGTTTTAAATTTTGCACCTAAAAATCCATATGATGGCTTATTTTTTGCACCACCAATTCTACTCTAATCAGTCATTTTACCCAAAAATCTACTGTGAAATGGAAAAAAAAATCATTATGTGACAAAATTGAAGAAAAAACACCATTTTGTAACTTTTGGGGCTTCAGTTTCTATGCAGTAAATTTTTCGGTAAAAAAATGACACTTTATCTTTATTCTGTAGGTCCATATGATTAAAATGATTCCCTACTTATATGTTTGATTTTGTTGTACTTATGGAAAAAATCATAACTACATTAAGGAAAATGTATACGTTTAAAATTGTCATGTTCCCACCCCCTATAACTTTTTTTTATTTTTCCATGTACGGGGCGGTATGAGGGCTAATTTTTGCGCCCTGATCTGACGTTTTTAATTTTTGCAATGATCGGACTTTGTGATAGCTTTTTATTAAATTTTTCATGATTATAAAAAGTGACCAGAAATACGCCACTTTGGAATTTTTTTGCACGTACGCCATTGACTGTTTAATAAACTATTTCCTCACGTGGCCATATCACATGGTTATTTCTATTTATTTTTTTAAGGGAAAGGGGGGGGGGATTCAAACTTTTATTAGGGAAGGGGTTAACTGATCTTTAATCATTTTTTATTTTTTTTTATTTTCACTTATTTTTTTTTGCAATGTTATAGCTCCCATAGGGGGCTATAAAACTGCACACACTGATCTTTTACATTGATCACGGTTTCTCATAGGAAACCACTGATCGATGATTCTGCCGCTTGACTGCTCGTGCCTGGATCTCAGGCAATGAGCAGTCATTCAGCGATTGGACAGCATGGAGGCAAGTAAGGACCCTCCGGCTGTCCTGTAAGCTGTCGGTATGCCGCGATTTCACCGTGGCGATCCCGATCAGCTCCCTGAGCTAACTGGCAACGTTTTTGTTTCACTTTAGATGCGGCCATCAACTTTTGCGCGCTATTAGCCATGGGTCCCGGCCGTGGCTAGGTGCCGGGCCCCACCCGCTATGATGGAGTGGCCCCGT
The DNA here is from genome assembly GCF_029499605.1 of Hyla sarda. Classification (NCBI taxonomy): domain Eukaryota; kingdom Metazoa; phylum Chordata; class Amphibia; order Anura; family Hylidae; genus Hyla; species Hyla sarda. The sequence goes on from NC_079189.1 coordinate 278,891,194, forward strand.
GTTATAGAATGGGAGCCGACCCATGACGTACATGTATGTCATGGGTCGGGAAGGGGTTAAAGGGTTGTTCGGGTGGAAAAAAAAATATATATATATATATTTTTTTTTTTTTTCTTTTTCAAATCAACTGGTTCTAGAAAGTTAGATTTGTAAATTAACTCTATAAAAAAAATATTAATCCTTCCTGTACTTAGCTGATGTATACTACAGAGGAAGTTGAGTTGTTCTTTTCTGTCTGACCACAGTGCTCTCTGCTGACACCTCTGTCCATGTCAGGAACTGTCCAGAGCAGGAGAGGTTTGCTATGGGGATTTGATCCTACTCTGGACAGGTCCTGACAGATGTGAGCAGATAATGCTGTGGTCAGACAGAAAAGAACTCAAGTTAGTCTGTAGAGTAAACAGTTGATAAGTACTGGAAGGATTAAGCTTTATTGACTTGAATTTTTTTTCCACCGAAGTAGCCTTTAATACACTTAGGGCAGGGTCACACGTAATGGATCTGTAGCATATTTTACGTTGCAGATCAGTCGGAGACTAGAGTGTGCCTCCCGATTGCGGATTGCTGCTACTAGCAGACAACGCAGGCACGACAGGGACCAGCGAGTCGTTGCGAGCATGTGCAGTGTACAAAGACTTTGCGGCAGTTTTTGGCCTATCTCGAAACGGGTGGGGGGGGGGGTGTTGGAGTACACTGTGCCCGGAGGTCCCTGTGTGTCTGCTCCTGGGGGCAGATTGCTGCTAGGAGCAAACAATGGGCGCACACTCTAGGGACGGTCAATGGCGTTACCTGTGACCCTACCCTAAAAAAGGTATGCGATGGACCATAATTAATTTCCCATTGATTTCATTATTTAAAAAAGAAAGCCACTGATCTGTTCTTTTTTTTTTTTTTTTTTTTTTTTTTTCCCTGTACACAATGGTTAAATACATTTCTGCAGATGGTTCCTATCAGTAGCCAGGACCTGAATGACTTATAGCAGGGATCCCGCCGCTGCTAGTCATTAACCCCAACCAGAAAAAATAACTCTGAAAGGGGGTGATTTCAAACTTTTATTAGGGAAGGGGTTAAATGATCAGTGCAAAAAAGTGAAAAAAAAAATTGAATGTTATAGCTCCCATAGGGGGCTATAACACTGCACACACTGATCCTTTTACAAGGATCAAAGGTTTCTCATTGGAAACCATTTATCAATGATTCTGCCGCTTGACCGCTCATGCCTGGATCTCAGGCACTTAGCTGTCGTTCGGCGATCGGACAACAGAAGGCAAGGTAAGGGACCCTCCTGCTCTCTTACAGCTGTTAGGGATGCCGCAATTTCACTGCGGCGATCCCGAACAGCCCCCTGAACTTTGAACTCCGCTTCTAAAGGGTTACTAGCGGCGCATTAGCCACTGGTCTCGGCCCGACCCACTATGACGCGGGGCTATGGCGTGGCCCCCCCCCTGTTATAGAACGGGAGTGGATTTAGGGCGTACAGGTATGCCCTCAGTCCTTAAGGAGCTAAACACCATGTTAGTTAAACATTTGTGTTTTTTCTGGCATTCAGCCCCCCCCCCCATTTCTTCAATAGAAATCCTTGAGTCACATGATAAAAAAAAAAATTTACAATGTTAACCTGTCACGCCCCCTCCCATAGGCTTGCATTGAGGGGGCAGGTCGTCACAATATCTTGGTCCCTTTATCACCTGTCATCATCCACGGCGTGATCTTCTCTCTGTGCAGCTCATGAACAGGGGTGCTATAGGAGAGATCATGGGGGTCCCCAGCGGCTGGAACCCCACGATCAGACATCTTATCCCCTATCCTTTGGATAAGTGAGAGCATGTTTAGGGGCGGAGTACCCCTCTAAGGGGTTGTAACTAGACCTTAGCAATATCGAGGACTCTATAAACAGAATGTTTCCTCATCTCCCTTCCCCACATGGCAGCGCCAATAGCACTCAACTGGCTGGTGGCAGCAGGGCACTCTCCTGCTGCCACCTCCTGAGTGTCTTCCTTGCCTCTATAACTGCCTTTTTTCTTCAGATCTCCATGTAGGTTGGGAGGGCACACAGCGACCAAGGGATAGAAAACACCCTAAGCTACCGCTCTGGCCATACTGCAGTCTTGTGGTTTTATTATGGGGTAAAAGGAGTGGAAGTGAGGAAGGTGCTACTTCTTGCCACCACTATGGGTGGCACGAGCAGCGCCACTTTCTGCGCAGGCAGCTTAGTGCTCAATTCTGAGAGAATACATCTGCACCTGGGTGTATCTAACCTCTGTACGCCACCTCTACTATTTGAGCTCACAAACATCTGACGCCAGCATGAAATTCTTGGTCACCGTGGCAAACTGGTGCCTGAGCTTTACCAAGCCCTACCCTAATGTATGAGGGTGGCGTATGTGTGTGCCTAGTGTATCCTCTACCTCTCTCCAGCTTAGTGCTGTATATAGGTTTTATTAATTCATACACGTACTATACATGGGTATACTGAGGTTTATACTGCTTTTTTCCTCAGTTATCCATAGGTATCCCACTGAGTATAGAATTCTAATGTATACTGTGACATACAGCAGATGGTGAAATTAATTTCATTGGCATCAACGGAGTCTAGTGACTCCATTTAGGCTGCATTCCCCTGATATAAAATTATTTGTCCCGTTACACTAACGTATACCAGCAGAATACAGGTCACTAGGTGATTCCGTTCTTGCCACTGACATGAATGGCATTGGCTGCTGTACACCACAGGATATCTTGGTATTCCATTCTAGGCTGATACTGAGGAATCCTCACTTTGATGTGCTCTCTCCCTTGCCATACTCCACACTGTCGGATATTGCATATGCACAACAGTAAATTATTTTTTGCTTGAAATGTTATTTAAAGGGGGTTATATGGGATTAGAAAAACATGGCTGCTTTCTTCAAAGTACGGTACCACACCTATCCATCCATTGTACAGTATCGCAATTTAGCCTCACTCAGTAGGGATGAGCTGTGATAACTAAAACAATAAATCAGCCATGTTTTCTATTACTATAAATCCAAATTAAGATGGAATATCTAGATATATTTTTAAATTTTTTTTCTTATTAGCAGGAGCATTTGGTGCTGCCTCCTAACTCTGGACACACATTCCTAGGAGAGTAATACTACCAACCTCTACATCAGCCTCAGCATTACCGGATATCTACCCAGACTGGAAGGAGCTGCACTCAGTAAGTTCCAATTTCATAATTATGTAGTAGCTACTTAAGCATGGCTCGTTGCAAGGATAATGGGGAGGGGTTATCATTGTGGCACCATGTGACAGTATCTACATAACTGGGATTTTTGACCCTGGTTTTCCCCTTGGTGGTACTGCTGTAAGAGGCCCAGTTGGAAGTGTAATGTGAGGTCTAAGAAACAGTGCTCCTGTCCCTTCTCTCCTCGTCCTCACAGCTCTCTCTGGTGGGCAGTGGTAGGTGGATGTCCACATGTCTGCCAGTGCAGTGAAAACAGCTATTCCAGCCAAGATATCACTAAGGGCAAGCTAAGCAGCAGTCCCTGGTAGGAATACTGCTTGCTTGTCACTTTGTGCCCCCTGTTCTTTCACAGAGGCCCTGTCACCTGTCCCCCACATAGTGCCTACCACCTTCTGTATCCTTCTGCCCTATCCCCACAGAGGCTATGCCCCATCAAGGAGAACTCACAACTTTCCTTGAAGCCAGCAGAGTCTCTGCCACCTTGTCTCTCTAACCTCCAAAGCTTATAGCAGCAGTACAAAGCTTATTCTTGTAACCATTATGCCTCTCCAATGATATTGAATAAGCCCGCAGCAGCTGTTATCCCTTAGCTGCTGCAACATAGCTTAATTATTACAGCCGCCATTAACCCTTGGCTCCTGATTGTGACTCCAAACCTTTCTATTCTGTGGATGAGTGGAAGACTGTTGTTGCCTGCCACATTCTGTCCCCCTGTTCTCTGCCCTTGAAGCCCTTTCCACCTTTCACCTTGCATCGTTATCCGTGTCCCCATCTCCCCTTCAAGACTCCCTACAACCTTCTGAGCCTCTGCCCAAGACAGCTCTAGTCACCTACTTTCCTACCTTCCTGTACCCCACACAGTACCCCTGCCACCTTCTGTACTCCATCTCCTAACAATAGTCCTTCCACCTTTCTGCCTTCTAGATCCCTAACCTCTCCTGGCTTCTGCTTCTAGCCCCCTACCCTCAAAGCTCACTCACAGAGCCACTGGCATCTTTGGACCTCCCCCAACAGAGTCCTTGCCTCCTTTTGTGTTCCACATCACTATATCCCCCCCCCCCCTTACAGAGGCCCTAGAACTTGCACCATCACTCGTCCAGAGCTTCTGCCATCATGTCTGTTTCATCTTCAAGGATGGGCAACAGATGTAGGGAGCTCTTTGGGGGGGGAGGGGGGCGGCAGTGGGGGTTAAGGTGCCAGAGGCTCTGTAAAGGGGGGAAGGTCTGCGACATGGTACACAAGGATTCTGGTGAAGGGAATCAGAAGGTGTCGGGGGTTCTGTGTGAGGGGGGGGTGGCCTTGTTAGGGATGGTGGCTTGAAACAGATGCTAGAGGGGGTTGGTGATTTGGAAGGTAGAAAGGTGGAAGCACTGCTGTTAGGAAAAGGGGTACAGAAAGTGATAGGAGTGCTAGGTGGGGTATAGGAAAGTGAGAAAGTAGGTGGCTAGGGCTCTACCTAGGGCAGTGGCTCAGAAGGAGGCAAGAAGTCTTGAAGGGGAGGTGGGGATATGGATTCGATGGAAGGGAGAAGTTGGTAGGGGTTCTGTTAGAGGAGGTTGGAGAAGGTGGTAGGGATACAGTGCCTTAGGGGAAAAGTACAGGAAAAGAGAATGTGACAGGGGCCATAGGGGCAGGGAGACATAAGGCGGCAGAGGGCCTGCTGGGTTCAAGGATACAGAGAGTTGCAAGCACTTCGTGATGGGATGTAGCCTCTGTAGGGGTAGGAAAAAAGGGTACAGAATGTGATAGGCACTCTGTGGGGGAAAGGTGAAAGGGAATCTGTGCAATAACAGAGAGGCACAAAGTAACAGGCAAGCAGTCTTCCTACCAGAGACCGCTGCTTAGCCTGTCCTCAGTGATACCTTGGCTAAAACTGCGGTCTTCACTGCACTGGCAGACTTCTGTTAAAGAAGGCACATCGCGTTCGTGTGAAGACAAGAAGTGAAGGAGCAGAAGTAGCTAACAACTAGCAAGGGTGAGCACTGTTAAGGCCTTATGTAGGCCTTAGTCTGTAGAAAGCAGTCTTTCATATTTGATGATTTGGTGTGATGTCTATCCATATAAAACACTTAAACTGTGGGTTGCTCGCCATTATAGCTTTTTAAACTTAAATTGGCTAACTGATGCTGATTGTTTCCACATTTACGTTTCTGATTCTTTTTTTCTAGCTCTGTCTTTGATTACATTTTTTTCTCCTCTACTTCTATATCTTTGGTTCTAGCGATTGGCATATGAACTATACTCACAGGTGTTTCTATAACTTACTGAGTTTGCCCCTTTTAGCCCTTGTAGGTATGAAATGTTTATTCTACTGCTTGTTGTGGATCTAAGAACCACCCTAAACTTCCCCTCTTACTGTACTGAACATGACATCTAGTCATTATCATATGGTAAGGCCATAGGTTTTTACGTTTTTTCTTTTTCCCCTAAAGAATGGCAGTACACTTGAAAGGCATATGCCCTGGTTCATAACCTTTTACCCTATTCAGTTACCAGACATATACCTCTACTGAGATGCTACCAGAATGTATGTTTTACTGAGCAGTATAACAACCTTTTATAATGCTTAATAGCAAAATGGCAGTTTGTTAGAAACGTTATCAGAATGCCACCATGTGGAAGTAGCTATAACTAACCCTAAATATTGATGCAGTGCATTACTGCTTCAGTGCTGGCATCATCCAGAGAAGTAGGATTTATGTAGTTCTGTCAGGATAGTCAGTAGCTACCTAAGCATGACTTATTGCACTGGTAACCTAGGGGGTTTCAGTGTGGCACCATGTGGAAGAAGCTAAAATTAGAGTAGCAGGACTTTATGATCTTATTGTGCCCAGGATGCAAAAAGTAAAAAAAAACTTGCTTACCTTCCACCGTTGTGCCACTAGCTCTTTGGTCGTCCGGTTCCCGTCTTTTTCCTGCTTTTGTGTGCACAGATCGTCAAACTGAGGTCAGTGTATTGCTGGCCGCTGCGATGTCCTGCCTTGGCCCTTGATAGGCTGAGTGCAGTGTCAGGGCCTGTTGTGTTAAGTGTAGGGTCATGTAACAGGCCCTGACCCTGCGCTCAGCCTATCACCGACCGAGGCAGGACATCACTGCAACCAGCGATACACTGACCAGTGTGACTATCTGTACACACGGAAGTAGGAAGAAGACAGACCAAAGGTGAAGGTGGAAGGAGAGTTATCTTTATAATTTTTTTACTTTTTGCAGCCCAGGCACAATAGGATCCTAAAGTTCTTCTACACTACTCCTTTAAACCTAAATAATCAGCTAATTATTGATGTATATTACTAAACCAATAATGGGTAGTGTGTAGGTTGAAATAGCCAATCTTATGATCACCCCTCCTGGATTCAACAGGTATTTCAATTTACTTACTGTTTTTTTTCTTGTAGGTATGAGATGTTGATTCTACTGCCTGATGTGGATTTTTGAAGAGCCTTAAACAACTTATTCGCCTAAGAGCGTTCCCACAATATCCTTAATTTTAGAAGTGTTGTCACTCATCTTTACTTGCTACTGCTGTGCAGTTTTCACTGTATGAAAAGCCCTCCCACTGTACTGCCCAGTCTCTCTACAGTGATTATGATGATCCTGTCCATAACAAGGCTGATAATGGAGGAACATGTGACATACATATAACTCTTCATACTCCGTAGGCATATACAGGTGCAGTGGAGTCACATACTACTCCATACTTGGCCAAATTATGGATATGATTGCCATAGTCACTAAAGATAAGGACGAGGTAGAATGGGGCAGGACTTGTTGAATAGTAAAAACACAGCACAGCAGGAGCAAGTGACTGAGTGATGATACTTTACAATTATAGCACTTATACATACATCCAATCGGCAAAGAGACCTGCATCTGGCCATAATCGCATGGTAAGTCCTTACTATTAAAGAAGAATGGCAGTACGAAGCTATTCCATTATCACTTGAAGGCATAACGGTTCATAAGCCCCCCCTTATGGATCCAAACCTTTCTGTGCTGGTGGACCAGTGATAGACTGCTTTATTTTTTTGTATTATTAAAGGAGCTTAACTTCAAAATGTATTGGATATAAGCAATGTGTTAGCTTGCTTTAGACTAACTCACTTAGTTCTATAGTTTACTTACCACAGCAGTACAAAGCTATTCCATTATCACTTGAAGGCATAACGATTCATAAGCCCCCCCTCTTGTGGATCCAAACCTTCTTGTGCTGGTGGACCAGTGGTAGACTGCTGTTTATAGTTCACAGAGCTCGTATTGGCAATTAGCAGTGTGTTAGTCTAGAGCAGTGGTCGGCAAGTCGCTCTTTAGACACTTTAATGTGGCTCTTTAGTGTGCCGCGCCCGCTCCCCTCCCTCCTCTCGGGCGGCCGCCCCAAAAGTCAGGACTCTACAGCTAGCCTCTGTCAGTGCGCGCCCTGTGTGCAGCCCTGGCGGTTGGCTCCAGTCGGGTCATGTGGTATAGGGGGGCGTGACTTTCTGTGTGGCGCCACGGCGGCGAGGCAGCATCCTCTGCCGCCCTCAGAAGACTGTGCCTCCCAAATCAGCAGCGTGTCATCCGGTAGGTGTAGCAATAGCCTGGCCTGCCTGCCTCTGGAGACTCCATTTCTGTGACAGAAAAAGGAAGGGTTGAGGGGGAATGGAGGGGAGGAGGGGATGAATATGAACTATATGCCTCTGGAACTTGGAAATGAGAGATGTGGGCAGGGCCAGGGAGAGACAAATGAAAGGGGTGACTGATGGCCATCATGGAGGAGGGGGGGGGGGTGATTATGAATTAAGTGTGCCTAACTATGGAAATTAGAGATGTGAACAGGGCAGGGTAAAAAGAAAGGCGTGATGGCCAACATGGAGGGGCAGAGATGTGGCATGGAGGGGCAGAGATGTGGCATGGAGGGGCAGAGATGTGGCATGGAGGGGCAGAGATGTGGCATGGAGGGGCAGAGATGTGGCATGGAGGGGCAGAGATGTGGCATGGAGGGGCAGAGATGTGGCATGGAGGGGCAGAGATGTGGCATGGAGGGGCAGAGATGTGGCATGGAGGGGCAGAGATGTGGCATGGAGGGGCAGAGATGTGGCATGGAGGGGCAGAGATGTGGCATGGAGGGGCAGAGATGTGGCATGGAGGGGCAGAGATGTGGCATGGAGGGGCAGAGATGTGGCATGGAGGGGCAGAGATGTGGCATGGAGGGGCAGAGATGTGGCATGGAGGGGCAGAGATGTGGCATGGAGGGGCAGAGATGTGGCATGGAGGGGCAGAGATGTGGCATGGAGGGGCAGAGATGTGGCATGGAGGGGCAGAGATGTGGCATGGAGGGGCAGAGATGTGGCATGGAGGGGCAGAGATGTGGCATGGAGGGGCAGAGATGTGGCATGGAGGGGCAGAGATGTGGCATGGAGGGGCAGAGATGTGGCATGGAGGGGCAGAGATGTGGCATGGAGGGGCAGAGATGTGGCATGGAGGGGCAGAGATGTGGCATGGAGGGGCAGAGATGTGGCATGGAGGGGCAGAGATGTGGCATGGAGGGGCAGAGATGTGGCATGGAGGGGCAGAGATGTGGCATGGAGGGGCAGAGATGTGGCATGGAGGGGCAGAGATGTGGCATGGAGGGGCAGAGATGTGGCATGGAGGGGCAGAGATGTGGCATGGAGGGGCAGAGATGTGGCATGGAGGGGCAGAGATGTGGCATGGAGGGGCAGAGATGTGGCATGGAGGGGCAGAGATGTGGCATGGAGGGGCAGAGATGTGGCATGGAGGGGCAGAGATGTGGCATGGAGGGGCAGAGATGTGGCATGGAGGGGCAGAGATGTGGCATGGAGGGGCAGAGATGTGGCATGGAGGGGCAGAGATGTGGCATGGAGGGGCAGAGATGTGGCATGGAGGGGCAGAGATGTGGCATGGAGGGGCAGAGATGTGGCATGGAGGGGCAGAGATGTGGCATGGAGGGGCAGAGATGTGGCATGGAGGGGCAGAGATGTGGCATGGAGGGGCAGAGATGTGGCATGGAGGGGCAGAGATGTGGCATGGAGGGGCAGAGATGTGGCATGGAGGGGCAGAGATGTGGCATGGAGGGGCAGAGATGTGGCATGGAGGGGCAGAGATGTGGCATGGAGGGGCAGAGATGTGGCATGGAGGGGCAGAGATGTGGCATGGAGGGGCAGAGATGTGGCATGGAGGGGCAGAGATGTGGCATGGAGGGGCAGAGATGTGGCATGGAGGGGCAGAGATGTGGCATGGAGGGGCAGAGATGTGGCATGGAGGGGCAGAGATGTGGCATGGAGGGGCAGAGATGTGGCATGGAGGGGCAGAGATGTGGCATGGAGGGGCAGAGATGTGGCATGGAGGGGCAGAGATGTGGCATGGAGGGGCAGAGATGTGGCATGGAGGGGCAGAGATGTGGCATGGAGGGGCAGAGATGTGGCATGGAGGGGCAGAGATGTGGCATGGAGGGGCAGAGATGTGGCATGGAGGGGCAGAGATGTGGCATGGAGGGGCAGAGATGTGGCATGGAGGGGCAGAGATGTGGCATGGAGGGGCAGAGATGTGGCATGGAGGGGCAGAGATGTGGCATGGAGGGGCAGAGATGTGGCATGGAGGGGCAGAGATGTGGCATGGAGGGGCAGAGATGTGGCATGGAGGGGCAGAGATGTGGCATGGAGGGGCAGAGATGTGGCATGGAGGGGCAGAGATGTGGCATGGAGGGGCAGAGATGTGGCATGGAGGGGCAGAGATGTGGCATGGAGGGGCAGAGATGTGGCATGGAGGGGCAGAGATGTGGCATGGAGGGGCAGAGATGTGGCATGGAGGGGCAGAGATGTGGCATGGAGGGGCAGAGATGTGGCATGGAGGGGCAGAGATGTGGCATGGAGGGGCAGAGATGTGGCATGGAGGGGCAGAGATGTGGCATGGAGGGGCAGAGATGTGGCATGGAGGGGCAGAGATGTGGCATGGAGGGGCAGAGATGTGGCATGGAGGGGCAGAGATGTGGCATGGAGGGGCAGAGATGTGGCATGGAGGGGCAGAGATGTGGCACGGAGGGGCAGAGATGTGGCACGGAGGGGCAGAGATGTGGCACGGAGGGGCAGAGATGTGGCACGGAGGGGCAGAGATGTGGCACGGAGGGGCCAGCAAAATAAGTTAGTGGCCAGGTTCTGAGGTCAATATAGAACAGTACCAGTGAGGACTATTTGAGTGTGTTTTCACATACTTTTATTCAACTTGACTGCAGAGCCAGTGCAATGTGTGCATGCCTGTTTTATTACTTTTACTTCTTGCCTACTGTTTGGGTGTATCCATCAAGGTGGAGAACCCTGCTTAAAATATCCATGATGAGCCCCACTAATTTTATAATACTATTTACACACACATAAGATGCCATATATGTGTCATCCACAGATCCCAATTAGTCAGGATGTAATTTTCTCTACATTGTAAGGCAAATTTTACTTTATTTAACGTTATCTATAAATATTGTTCTAAAGTTTTTGTTTTATTAGTTATTTGTATCCGACCTATGTGGATACTTGCATGCAGAATATTCTCTATAAAAACTTATTGAAACTAAAACAGTGTACCATCCTATGTATTTTCGGTTTTAAAAATGTGGCTCTCAAAATAAATTTCAATCGTGGTTTTGGCGAGATTTGGCTCAACTGAAGAAAAAGGTTGCCCACCACTGGTCTAGAGCAACTCACTCACTTAGGATTAGTTGTCACTATAAATTTCTATAGTAGTTTGCATACTGCAGCAGTACAAAGCTATTCCATTATCACTTGAAGGCATAATGATTCATAAGCCCCCCCTCTTGTGGATCCAAACCTTCTTGTGCTGGTGGACCAGTGGTAGACTGCTGTTTTGGTTTACAGAGTTTATCTAAAAAATCTATTGGAGATGAGCACTTTTATATTAATTTGCTTACAGCAGCAGTACAAAGCTATTCCATTATCACTTGAAGGCATAACGATTCATAAGCCCCCCCTCTTGTGGATCCAAACTTTCTTGTGCTGGTGGACCAGTGGTAGATTGCTGTTTATAGTTCACAGAGCTCGTATTGGCAATTAGCAGTGTGTTAGTCTTGAGCAGTGGTGGGCAACCTTTTTTTTTTTTTTTAAACTGAGCCAAATCTCGCCAAAACCACAATTGAAATTAATTTTGAGCCATGTTTTTAAAACCGAAAATACATAGGATGGTACCCTGTTTTTAGTTTCAATACGTTTTTATAGAGAATATTCAGCATGCAAGTATCCACATAGGTCGGGAGGATACAAATAACACAAGTAATAAAACAAAAACTTTAGAACAATATTATTTATCGATAACGGTATATTCCGTAAAATTTGCCTTACAATGTAGTGAAAATTACATCCTGCACAATGCACACATTGCACTGGCTCTGCAGTCAAGTTGAATAAAAGTAAAAAATGACGACAACATAAAATGAAATAAAAATAAAGATAGAACTAAAAAAAGTACATATAAAAGTATGTGAAAACACACTCAAATAGTCCTCACTGTTCTATATTGACCTCAGAACCTGGCCACTAACTTATTTTGCTGGCTCCGCAATTTTATGTCCACACCCCCCCTTTTTACATCAACCCTTTTTGTCAATCCCACAGTGTCGGTGTCGCTCTTCTGCCCCCCTCGGTGTCGCTCTTCTGCCCCCCTCGGTGTCGCTCTTCTGCCCCCCTCGGTGTCGCTCTTCTGCCCCCCTCGGTGTCGCTCTTCTGCCCCCCTCGGTGTCGCTCTTCTGCCCCCCTCGGTGTCGCTCTTCTGCCCCCCTCGGTGTCGCTCTTCTGCCCCCCTCGGTGTCGCTCTTCTGCCCCCCTCGGTGTCGCTCTTCTGCCCCCCTCGGTGTCGCTCTTCTGCCCCCCTCGGTGTCGCTCTTCTGCCCCCCTCGGTGTCGCTCTTCTGCCCCCCTCGGTGTCGCTCTTCTGCCCCCCTCGGTGTCGCTCTTCTGCCCCCCTCGGTGTCGCTCTTCTGCCCCCCTCGGTGTCGCTCTTCTGCCCCCCTCGGTGTCGCTCTTCTGCCCCCCTCGGTGTCGCTCTTCTGCCCCCCTCGGTGTCGCTCTTCTGCCCCCCTCGGTGTCGCTCTTCTGCCCCCCTCGGTGTCGCTCTTCTGCCCCCCTCGGTGTCGCTCTTCTGCCCCCCTCGGTGTCGCTCTTCTGCCCCCCTCGGTGTCGCTCTTCTGCCCCCCTCGGTGTCGCTCTTCTGCCCCCCTCGGTGTCGCTCTTCTGCCCCCCTCGGTGTCGCTCTTCTGCCCCCCTCGGTGTCGCTCTTCTGCCCCCCTCGGTGTCGCTCTTCTGCCCCCCTCGGTGTCGCTCTTCTGCCCCCCTCGGTGTCGCTCTTCTGCCCCCCTCGGTGTCGCTCTTCTGCCCCCCTCGGTGTCGCTCTTCTGCCCCCCTCGGTGTCGCTCTTCTGCCCCCCTCGGTGTCGCTCTTCTGCCCCCCTCGGTGTCGCTCTTCTGCCCCCCTCGGTGTCGCTCTTCTGCCCCCCTCGGTGTCGCTCTTCTGCCCCCCTCGGTGTCGCTCTTCTGCCCCCCTCGGTGTCGCTCTTCTGCCCCCCTCGGTGTCGCTCTTCTGCCCCCCTCGGTGTCGCTCTTCTGCCCCCCTCGGTGTCGCTCTTCTGCCCCCCTCGGTGTCGCTCTTCTGCCCCCCTCGGTGTCGCTCTTCTGCCCCCCTCGGTGTCGCTCTTCTGCCCCCCTCGGTGTCGCTCTTCTGCCCCCCTCGGTGTCGCTCTTCTGCCCCCCTCGGTGTCGCTCTTCTGCCCCCCTCGGTGTCGCTCTTCCGCCCCCCTCGGTGTCGCTCTTCCGCCCCCCTCGGTGTCGCTCTTCCGCCCCCCTCGGTGTCGCTCTTCCGCCCCCCTCGGTGTCGCTCGACCGCCCCCCTCGGTGTCGCTCGACCGCCCCCCTCGGTGTCGCTCGACCGCCCCCCTCGGTGTCGCTCGACCGCCCCCCTCGGTGTCGCTCGACCGCCCCCCTCGGTGTCGCTCGACCGCCCCCCTCGGTGTCGCTCGACCGCCCCCCTCGGTGTCGCTCGACCGCCCCCCTCGGTGTCGCTCGACCGCCCCCCTCGGTGTCGCTCGACCGCCCCCCTCGGTGTCGCTCGACCGCCCCCCTCGGTGTCGCTCGACCGCCCCCCTCGGTGTCGCTCGACCGCCCCCCTCGGTGTCGCTCGACCGCCCCCCTCGGTGTCGCTCGACCGCCCCCCTCGGTGTCGCTCGACCGCCCCCCTCGGTGTCGCTCGACCGCCCCCCTCGGTGTCGCTCGACCGCCCCCCTCGGTGTCGCTCGACCGCCCCCCTCGGTGTCGCTCGACCGCCCCCCTCGGTGTCGCTCGACCGCCCCCCTCGGTGTCGCTCGACCGCCCCCCTCGGTGTCGCTCGACCGCCCCCCTCGGTGTCGCTCGACCGCCCCCCTCGGTGTCGCTCGACCGCCCCCCTCGGTGTCGCTCGACCGCCCCCCTCGGTGTCGCTCGACCGCCCCCCTCGGTGTCGCTCGACCGCCCCCCTCGGTGTCGCTCGACCGCCCCCCTCGGTGTCGCTCGACCGCCCCCCTCGGTGTCGCTCGACCGCCCCCCTCGGTGTCGCTCGACCGCCCCCCTCGGTGTCGCTCGACCGCCCCCCTCGGTGTCGCTCGACCGCCCCCCTTTTTACCCTGCCTTGTTAACATCTCTCATTTCCATAGTTCGGCACACTGAATTCATAATCACCACCCCCCCTCCCATGATTGCCATCAGTCACCCCTTTCATTTGTCTCTCCCTGGCCCTGCCCACATCTCTCATTTCCAAGTTCCAGAGGCATATAGTTCATATTCATCCCATTCCCCTCCAACCCTTCCTTTTTCTGTCACAGAAATTGTGTCTCCAGAGGCAGGCAGGCCAGACCCTTGCTACACCTACCGGATGACACGCTGCTGATTTGGGTGGCACAGTCTTCTTCTGAGGGCGGCAGACAGCGGCAGACTTAGGGCGCCGCCGCGGCGTTACAAAGTCATGCCCCCCCCTATACCACATGACCCGACTGGAGCTGTGTGGAGCCGGCCGCCGGGGCTGCACACAGGGCGCGCACTGACAGAGGCTAGCTGCAGAGTCCTGACTTTTGGGGCAAGCGCCCGGCACACAAAAGAGCCGCATGTGGCTCGTGAGCCGCAGCTTGCCGACCACTGGTCTAGAGCAACTCACTCACTTAGGATTAGTTGTCACTATAAATTTCTATAGTAGTTTGCCTACAGCAGCAATACAAAGCTATTTCCTTATCACTTGAAGGCATAACGGTTCATAAGCCCCCCCTTGTGGATCCAAACCCTCTTGTGCTGGTGGACCAGTGGTAGATTGCTGTTTTCGGTTAACTATCGTGGAAACTAAATGTTAGAATTCTTTGTTTTCCAGATTCTGACTGACTGGGGAGAGCTCTGCATTTCTGAAGTTGCTGTTTTATGTAGTCGAAAACCATCAAGTATGAAGAACTCTTGTAACCCGGAGCCCTGGCTGAGCTGGATTATGTTTTTACAAACATACAAAAAGAAAACGGTCAATTACATTTTTTAATGACATTGAATCTTTCTCCTGATGAAATGTTTTAGAATCAGTTTGTCAAATATTTTTTTTACTTTGTCAATAAAATTTGGTTATAGAATTTCAAGAACATCTTGCATTTACTTGTGTTGGATGGAGTACTTTAGTTATTTTTTAAATGCACTTAAATCTTGTTTCCTGCTCCATCCTAATGTTTCAATCATTCATTTTGACATTTCATTAATTGGCTGACTGTTCAGTCTTCAATCAATAGAATGTCACAGGATGAGCATTTGAGTTTTGGTGGGCGGAGGCAGGCTCTTATGAGACTCTAGCTTTTACACAGCCAGAGAGAAGGTTAAACTGAAAGCTACATATTAGTGTGTATGCCATAAATTAACTGAGAAAGTAGTTAAAGGACATCTGCAGCAAAAAACAACTTGATCGCGGGGGGTCTGAACGCTGGCGATCTCCTGATTGGGTCCACGGCTCTCTCGTCAGGAGGCATGCCGGCCAGAGTGACGTTGCGGCCCACACGCCTCCTCCATGTAGTTCGTACCTACTTGCCTCTCCCATAGAACTGTATGGGGAGAGGGTGTACCGTTCACCTCAGAGAGGTTAACATTACGTGCATTAGCCACTCGCCTAGTGCGGCAATGCGGGCCTCCATTTGTGACAAGGGGAGGGGGAATGTGACATGAAGGGGGGATGTGTCAGGGGTGGGGAATGTAACATGAAGGGGGGAAGAATGTGACATGGGGGAAGAATGTGACAAGGGGGGGGGAGAATGTGACAAGGGGGGGGAGAATGTGACGGGGGAGATGTGAAATGGGCGGGGGGAGATGTGAAATTCAGTGCAAAAAATTGTACCGCTTTTGCTACAAATTTCCAGAAAGAATCATACCGCCAGGGAGGTTAACATTGAATTCTGCTATTTGTTTCAATACATATTATATGGCCTGGGATTAAAAAGATACTTGACCGACCCATCTCTCCACCTATCTCGGGGAACTCAGTCCAAGCTAAGCAGTTCATTTTAACTGGTCAATACACAGAAAGCAGAGTCACAATACCGTCCTCTTCTAGAGCAGTACTTAACCACTTAAGGACCCAAGACGTACCTGTATACTCTGATTCTGCTCCCTTTCTGAGTGCCGCACGCTATTAATCCTTTAGACGTGTCGTTCAAAGTTGATTGTTGTCTAAAATGAAAGTAAACTATTCCAGGCTAGCTCAGTGGGCTGTTCGAGACTGCTGCGGCAAAATTGTGGCGTACCGAAAAGCTGGAACACAAAAGGCGGGCCCCCACCTTCCTCCTGCATGTCCAGTCACCGAATGACTGCTCAAGTGCCTGAGATCCAGGCCGGAGCAGTCAAGTGGCAGAATCATTGATCAATGTTATCCTATGAGATAACAATGATTAATGTAAAAGATCAGTGTGTGCAGTGTTATGGGGGCTATAGCGTCGCAAAAAGTGAAAAAAAAGTTAGATCATTTAACCCCTTCCCTAATAAAAGTTTGAATTGCCCCCCCCTTTCCCATTTAAAAAAAAGTGTAAATAAAAATACACATGTGGTATCGCCGCATGTCCGAATTATAAAAATATATAGTTATTAAACCACACGGTCAATGGTGTACACACAAAAAAATTCCAAATTCCAAAATAGCTTATTTTTGGTCACTTTTAATCATGAAAAATGAATGAAAAGCGATCAAAAAGTTTGATCAATACAAAAATGGTACCACTAAAAAATTAAGATCACGGTGCAAAGAATGAGTCCTCATACCACCCCGTATGTGGAAAACTAAAGTTATAGGGGTCAGAAGATGACCATTTTAAACTTATACATTTTCCTAGAAACATAGAATGTGTCGGCAGATAACCATTTGGCCCATCTAGTCTGCCCAATAATCCGAATACTATGAATAGTCCCTGGCCCTATCTTATATGAAGGATAGCCTTATGCTTATCCTATGCATGTTTAAACTCCTTCACTGTATTTGCAGCGACCACTTCTGCAGGAAGGCTATTCCATGCATCCACTACTCTCTCAGTAAAGTAATACTTCCTGATATTACTTTTAAACCTTTGCCCCTCTAATTTAAAACTGTCCTCTTGTGGTAGTTCTTCTTTTAAATATGCTCTCCTCCTTTACCATGTTGATTCCCTTTATGTATTTAAAAGTCTCTATCATATCCCCTCTCTCATTTCTTCTAAGCTATACATGTTAAGGTCCTTTAACCTTTCCTGGTTAGTTTTATCCTGCAATCCATGTACTAGTTTAGTAGCTCTTCTTTGAACTCTCTCTAGCGTATCTATATCCTTCTGGAACTTCACCAATAAAAGTATTTATTGTCCTGTGCCACTCGACCTAATTCTGACTACCCACTGGGCAGCGCCTCAGCAAAACCGGTTTCTTTCCATTTTGTATTCTGCCACAACAACCAGACACCATTTTGGCAATCCGGTACCGGTAAGAGAGCAGCAGCCTATCACCACGAAGCGCAGCATAGCTTAGCGCAACTACTTCACCAGGTTGGTATATTACCCAGGTGTGGTACAGGGTACACACCTGTCAGTATACCCCATCAGGGAGCGCCCCCTGTTTTTTTACCCTTTGTTCAAGTATATCCTTATGGAGATACAGCCTCCAGTACTGCGCACAATACTCCAATTGATGTCTCACCAGTGTTCTGTACAGCGGCATGAGCACTTCTCTCTTTCTACTGCTTATACCTCTCCCTATACATCAAAGCATTCTGCTAGCGTTTCCTGCTGCTCTTACATGGTCTTCCTACCTTTTAAGTCTTCTGAAATAATTACTCCTAAATCCCTCTCCTCTGATACTGAGGTCAAATAATCTATATTCTACCTGAGGGTTTTTACGCCCCAGGTGCATTATCTTGCACTTATCCACATAAAATTTCAGTTGCCAGAGTTCTGACCATTCTTCTAGTTTGCCTAAATCCTTTTCCATTTGGCGGATCCCTCCAGGAACATCAACCCTGTTACATATCTTTGTGTCATTAGCAAAAAGACATACCTTACCATCGAGACCTTCTGTAATATCGCTAATGAAGATGGTCCCAGTACAGAGCCCTGAGGTATCCCACTGGTGACAAGACCTTGCTCTGAATATTCTCCATTGACTAAAACCCTCTGTTGTCTGTTACTCAGCCACTGCCTAATCCACTCAACAATATTGGAGTTCAAGCTCAATGACTGTAGTTTATTGATAAGTCTTCTATGTGGGACAGTGTCAAAAGCCTTACTAAAATCTAGATAGGCGATGTCTACTGCCCCTCCGCCATCTATTCGTTTAGTCACCCAGTCAAAAAAATCAATAAGATTTGTTTGAAATGGTCTCCCTGAAGTACACCCATGTTGTTTTTCATCTTGCAATCCATGGGATTTTAGATGTTCCACAATCCAATACTTTAGTAGGGTTTCTATTAATTTCCCCACTATTTATGTCAGACTTACTGGCCTATAGTTGCTTGATTCCTCCTTACTACCTTTCTTGTGAATGGGCACAACATTTGCTAATTTCCAATCTTCCGGGACGGCTCCGGTTACCATTGATTGGTTAAATAAATCTGTTAACGCTTTTGCTAGCTCACCACTAAACTTTTAATAATTTTAGGTGTATCTCATCAGGCCCCTGTGATTGATTTGTCTTCACTTTAGAAAGCAAACGTAGAACCTCTTCCTCTATAAAGACACATGCATCAAAGAATTCCTTAGTTTTCCTCTCTAATGGAGGTCCTTTTTCTTCTGTAAAAACTGAGCAGAAGTATTCATGAAGGCAGTCGACTAGCCCTTATTCTCTTCTACATACCTTCCTTCCTTTGTTTTTAATTTAGTTTATTCCTGGTTTTGATTTCATTTTTTCATTTATATATCTGAAGAATGTCTTATCCCCTTTTTTCACAGACTGAGCTAGTTTTTCTTCTGCCTGTGCTTTAGAAGTTCTTATAACTTGCTTGTCCTCTTTCTGCCTAGTCTTGTAGATTTCCCTATCTTCATTGCTCTGGGTTGTTATATAATTACTAAATGCTAGTTTTTTTTTATGATTTTGGCCACTTCTGCTGAGTACCACAGTGGTCTCTTCCTTTTTCTGCTTTTACTGACAAGTCTAGTGCAATTTTCTGTTGCCTTCAATAAAGTGTCTTTTAAGTAGTCCCATTTCTCCTGAACTCCATGTAATTTGTTCGTCTGATAGGGACTCATTTATGACTAATCTCATTTTTGAAGTCTGTTTTTCTAAAACTTTAGTGTTTGTGTGGTGTGACTCCTTCACTGTTCTTATATTAAACCACACTGGTGATCACTAGATCCAAAGCTTTTGCCAACAATAACATCATATACCAAATCCCCATTTGTGAATACCAAATCCAAAATGGCCTCCTTCCGCGTTGGCTCCTCAACCACTTGTAGAGATAATCTCAGTAGAGACTTTAGAATATCTGTACTCCTGGCAGAACTTGCTATTTTGGTTTTCCAGTTTGCAGATTGCAGTCTCCCATAATAACTTCTCCTTTCATTGTCATTTTAGATATTTCTTCAACTAGATCTACTTCTTTAACTTGGCCAGATGGTCTGTATATCAAACCTACACAAGTTACTGCATGATTACCAAACAGCAACGCAACCCAAGCTGACTCTGTGGTTGCCTCACTAACTTGTATTATGTTAGATTGTATGCGATCTTTCACATATAGGGCCACTCCTCCTCCTTTCTTGCCTTCGCTGTCTCTTCTGTATAAAGAGTACCCTGGTATGGATATGTCAGTCATTCCTTTCATTAAACCATGTCTCAGTAACAGCCACTAAATCTACATTTTCAGATGCCATTATTGACCCAAGTTCATTTATTTTATTACCTAGACTGCAGGCATTTGTAGACAGGACTCAGAGCTTGTCATTTCTTAACCTCTGGGCTACTGACATGTTCTGGCATTGTTTCGGGGGGCAATTGGACTCATGGATTTTCACTTTTGCGCCCCCCCTTCCTAGTTTAAATGCTCCTTAGCAAATTCTTGGAATTGATCACTGAGTGCATTTGAGAGAAAGATGCAAACCATCTTTTTTTGTACAGTTCCTTTCTATTCCAAGTAGAGCTATCATGAGACACAAAGCCACATCCTTGCTCTTGACACCATTTACTAAGCCATAAGTTGAACTCTTTAATGTGCCTCTGCCTATCATGCTGAACATTATGCTCAGGCAGAACTTCAAAAAAATGAAACAATGGATGCAAAATCCTGTACATCATTACCAAGTGTGATGAAAGATTCCTTAAACCCTGAAACTTCATTGCAAGCCAGGTCATTTGTCCCTAGATGGACAAGAACATCAACTTCCCCTTCCTACTTTGCTTGCTTAACAATATTAAGAATACATCTTATATCTCTTCTAGCAGTAGCTCCCAGGAGACATCTCACACAACCATTTTCCTAAATCTTACCTTTTTTTTTGTTTTTGAGTGTAGCCACCTCCAGCCAACCTCCTGACTATTTCCTGCAATATCTCTCCAATGCACTTAGAAACAGCAGCAATTGTATACAGCAGCTAATGAATTAGGCCAGCTAATGAGTCAGAGCCTATATATATATATATATATGCACACACACACTCCCTCACAAGCTCCTCCCCCAAAAACAAATGTAACACCTTGATGAGCTAGGCTCATTAGCAAACACACAATACCAAACACCTGAACAAATTCCTTACCTGTTCTCAAGCAGTGGTCAGCAGAAACACAGATGTTGCAGTTGAAAAAGTCCAAGTAAGTCTCCTGCAATATCTCTCCAATGCACTTAGAAACAGCAGCACTTGTATACAGCACCTGCATGTAGTAATTTTTTCCGGAAGTACGACAAAATTAAACCTATAAAAATAGGGTATCATTTTAATCGTATGGACCAACAGAATAAAGAGGTGTCATTTTTACCGAAAAATGTACTGCTTAGAAGCAGAAGCCCCTAAAAGTTACAAAATGGCGTTTTTTCTTCGGTTTTGTCGCACAATGATTTTCGTCATAGATTTTTGGGTAAAATGACTGTCGTCACAAAATAGAATTTGCTGGTGCAAAAAAATAAGCCATCATAGGGATTTTTTCAGGTGCAAAATTGAATTATTTTTTTTTTTTTTCTTAAGGTAAGGGTGGAAAAAAAAACGAAAGTGCAAAAGTCTGAAAAACCCTGGGTCCTTAAGGGGTTAAAGGGGTACTCTAGTGGACATTTTCCCCGTATCATCTGGCTCCAAAATGTTAATTTGTAAACTACTTTTTATTAAGTAACTGAAGGATTAAGATTTTTTTTATCAGCTGATGTATGCTGCAGAGGAAGTTGAGTTGTTTTCTTTCTGACCACAGTACTCTCTGGACAGTTCCTAACTCAGACAGAGGTGTCAGCAGAGTAGGAGCAAATCCCCATAGTAAACCTATCCTGCTCTGGACAGTTCCTGACATGGACATAGGTGTCAGCAAAGAGCACTGTGGTCAGACTGAAAAGAACTTCCTCTGTAGTATATAGCAGCTAAGTACCTCAAGGATTAACCCCTTAAGGACTCGGTGATTTTCCGTTTTTGCATTTACATTTTTCCCTCATCACCTTCTAAAAATCAACACTTTCAATTTTGCACATAAAATTTCATATGATGGCTTATTTTTTGCGCCACCAATTCTACTTTGCGGTGACATTAGTCATTTTACCAAAAAATCCATGGCGAAACTGAAAAAAAATTCATTGTGCGACAAAATTGAAGAAAAAATGTCATTTTGTAACTCTTAGGGGCTTCCGTTTCTAAGTAGTGCATTTTTTTTGTAAAATGACACATTCTCTTTATTCTGTAGGTCCATACGGTTAAAATAATACCCTACTTATATAGGTTTGATTTTGTCGTACTTATGAAAAAAATCATAAGAAAATGTATGTTTAAAATTGTCATCTTCTGACCCCTATAACTTTTTTATTTTTCCGCTTATGGGCCGGTTTGAGGGCTCATTTTTTGCGCCGTGTTCTGAAGCCTTTATCGGTACCATTTCTGCATTGATCAAACTTTTTGATTGCTTTTTATAAATTTTTTTATGATATAAAAAGTGACCAAAAATACGCTATGTTGGACTCTGGAATTTTTTGTGTGTACGCCATTGACCGTGCGGTTTAATTAACGATATATTTTTATAGTTCGGACATTTACGCACGTGGTGATACCACATGTTTGTTTTTACTTAGTTTTTTCTTTATGGGAAAAGGGGTGATTCAAACTTATTAGGGAAGGGGTTAAATGACCTTTTGTAAAAAAAAAAAAAAAAATCTTTTTTTTTTTTTTTTGCAGTTTTCTAGCTCCCATAAGGGGGCTAGAACACTGCACACACTGATCTCTTATACTGATCCATGCAAAGCCATAGCTTTTCATGGATCAGTGAGATAGGGGCTCGATTGCTCAAGCCTGTAGCTCAGGCTTGGAGCAATCAAACCCAGATCGGATGTGACGGAGAAAGTTAAGGGGACCTCCGCTCGCGTCCTAGCTGATTGGGACATGGCGATTTTATCGCCATGTCCCGATCAGCCCGACTGAGCGACCAAGAAGCGTTTACTTTCACTTTCAGATGCGGTAGTCAACTTTGATCGCCGCGTCTGAAGGGTTATTAGCCCAGGGTCCCGGCTATGACTAGCAGCCAAGATCGACCCGGTGTGATGCGGGGGTCACGGCGTGACCCTGCTTTAAACACCGGGTACGCCCTGAGTCCTTAAGAGGTTAATATTTTTGAAGATAAATTTTTAGAAGTAACTTACAAATCTGTCTAAAGGAAATCTGTCACCAGTGTCACCTGCATTAACCTGTCGGTACCGACAGGTAGTGCAGGTGACACTGATGACGACAGTACTCACCTTGTCCCGGTCCGTGGCGGGGATCTCCTGTAATCTTTTCTGCAATCTTTGCTCCCGGCACGGGCGGAGCTTAATAACGTAACAGCTGCTGCCTGGGACCCTGCAGAAAGCAGCAACGGCTTGGGGCATGGGCAGAGCTTAGGGATACCACTGCTGCTGCTCTCTGCTGGGTCCTGGGAACAGCAGCGGATACGTCATTAAGCTCCACCCATGCCAAAAGCTGGTAAAGATACCAGAAAAGATTACTGGAGATCCCCGCCACGGACTGGAACAAGATGAGTGCCGTTGTCATCAGTGTCACCTGCACTACGTGTCGGTACCGACCGGTTAGTGCAGGTGACACTGGTGACAGATTATCTTTTAACTTTCTGACACCTGTTGATCGAAAAGCTTTGTTTCTACACCCCGGAAGAAGCCTCATTGGTGAAACGTTGGGTGAGGGTGGTCTGGTGCACGTCTATTACTCTGCTCTTGGTAACTATACCTGCCTATTGTTTATTTTTGATGGATACTCTTTGCTGCAACTCTGCAATTTGCTTTACTTATACCTACTTTATTGCTTTATTGACCACTGGGTCTTCTGAGGGGGCTTTGTTTATTTTTGCTCCCCTCCTCACATTATTATTGCTATATTCCTTTTGGGCACTCAGTAGGTTTCTCCTTATTTTTACTTTGTGAGTCACGTCTATGGTAGCACTTGAGTCCCACCGGACCACCCTATATGTTCTGTGCCTCTGTGGCTGCAGGCCTTGCAGTTGTATCTGCGCTTTATATAGTCATATATATTTTACTTGGTTTTAAATGTCTGTAATTGGATTTTGGATTTATGTCAATAAAATTTTGATATCTTATCATGGATCTGCATACGCTTCTTTTTTCATATATCTACCAGGTGACGCTGGTGACAGATTACCTTTTAACTTTCTCCCACCTGTTGATCGGAAAGATTTGTTTCCCACTGGAAAACCCCCTTTTTAAGTAAGTTCCGATGCCCCCCAGATCATGGGTGTCAAACATGTGGCCCACAATTAATATCTTTGCGGCCTGGCAAAGATATTCATTGCTCTGGTCAGGGCCGGATTATCATTGGCGCTCCTGGAGCACCTGCTCCGGGCCCCATGCCCGCAGGGGCCCGCTGTCACATCCCTGTGTCCCGAAAAATCTTTTCAGGACATAAGGATGCCCGGTTACCTCTTTGCAGCCCCGTGTTTACTTTAAAAACGCTGGGGCCGCAGGGAGGTAGCGCACGCAGGGACGTCACTGATGACGCGTGCACCCATAGGAGAAGAGCGAAGTGGAACAGTGTAGAGGACACGTGGGTATGGTCACCACTCACCAGCACCTCATCTTCGGTGTTCCGACCCCCGCTCCTCCGGTCCCGGGACCTACTGCTATGGCCCATAGGCCATAGCAGTAGATCATGACCCCGGACTGGAGGAGTGGGGGTTGAAATACTGAAGTGGGGCAGTAAACAGGCATACAGCCTCCAGCCATACACTGTATATGGCTGAAGGCTGTATGTCTGTGGGGGAACTGTACTGCACACCTAATGGGGGGGACTGAGGGGCATGGGGTCTTGTGCAGGGGGGCATGTTTATTTTTTTTTATGTGGCCCACATAAATTTTAACCTTTTTTTTTTGGCCCATGTTAGCCTTTGAGTTTGACATGCTTGCCCCAGATGGAGGAAAAGCTGCCTTTTGGCTTTAATCCTGATGTGAAGATTGAGGTTCCTAATCACATTATGTTCCATAAGGGTTTTTACAACAAAGTATGTTCCAAAGGGTCAAAAAGGGGACCCAAAGAAGTAAGCCATGAAGAAGCACATGTAGCATGAAACAATTGTCGCTTACATTGTTATGCAACTGTCTGATCCTGCTGCTCCTAAGAAAATAAAGCGGTGTCTGTTCATTGCAAGACGTGAGTGCCGCCCATTCATTCCTATGTCTGTGGGATGAAAACTGACATGTTTCGGACAAAAAGTCCATAGTCATAGTTGACCTGAATTATCCCAAAAGGGATGTGCCCAAGCTGTGCCCTTTCTTTAACAGATACAAGAGGCCCAGACCCCATGGACTTCTGCGTAACCAGAATTGACCGTTGGCCAGAGTTTGAGTATTCTGTCTTGTCTACCCTACAGTGTAGCATTAGAGAGAGTTCAGCGCAGCAGTTGGTGGTGTCCCCCGAAAGTGAACAAGAAGTGAAAAAACTTACGTTTGTTAAAATGAATCAAGCATGGATCAGTGAGAAATTTAAAATGCCTTTGCCTGATGCTACTCAATAGATAGCACATCAACGATCTCTTCTGCCCACTGGTTACTAAAATTTCAATCAGTCTACCACTGCTTGCAGTCCACTGACCACTACAACTCCAACCAGTCCATCACTGTCTGCTTGCTAGAACCATCCTTAGTCCATAACTTCCTGCTGTCTTCTGGCTACAACAAATACCACAGTCCACCACTGCCTGCTGTCTATTATAACTATCACTAGTCCACCTACCTACAACTTTTATAAGTTACTATGGATTGCTGCTTGTTGCTGTAAGTTTGACATTAACTTAGCCTTAAAACAACTTTAGAACTACTTGACTATATTCCTAGGTGACCAAGCAGTGTTATACAGGGCTTTAGAACTCTTAGGGTGCGTTCACACGGAGTAAATCAAGAGTAATTCACGCCGAAAAATTTACAGGTGAAAATTTATTTTTTTACGCGCAATTCGCACAGGATTTTTGCGGATTTGGGGGAGAAAGAAGTGAAGGGTTTTTCAGCCATTTCCGCGCAAATTCCATATGAATTTCCGCCCAAATTCCATTTTTTTTTACCATTGATTTCTGCTAGCGGATTCCACTTGAAGAATGAACATGCTCATTCATCAAGCGGAACGGAATTCAGCGTCGGAATTCCACTTGCAGAATTTCCGCAGTGTGAACAGAACAGCGGAAAAAACATTAAAGTCAATGGGCAGAGGAGATGTGAATGAATTTGGAGCGGAGAATTCAAGAGGAATTACTCGAGTAAATTCCTCTTGAATTACTCTGTGTGAACGCACCCTTAGGCAGTGTTTTCCACAAGTTTTGAGGGTTATTGCATTGCAGGTGTGCATAGAACATATTCTCTGTAAACTGAACTTTTTGAAGAGTTCTGCGAGCACAGCAAATCGGACTTTGCTAAAGATTTTCCACAGGATAATGTGTACTGCCACACTTTAAAAAAATGTCTTGGAGTATATTGAAGACATAGAATATAGTTTTGAGGTTTACCTTCCAATTTCCCTAGATCTCATCCAACAGTCGTTTGTGGGATGTGCTGGAAAGACCAGACTAATTCCAGGAGGCTCCACATTGCAACTTACAGGAATCTGCTGGGAATGCCACAGAACACTTTCAGAGGTCTTATGGAATTCATGTCTTGACAGGCAAGGGCTATTTTAGTTGCAAGTTGCTATAGTTCATAGGTGTAAAGCACATGTGGTCATTTGAATAATTAATTATTTAATTATAAAAAAATATATAACTTTGTTATGCCTCTTGCAGTCCCTAAAGGGACAGTGGTATGGCACAGGGATTCAAAGAACACCAAAGATAGAATATCTGTCCTGCAACATTCCCTACGTCATGCAGAAGGGCAAACACACTGGGACAGATTTATTAAAACTGACAAAATCTGTCTGTGTTGCCTATAGGAACCAATCACAGCAATTTTTTAAGAGCAGTATACAGAATGAAATCTCAGCGCGGATATGGTGGTTATGGGGAACCAGACAGTTAAATAAATGTGGCGAAACATATCAGTTTTGCTCTGTATTCCTTCACCTTGCACAAACCTATTTTCCAGGGCACTGTCACTTGGAAAAACCTTTGACATGTCCTAGTCACATGTCAATAGTTTTGATCAGTGGGGTCTGTTTGTTCAGACCCCTGCCAATCAGGAGAGTGAACCAGGAAATATCCACACTCAGCACGTTCTCTACCAGCTCTGTCATCGAGACACACACTCAAAATAATTATACGGACCATGTCTTGATGAAGTCACACTGAGCAGGGAGAGGGGCGTGTGACTGTGCGGACTTCTCCTGGATTATTCTTATGACTGGTGGGGGTCTGAACACTCAGACCTCCATCAATGAAAACTTTTGACACATCTAAAAAATTTAATTGAAAGGTTTATTTTAAGGTAGTTCATGCTAGAACAATCATGGCCAGTCAATGGGAAATTAATTTCACCCTGTTTTTGGGAGTTATGATGAAATTGTTAAATTGTTACTTTAATAATAAGGGTATTCTTACAGATACGGTATATGCTGAAGATGTGATGCTGTGTTTAGCTATTTCTTATATTAAATGCGCATGAAATAATCTTCAGCAGGAAATCCACAACATATACAGTACGTGCACCCATAATGTGACCAAAAATTTCTTTGTTATGGATATATATTCTTATAGGTACTGCAGGCCCCTAGATTCACCATACTGGTCTACATTATTCCAAAATGGTGCCAATAAAATAATAATAATCATGCTTCAGCCACCTCCAGGCTGTGCCATTCAGCCACTATATGGTCTCATCATCCTTCAGCCACTATACGGTCTCCTCATGCTTCAGCCAACTCCAGGCTGTGCCATTCAGCCACTATATGGTCTCCTCATGCTTCAGCCAACTCCAGGCTGGGCCGTTCAGCCACTATATGGTCTCCTCATGCTTCAGCCACCTCCAGACTGTGCCAATCAGCAACTATATGGTCTCCTCATGCTTCAGCCAACTCCAGGCTGTGCCATTCAGCCACCATATGGTCTCCTCATGCTTCAGCCAACTCTGGGCTGTGCCATTCAGCCACTATATGGTCTACTCATGCTGCCCCAACTTCCACACTGTTAAAATGTACAGTGATGTCACAGTACATTGTGTACTAGTACTGTGATGTCTCTGTGCACATGGGGGGGGGGGTGCATAGAAGGGTAGCAGTAGAGAATGGCATTTAAAAATTTTACCCAACAGGCAACTAGCCTAAAACCATCTGCAGCGCTGTTGTTATAGAGCCTAAAGCTTGCACCAGGTGTGGACTGACAACCCATGGGGCCCCTGGGATAAATAATGTAATAGACTTGTGCACGACCCAAAAATTCGTTTTTTTTTCGTTTCGTACATTTTCGTATTAAAAAAATTTTGGTTCTGTTGCACATTCGTTATCGAGTAAATCGTTTCATTCTGTTTTTCGGATGCATCCGTACATTTTCGGATCCATCCGAAATATCATTCGGATGCATTCGTTATATCACACACGTCAATTATTTCGTACACATTTGTTACATTTGGCGCTTTCGTTACTTCGGACGTATTCGTTATTTCGGCCGCATTCGTTTTACTTTCAAATTCGGCAGATTACATTATTCCTTTTATGTTTCTGTATTCCTAACGATTAACAAAACAGCCGAAGTAAAGTTAGGCCCGGTCAGTCAGGGGCTCAGAGTTTTCACCCAGTGGCCCAGATTTATCAAACTGTGTGAGAGAAAGTGTGGAGTGGTCTGGTCTCCCATAGCAACCAATCACAGTTCAGCTTTCACTTTACCAGAGTTCATTATCTGACATGTGATTGGCTGTTGTGGTCACTCCCCTTTTTCTCTCACACAGATTGATAAATCTTGCCAGCGTGTACTGAGAGTGAGAAATTGATTGTATTGTGTGTAAATTGTGTGAAAAAAACAATGTCTGGAATGAGAGATATTGTGTCTGTGGTGTCTGGGAGAGAGGAGGGTGAGCGTGCTGTTGTGGATGTGAGTGATAGAGCATGTGTGAGTGAGCGTGTGGATGATGTGTCTGAGTGTAGTCGTGGCGTGGAGAGAAGAGGATGAGTAAAGTCCGAGCAGGTCCAATCGCAAGACAAAGTGGTTGGACAATATCGGACTCTGGCAGTGGCAGCCACACATCTGAGTCTGAGAGTCTGCACTCAGTGGGAGTCCCACTAGCCAAAAAACAAAGAGGGCCGAAATTCACGGAGGCTGAGAACGTAGCACTGGTGGCTGCTGTTAGCACAGAAAAATTTGTGTTATTCAACACGACAGTGGGCACCCAGGAGAAGATGGCCGCCTGGAGCCGGGTGAGGGAGAAAGTGTCCCAAGTTGGAAGTGGCACAGCGGACAGGACAGTTCTCAGCATCAGGCATCGGTGAGTAAATATTTCATTATGATATCATCATCAATGTGTTGGCAAAGACATATTGCAAAGCATAAACTATGCTTGTCTTGGTCTATGACAATACCATTCTATAACCTTTATTGTTTGTTACACATATGTCCTTTACATCTTAGATTTGTAATTACATCTAGTGTTTACCGATGTATCCGTGGTTTCGCCCCTAAAGCAAATGCTCCATAAGTGGGGAACCACCTTTCTTGCAAAAAAATAGTGGACTTGCTCATCTGCATAACTACCGGTAATTATGTATGCGTGACATGAGGATACACATATGAGGGGGCAATTTTTTTGTATTCTGACCCCTATAACTTTCTTAGTTCTCCTTATACGGTCCTGTATGATGCACCCCGGTCTGTAGTTTTTGACAGTACCATTTTTGTTTTAAAAGGGGTACTCTGGTTGAAAACTTTTTTTTTTTTTTTCTTAAATCAACTGGTGCCAGAAAGTTGATCAGATTCCATAAACCTTACAGTACGTATTAAGTTGCTGCTGAATTCTACATAGGAAATTCATTAATATTTGTAACCCAGAGCTCTCTGCTGATATCACGAGCACAGTGCTCTCTGCTGACATCTCTTTCCATTTTAAGAACTGTCCAGAGTAGGAGAAAATCTTAATAGCAAACATATGCTGTTCTGGACAGTTCCTAAAATGGACAGAGATGTCAGCAGAGAGCACTGTGCTTGTGATGTTACCAGAGAGCTCTGTGTTTGAAAAAGAAAATAATTTCCTCTTTAGCAGCTAATAAGTACTGGAAGGAATAATATTTTGTTTTTTATTAAAATGTACACATCTGCCTAATTTTCTGGCACCAGTTGATTTAAAAAAAAGCACCCTTTTAATGTGACATTTTTTATGTATTTTTTATTTTTTTTTCAAGTCAGGAGTTGCAGTTAGTTACTACAACTACCATCATGCCCTCATACATGTGGCTCATCAGCTGCTCCAAATGAAATTCCAACTCCCAGCATGTTGGACTATACTAGTATATAGTCCATAGGTCAGTGTTTCCCAACCAGGGGTGCCTCCAGCTGTTGCAAAACTACAACTCCCAGCATGTTGGGAGTTGTAGTTTTGCAACAGCTGGAGGCACCCCTGGTTGGGAAACACTGACCTATGGACTATATACTAGTATAGTCCAACATGCTCAGATTTGTAGTTTTAAAACAGCTGGAGGCACCCCTGGTTGGTAAACACTGCTATAGTATATTTTGCCATTTTCCGGGACTTGAAGGATTGGTTTGATAAACTAGTAAAGATAAAGAGGATAAGTCTGACTATATCTGTGTAGTGTGGTATAAATGCAGAAATATGAGCATTCAAGCAAAAGAACAAAATTCTTTCTCAACAAAACTGTTTATTGTCATAAAACGGAAATGGTATGATAAACTTGAATAAACTATTTTATGTAAAACACAAACAGGTACTATGACTGCAGGGCATCAGTAGTCAAAAAAATAAAAAAGCAGCAGCAGAGGAGGAACATCAACTTCAAGAACTGGGAGCTGGAGTTGAAGAAGCACCTCCTGCCAGAGGCTCAGACATCCGAGGCAGAGAGATCTGGTGAGTAAAATGATATATATATATATATATATATATATATATATATATATATATGATTAATTATGTATTACAATAATATTAATTGATAAAACAACAAGAAAATAAAAATAAAAAATAACTATTTGAACTTATACAATAACTGTATTACTATATATTTGTATCCCCCCCCCCCCCCCTAGCTCAATACTGATTCTTAAAGGGGTACTCCAGTGAAAACCTTTTTTTTCTTTTAAATCAACTGGAGGCAGAAAGTTAAACATATTTGTAAATTACTTCTATTAAAAAAATCTTAATCCTTCCAGTACTTATTAGCTGCTGAATGCTACAGAGGAAATTCCTTTCTTTTTGGAACACTGATGACATCACGAACACAGTGCTCTCTGCAGACATCTCTGTCCATTTTAGCAACCATGCATAGCAGATGTATGCTAAGGGCAGCATGGTGGCTCAGTGGTTAGCACTTCTTTGCAGTGCTGGGGCCTTGGGTTCAAATCCCACTAAGGACAAAAATAAATAAAGTGTTATAAGTGATAAGTGTTATAATAACGTCAGCAGAGAGAACTGTGGTCGTGATGTCATCAGAGAGCATTCCAAAAAGAAAAGAATTTCCTCTGTAGTATTTAGCAGCTAAGTACAGGAAGGATTAAGATTTTTTAATAGAAGTAATTTATAAATATGTTTAACTTTCTGCCACCAGTTGATTTAAAAGAAAAAAGGTTTTCACCGGAGTACCCCTTTAAAGCATTTATGCTATTTGTAATGTTGGGACATGCAGATGTCAGGGAATCTAGTCTACCCTGTTGTTGTCCTATACAGTAACCCCCCGACATGCGATGGCCCCGACATATGATCAAATCGACATATGATGGCCTCTTAGAGGCCATCGCATGTCGATGTCAGCATCGACATACGATGCTTTTATATGTCGGGGCCATCGCATTAACTGCTATCCGACAGTGCAAAATGCTTAAGCTGCTGTCGGATAGCAGTTTAAGCATCCCGGACAGGATCACTTGCCTATCCCCGCTGCTCCGGGTCCACTTCACGATCCTCCGGCGTCTTCTGTATCTTCTCCAGGGTCCGGGCCTCGCTTTCCGGTGTCGCTATTACGTCGTTACGCACGCCGTCCCGGCTCAACAACGTAATAACGTCACCAGAAAGCGAGGCCCGGACCCTGCAGAAGATGCAGAAGAAGCCGGAGGATCGTGAAGTGGACCCGGAGCAGCGGGACAGCATCGGGAACGGTGAGGATGCGGTCCGGAGTGGCGGGGAAGGTACAGCTTCCTATACTTTACATTGCACGGATCCCTCAACATACGATGGATTCGACAAACGATGGGTCGTTTGGAAAGAATTACCATCGTATGTTGAGGGACCACTGTACTATCAGACCAAATAATGAAGTAGAGCAGGCCCCCATAGAGATTAATTAAATAATTAACATAGAGCATATCAGACAAAATGGCTGAACTGAACAGCATATACAGTGGTCCCTCAACATACGATGGTAATCCGTTCCAAATGAACCATTGTTTGTTGAAACCATCGTATGTTGAGGGATCCGTGCAATGTAACGTATAGGACAGTGGTCTACAACCTGCGGACCTCCAGATGTTGCAAAACTACAACACCCAGCATGCCCTGACAGCCAATTGTTGTCCGGGCACTGCAGGGAGTTGTAGTCTTGCAACATCTGGAGATCCGCAGGTTGAAGACCACTGGTATTGGAGGTTATACTCTCCTTTACCCGCCACTACGTACCGTCACCGCTTTTTACCGCTGCCCTGGATGTCACCTGCCATCGCTGTCGCTGTGTCCCCGACGCTCCGGCAAGGCCTCTGCTTCCTCGGCATCCTCGCTCGCCGCCATTACGCCGCTATGCAAGCCGCTCCTATTGGATGACAGGATGGCGTGCACAGCGACGTGATGACAACGATGGAGAGCGCTGACGATGCAGGGGATCCTGAAGAGGACGCGCCGGAGCCCCGAGGACAGGTAAGCTATGTTGAGAAATGGTCACATGATTGAAAGCCCGGAAGTAGAGTGATCTACGGCCACCCCTTTCCTTAAGAATAAGATGGCAGCGAGTCAAAGGAATGAGACACACTGTAATGTCATCTTTTGACATGTCCACACAACTCGTAAATTTGTACTTTCTAATTCTATATTGATAGCAATGTGGATATTATGTAAATTACTCAGCTAACCATGCTTTTTATCACAATAGGCAATTTAGCTATTTGCAATGGTGTATATTTGTGGTGTATAATGGTGTATAACATTTATAGGGTTAGATGACAAATATACACCAGTACAATAACTTAATTATTATATTGTTAAGCCTTAGGGAGAGTATTTTGTGTATCATGTAATGATCAACAACACAACTGCTTTCAGTCACTTGATTTTTATTTTAAAATACCTTTTTTTTATTTTTATTATTATTATTTTTTTTTAGATCAACAAGGCCAGGCTTCATTAAGGAGTCACCATGACAGTTCCCCACCATCACCTGTCCTGTCACAATTGGAGAGCCGGAGGGCCGTTGAGGCAGATGATAATGTGCCAGTACCTGAGGAGGACATGGGCCAACCCCTGAGCTCAGCTGCCTGTTCACCAGCTATCCCCAGTCCACTATCTCCAACCCCAGCACCCGCATCTGTCCCAATGGACACCTACCTTAGGGTACTCCAAGAAAGGGACAGGTTGTCCAGGGAGACGAGGCACCTTGCACGGGAGATGCAACGCTTGAATAGGGCCATGCACCGACTTCACCGTCGGCAGGCTGACGACTTCCAAGTGATGTTGGCCCGGGTCAGCCAGCAGCACCTTCAGGCCACAGCACAGCTAAGGGTGGACCTCCTGATGGCAATATCAGGAATCAGCCAATCACCTCCATTGGCTGACACCAGCAGCAGCAACAACAGGGCACCTTCACAAACCTAAAAGATTAAAGAATCATTATTTTTAGGCTGGTTGACAGTTTTGTTATGTTAGAAATGTTGGCAATGTTCAGGTTTATTGTATTACCTCTGTATTCTATTACCAAAGTTTCATGTTGAGTTGTATATTGTAACCTCATACAAAATGGTGCCAAATCCTTCCTACAATATAAACATGCAATTGGTATGATTATGCTGGCTGATTGTAGACAGTAGGCATACAAGGCAAAAAATGATGATTACAGTTGTTATTTATTGCTACATTTGCATTCAAGGCCTTTGCCATCAAAATATTAAAAAAATTGTAGGTAGGAAAAAATTCATCTCCTGTTGTGGTGTCTACATGATTGATGATAACTTTGATAGCAGAACACAGATTCCACCAGTGCATGAAATGTGTATTGCAATAGTACCTCTAATTTATTATTATTATTTACCTCAACAGTTGGAGAGGTGGGGTCCTGAGGCATTGTGAACCTGGGTGTAATGTCCATTTATTTATTTTTGCATTTTCCCGTTTCAGGCCCTGTTCAGACATTGTTTTTCATGCATTATATGTTTTCTGTGCTTTTCTTCCAGGTGTGGAAGAGTTAAGCCTTTCACACATGTGTTAGGCGAGTGTGTTAGGCGAGGATAGGGGATAAGATGTCTGATCGCTGGGGGTCCCAGCAGTGGGCCCCCACGATCAGACATCTTATTCCCTATCCTTTGGATAGGGGATCAAATGTTTTTGCCCGGAATACCCCTTTAAGGTACTAAAGCTATACTTTTATTACACTGTGACTTTTAATATGCTGCTGGGATCTGTGCTCCATTTAATAGAGGTCACTTAAGTGTCAGATGCATTGTAAAGCACTACTGTCATTTAAGGGGTACTCCGGCGCCTAGACATCTTATTCCCTATCCAAAGGATAGGGGATAAGATGCCTGATAGCGGGGGTCCCGCCGCTGGGGACCCCTGTGATCTTGCACGCTGCACCCCAGTTAAAATCAGTCCCCGGAGACTGATTTTAACTGGGGTGCCGCATGCAAGATGAGGGGGGTCCCCAGCGGCGGGACCCCCGCGATCAGGCATCTTATCCCCTATCCTTTGGATAGGGGATAAGATGTCTAAGTGCCGGAGTACCCCTTTAAGAAAAAAAAATTGTCATTTACTTACCACTGATTTGCTGATCTCCTTTACCACATAAATGGACGTCCTTGTTGTATCCACAAAAATGTCCACTAAATGTCCACTAAATCCTAAAAGAAGGAGGGAAAGATATAAATTAAATAGAAATTATTAGCATTCTAAATGTAATGTTAGGAGGCTAAGAAGAAAATTGACAGACCACTAACCTGTTTGATGGTGCTGTTCACTTTCTTAACTTTTTCAAACAACTGATAACACAACGGGATCCAACATTCCAATTTGTAACCAAGAACTTCAACTTTTAACTTGAACTGTAGAACTCATAACTAATTGGTGTCAAAGCTTAGGGCAGGGTATCCCAGCTTGGGCATGTTTACTTTAAGAAAAGTCATCTGCTCCATGAGCTGAGGGGCCAGCTGTGAACGCTGTGGGCAGAGAATATTGCCAGTGACTGAAAATACCCGTTCACTTTGCACAGAGGTTGGGGGGCAGGATAGGAGCTCCTGGGCCACCATGGAGAGAGCAGGCCAAATTGCCCTCCTTTCATCCCAGTACTTGAGACTATCCGCTGTAGGTGCCAGATGGGGTTCAGACAAATAACTTTTTACAGTCTCTGCAACCTTATCTCTGGGTATCCTTGAGGGTTGTCTGTTGTGTCCGACCAAGGTTTGCAAAGTTTCTGCCCAAAAGTCAGCAGCTCTTGATGAGTGTCCAGCAGTGTTTGTGATGGGTGATGATGATGACATAGCAGGCTCATCCTCCTCTTCTTCATCATCATCATCATCCTCATCGTCCCTCTCTGACGGCACAACCAAGTGTCTTTGCCTGTCACACACCCTGTTGATTAATTTCTCTCTCCAGCTTGTTAGGGAATTGGCTTGGAGTGCCATTTTGCCCTTAATTCGGGGGTCACACATGGTGGCAAGCATCAATTCAGGGCAAGCATCAGTGAGCTCTGGGATCCTCCGGTTTAATTGTCCATGCAGTCTTCTGACAAGTGTGGCAACATCAGGTACTATGTATCCTCCAGGCAAGTTTTCTCTATGGTTGAGGATGGCATCCATTTTGTTAACAAGATGGGTAAAGAGGGGGATGACTTGAGCCAAGCTTGCATTTTCTTGATTTAGGTTTTCTGTGGCTGCACGAAAGGGGCTTAGTACAGTCACCACCTGAGCTATTATTTTCCACTCCTCCCTGCTAAGTGGTCTGGTCACACCGATGACCTGCTCATGTGACATTGCATGTATTGCTTTTTGTTGCTCCAGAATTCTTTCAAGCATGTCCAATGTAGAATTCCACCTGGTGCTTACATCCTGCTTCAGGCGGTGTTGAGGAAGACCTGCCTTAATCTGCTCCTGCCTGAAAATGTGACTGTCCTTCACACTTCTATGAAAATGGCCTGCAATTTTCCTACAGGAGTCTAACACTTCAGAGAGCTTTGTATTGCTCTCAGTGGTGTCATCTATACCAGCCTTTACTACAAGATGGAGGACATGGGCGGAGCATCGGACACCAACAAATTTGCCATCCCGCAGTGCTTTTAACATATTGGCTGCCCCATCAGTGACCACAAACCCCATCTTTACCTGTGTATTTGCCTGCTCCCCAAGCCACTCTGCCACCATTTTCTGTAATGCACGGTTTATGTTATGCGAGCTGTGCTGCTCATCTAAAACCTCTGCATGCAGTAGGAATGAGCAGTGCCCCTGATTTTGGTTTTTCTACAACACCAGCTCCTGTGTTTCTTGGCCCTGATGTAATTTGGGCTGGTTCCATTACAATGGGCTGCCACCAGTGTGCTGTTAGTGATAAGAAGGCATGCTGCCCACTGGGAGCACTCCACAAGTCTGTGGTGAAATGTAAACACTGTCCTGTGGCTCTGCCTAGCTCCTGTTTTATTAACTCCACACAAGATTAATGTAAGGAGGG
The DNA here is from genome assembly GCF_029499605.1 of Hyla sarda. NCBI lineage: Eukaryota > Metazoa > Chordata > Amphibia > Anura > Hylidae > Hyla > Hyla sarda. Next base: position 278,927,592 of record NC_079189.1, read on the forward strand.
TACTATACTGCGACTAAATGTGGTACGGGATGGAATTACATACTGGGGTGCAACTGCCTGCATTAGACGTTTAAACGGTTCCCCCTCCACCATGTTAAAGGGAGCTCCCCCGACGGCTATGAGCTCGCCAATGAGGCGGGTAATTTTACGGGACTGCTGTCTTGAAATCCCCCTGGAATGAAATCCACTAAATTGATCCAAGGTGGGCTGTTTTGCTTGACTGGAGTCAACAGCTTCCCCTCTGTGCCCCTTGTCCAGGTTATCTGGGCTGATGGTAGCACTGGAACTAGCACTACTTGCCCTTTTTTTTACTGGGTGGAGGTGACAACAACCCACTGTCTTCTCTTAACAGGACTGGCTTGTGGTGTGTGCGCAAATGGTGATTCATGCCAGAATTAGTCAGATGCCCTATAACTCTACCACGACTGACTTCCCTGCCACATAGCTTACATTTAGCTGATCTACCATCACAACTATAGAAAAATGCTCCCAAACTTTAGATTTCCGGCTGGAACTGGAACCGGGTTGTGCAGATGGGGCATTTTGCGGGAGGCAATAGCTTTTGGAAGATGGAGGCCTTGTACTGGCGACGGTGGCACTACTTGAATGGGAGGGTGGTGTATCCATTACAACTAAAGAGCCAGAGGATGATGGGGGTGATGATGATTCTGGAAGGTCAGTTGTAAATAGGAGTTGCGATACAGGACTTTGATATTGTTCAGGACTGGACACATCATGAATGAAATCAAGGGGTACCTCCTCTTCTATGCTTCCAATGTCTACACCTTGAAGAGGCGTACTTAACTGCATTATGTCCATGTCTGATTGTGAACCCTGCTTCTTGTTTCCCTCTCCTTCTTGGTGTCTAACAGATTGCGAGACATTAAGGGCCACAGTAGCAGCACTAGTGGTGGCTGTCTTATTTTTTCCTTGGATATGATGATGAGTATGGCCACTTGATGAAGCATGGGACTTTGCTGCAGGCCTTGCTGCTGATCCTCTTTTGTAAAAAAGTGCAGGTGTTACCTTAGCTTGTTTGCCTGTTGTCTCTGTGCCAGAAGCCAAGTTATCATCAGGTAAACCGTCCATTTCTGCAAATCCAGTGACTCACTCCACACACTGCAACTGTAACACCACCAGCCAAAGTCTCACAGGACTACCTCACAACTGAATAAAACAGCCTTACTGTCTGCAATACAGTAGGGATCGAATGGAATAAGCTAATTGGCTAAAAGTTACCATATGGTACCATGTGACAATGAACTCCGATCATGTGACCTCCCAAGGACCAATTAAAAGAATGTAGAATTATTTCTTTACTTTCGTTTACAGACAACGAATGCATTCGTTATTCCCCGAATGATTCGTTATTTAACGAATGCATTCGTTATTCACCGCATGATTCGTTATTTAACGAATGCATTCGTTATTCACCGCATGCATTCATTGTTCACCGAACGCATTCGTTGTTTGCCTGTTCGTATTTTCGGGGCTTTTCGGAGATGCTCAAAGTATGTTTTCGTGCATTCGGATCGCTCCAAATGTACGAAAACGGTAATATTCGTTAAATATAACATTTGTGCCGAACCGAATTGCACATGTCTATAATGTAATATATGTACACAGTGAACCCAGCAGAATAGTGCATACAGCTCTGGAGTGAGATTGGGTGTGTATGTGCTCCTGTGACTTCCAGCAGATATTCAGAGAAGCAGACTTTCCATCAGCCCCTCCTCATGTGTGTGGCAGACACCTGCTTAGGTTTTCCTGCTATGGAACCTCGGGAATCCAGGGCTTCATCTTCCATCCCCTTACCCGGCTGGCGGGGGGATGTGAGGGACCATGCAAGGCCAGTAGCCAGGACATTGGAAAGGAGGACATTCAGCTTCTGCGCCAGTTTTCGTGGAGTGAGCCATACTCCGATTTCTTGACGAATGAATTTTAGCAGTTCCTCCCCTGTGTGACTCCGTTTCGCCAAGGCAAAGCAGGTGAAGAACAGGGTGACACCGCCTTGCCCTACACACATAGTACGATGAAGGGCCACTGAGATTTGTACGTGCAGTGGAGGTCGAGGACTCGGTGAAGGATGAGGAGGCGGAGTCGCACACTGTCACAGGACCAACTGCCTGAGAGCGAGCGCATGGAGGAGGAAGCGGTGTGACTTGTCCAAGTTGCTGTTGTGTCTGTGCAGGAACCACATTTACCCAGTGGCCCGTAAAAAACATGTATTTTCCCTGCCCGTAGTTACAGCTCCACACGTCGGCGCTGCCGTGCACTTTTGAACACACCGACAGGCTCAAGGACTGGCACACCTTCTCTTGAACAAAATTCTGCAGGGCTGGTACTGCCTTCTTCACAAAGAAATGACGGCTTGGGACTCTCCACCTCGGCTCGGCACAAGCCATCAATTCTCTGAAAGGTGCAGTCCAGCACTTGAAATGGGAGGGACTGCAGCACCAGCAACTTGGAAAGGAGGACATTCAGCTTCTGTGGCCTAGGATGAGTGGGCGCATACTGTTGTCTCTTGGACATGTCTTCGCCTATGGATTGTTGGAGTAATGGCTGACTACAAGTAGGAGGAGCAGAAGCATCTGGAGCGACAGAAGGAGGGTATGACACACAGCTCCCTTCGCCTGAGGTGGTGGACCTTTGGCTGGCTGAAAGAGGGAGTGGCGTGCCACTGGGTGATGCGGCAGGCTGGACCACCACATCTGAGCCACGGTTGTCCCAGGCCGCTTTATGGTGGCGCATCAGATGTTGACGCAGGGCTGTGGTGCCAACATTGCTACCCTGACACATCTTGCATGTGGCTGTGTTAACTTCCTCCGGATATTTGATGAAAAACTGCCAGACCGCCGAGTATCTGATTTTACCACCAAGGTAGGCTGCCGCGAAGCAGGTGGCCTATCCCTGGCACATTTGGCTCCTGAATTTCCACTTCTGAATTTCCAACCATGCTACCACCTTGCTGGCTCATCTGCTGCCTCACGGGCAACCTGCAACCCTCTTCTGCTGATGATGATGAAGCCCCCTCTGCACCCGGCTTCCAAGTGCGATTCGCTTCATCATCATCGAGTTCTGTCTGCACGTCACTGATGTCCTCCTCAGGTTCCTCAACAGTGTATGATTCAGGACCCTGAATGCTAGAAACACCACCTCCCACGTCGCACTACTCATCAATAATTGCCTGCCTAGCGTAGGAAGTGGCAGATGCCTCCTCCACTTCTTGGCTGGGCAGTAGCTGCTGACTGTCGTCTAATACATCTTCCTGACTGAATAGTGGAGCTGAATCCACTGCGTAAGATAATTCTTTAGGGGAGGGAACAGCATAGGACAGAGGCAATTTGGGGACAGGGACTGCTCCCGGATCTGAGAGTTGTGGGGGTATCAGATGTTACTTGACGTGATGAAGTGGATGACCGCGTCAACCAATCAACGACGACAGATGGGTTGTCGGTAGAGACACGACCGGTAGCTGATACCGGGAGCTCAGGCCTCTCGCTACGACTCCTGCTGCTACTCGCCCCTAGTTGGCTGCGACCTCTGCCTGATAAATTTAGGCCTCTGCCATTCCTCTGAGCACATCCTGGCACTTCTCTGCCTGACATACTTAGGGCATATACAAGGGGAGTAAAATACGCTTCACTACACGCCTTTCACTGTATGTCGACTTGTTGCAGATTAACAGGCTCAAAAAAGTACACTACTTAGAGGTAGCTATGTGGTATGCACATATGACAGGAAAAAAAGGCTCTATAGTACACTTGGAAAACGTATTTTCGTAACACACCAGCCGGTTGTTACTATTCCCTAGCCTTTCACTGTATGTAGGTTTGTTTCAGATTAACAGGTACAAAAAAAGCACACTACTTATTTTTAGGTATGAGGCACACTGGTTTTGATGAATCTACCCCATAGAGGGAGATTTATCAAAACCTGTCCAGAGGAAAAGTTTCTGAGTTGCCCATAGCAACCAATCAGATAGCTTCTTTCATTTTTCAGAGGCTTTTCCAAAAATGAAAGAAGCAATCTGATTGGTTGCTATTGGCAACTCAGCAGCTTTTCCAGGAAAGTAAAGTTTAACCACAACACTGTAACACCCCGGGACTCGAAGCAGTGGTGGTCTCCCATTCCACTGTGCTGTTGAGATGGTCCTGCTTATCTTACTGTTTAAATGTATGCGCATATTCGCGAATATTGAGCCCTCCCTTCTTTAATGGTATAGGGAACTATGACTAGTGCATTAACTCTGTGATTTTTGCCTATTTAAACTAATAGGCCCATTTGTGGTCTATGGGGATCTCACAACATGTAAAACAGTAAGATAAGCAGGACTGTCTCAGCAGCACAGTTGAATGGGAGACCACCACTGGTTCAAGTCCTGGGGTGTTAAAGTGTTGTGGTTAAACTTTCCTGGAAAAGTTTCTGAGTTGCCCATAGCAACCAATCAGATTGCTTCCTTCTTTTTTCAGAGGCCTTTTCAAAAAAGAAAGAAGCAATCTGATTGATTGCTATGGGCAACTTCACAACTCTTCCTCTACACCGGTTTTGATGAACCTCCCCATTGAGGAAGATTTTTATCAAAACCTGTCCAGAGGAAAAGTTTCCGATAGCAACCAATCAGATTTCTTCTTTCAATTTTCAGAAATAAAAGAAGCAATCTGATTGGTTGCTATGGGCAACTCAGCAGCTTTCCAGGAAAGTAAAGTTTAACCACAACACTGTAACACTGTCCCACCCCAGGACTCAATCGAGTGGTGGTCTCCCATTCCACTGTGCTGCCAAGACAGTCCTGCTTATCTTACTGTTTAACATGTCATGAGATCCCCATAGACCACAATGGGCCTATTGATTTCAATGTGCAAAAAATCACAGAGTTAATGCACTAGTCACAGTTCACTGGAGGGCTCAATATTCCCGAATATGCGCATAAATTTTTGCATATGCGGAAAAAAGCAAATATAACGAATATGCGAGGAATATTCGTGAAATATCGTGAATTCAACTATGGCCTATGCCGCTCATCACTAGATCTAAGGAATGTGAACCAGTTGGTGGCTGGTTCTCGTCCCTTTTTTTAGATGTAAGTTTAGTCAAACCACAAACAGATCAAGGAGTTAGTTGCAGATCATAAAGGGATACTCCGGTGGAAAGCTATTCTTTTTTTAAATCAACTGGTGCCAAAATGTGTAACAGCTGTTGTCACCTTCTATCTCTCAATTCAGTCTCAGGGGGTTCAAGACTCAAACACACAACCTCTGCACTGCAAGGTGGCTGCTCTAACCACTAGGCTGTGGGACTCAAACTGTAACTGTGTTTGTGGCAAGCCTGGGCGGTCGCTCGGTCTTTGGTTCCAGTCCCTCGTGTGGGCCTTCTCTTTTTATCAAACAGGCCAAGACCACGACCGCGGTCGCAAAGTCTTGTTTCCAGGTAGCTCCCTTGGACTTGTGGTTAGAGCTGCTGCTTTGGAGTGCAGAGGTTGTGAGTTCAGGTCCACACTCCATTACCCTGCTATCTGTTGGGCTTGCTGCACTCACTGGACCTCTCTGAATTAAATCATGGGAGCAGAGCAAGCCTGACAGGTAGAGTGTGGAAATGGAGGATGCAGAGGAAAGTGTGTTTGGGTAAAGTGGCTAACAGTCATGGATCCAGGTGTCAGAGAAACATATATGGTGCAGGTGAGTTGGTCATGCGGACGTGAGTGTTCCTGGGTGGGCAAGGGTGATGATTGTAGGGGTGTTGTTTGAAGGGCTGGAGGTAACACCAGCATATTAGTGTTAAAATCAAAATTTCCATTTTCACGTCTCACTTTAAAAAAAGTACGTCAATCACCTGTGGGGTATTAAGGCTCGCTGTACTTCTTGTAACGTTCCTTGAGGGGTTTAGTTTCCCAAATAGTATGCCATATGTTTTTTTTTGTTTTTTCTGTTCTGGCACCATGGGAGCTTTCTAAATGTGACATGCCCCCCAAAAATTATCAATGGAAATCTAATTGATCAACCCATGGAGGACTCAAAATCATGGTGGAAAACCACACTACAGGCTGATCCAACTTTGATGCAATGTCCTTAAAACAAGTCAAAATGAGGATCAGTAGTGTGTGAGACCTCCACGTGCCTGTTTGACCTCCCTACAACGCCTGGGCATGCTCCTGATGAGGTGGTGGATGGTCTGTTGAGGGATGTCCTCCCAGACCTGGACTAAAGCATCCACCAACTCCTATACAGTCTGTGGTGCCAACAGTGGTGGAGCAGCATATGTTGGCGCAGAGCCGTGGTGCTAACATTGGGACCCTGGCCACGCTTCACTTTCTGCCGACACATCTTGCATGTGGCTTTGTTAACCTCCTCCGGACGCTTGATGAAAAACTGCCACAATGCCGAGTAGCTGATTTTCCCACCAACAGTCCGCCCTAATTGACTGCCGCCGTCTCCAGGAACCCCTGTTCTATTACCTAACGGCAAGGTAGGCTGCAAGCAAAGCGGGTAGTCTACCCCGGGCACATTTGGCTCCAGAATTTCCACTTCTGCCACCATGCTGATTGCCAACCATTAGAGATGAGCGAATCAAAGCAGACAAACCCGAATTCTTTACGAATTTCATGATTTATTCAATTCGCAACAAAAGCGAATATTTTTTGGTGCAAATCGCTTAATTAAACTCCATTTTACAGCGTTCCAGGCTCCAGAAAACCTAAAATGGCGGATCCACATGTCATTACATGGGGCAGGGGATGCTGGGAAGGTGGGAAGGCAGGGCGGGAAGGGAGGTAGGCGGGATGACCCTGAATCGAATGCGGGATGCAGGCTATCAGCATTCATTGACCCCTGTGATGTCACAGCCCTACATAATCGGTAGCCATCTTGCGGCTGCTCATTTCATGCCATATACACTGCAGAGATAGGACGGACTGCGTGTTTGTGTGTGTTACACAGAGACGCTGAATTGTACCACAGCGTTCCACTGCCAAATGCTAGTTACATCAGCGTTGTGCACAGAGAGAAGTGCAGTGCTTGTTGTCACTGAGAAGGATTTTGATGCCAGCCATTAAGCTCCCAATCACTTCATTAAGCATTTTATCAGAGGGGCAGATAGCTTTTCGTTGCCTCATACATATAAACAAGCTGCCTGAACTTCATGAACCTTATCACAGGAGGCAGGAAAGAAACAGTTCACTCCAATCTTAACACCCTGTGACAGAGTGCAATTTAGGCTTTAATCCACGTTTATTTTTATTTTTTTTGTGGTGCTGCACTGTTGTGTCCTGCTGCTGTGCAAAAATACGTTATTTCAGCGGACTGTAGTGCATTTGTCTGCCCTCATACATGCATACCAAATACCTACATCAAAGCAGTGTACTATTTTGTATCTGTAAATCTGTAACAAGTCTAGATACTGGCAAAGTCCTGGCAAAAGTAATCACCCAATGTAAGTAATGCAAGGCCCAAGCCCAAAAGCATCAATAAGCTAAGTAGTTCCTGAAACACACAGTCAGGAGCAGGCATCAGCAGTACCCAAGATACTTTCATAACCCCTTACATTGCACGATCAATTTTTAAATTTCAATTAAGCAGGTATGTAGCTAGTGCAAACATCCAAAAATTAAAGGCCCAAGGCCAGAAGTATCATTGATGCAAGTAGTTCCTGAAAGAAACAGAATCAGTCATGAGCAGGCATTCGCAGTACCCAAGAGGGTTTTTATAACCCCTTACATTTAAAGATCAATGTTGACATTTGCATTAAGCATGTATTTAGCCACTGCTAAACATCCCAAAATACACATGGAAAGCGTATTTTCATAAATCAACTGCCAGTGATTAGTTTTCCCTGGCCTTTCACTGTATGTAGAGGTAAGAAAATCTAGTAGAATTTTAAAAAATGAATTTTACTTGTCAGTTGTGGTATAACAGCATACATAGGACGAGACCACCCACTCAGGAACGCTCACTTTCATATCAGCAACTCACCTGCACCGTATATGCTTCTCTGACACCTGGATCCATGACTGTTAGCCACTTCTCCCAAAAACACTTTCCTCTGCATCCTCACTCTACCTGTCAGGCTTGCTCTGCTCCCACAATTTAATTAAGACAGATCTGAGGAGCAGAGCACACACAACAGATAGCAGAGCTATAGAGTGTGGACTCACAAACCCAGCACTCCTAAGCAGCAGCTCTAACCACTAACCAGTGTGAGCTGCCGGCAAGGCAAGGCAAGGCAAGGCAAGGCAAGGCAAGGCAAGGCAAGACCTAGCGACCTAGCGACCGTGGTCTTGGCTTGTTTTGACAAAAAGAGAAAGCCCACACGGGGGACTGGAACCAAAGACCGAGCTACCGCTCAGGCTTGTCCTATATAGTCACACAGCCTAGTGGTTAAAGCAGCCACCATGCAGTGCAGAGGTTGTGTTTTTGAGTCCTGTGAAGCCCCTGGGACTGAATTGGAGAGATAGAAGGTGACAACAGCTGTTATACTCTTTGGCACCAGTTGATTTAAAAAAAATAGCTTTCCACCGGAATATCCCTTTACAATCTTCAACTAACTCATTGATCTTTTTGTGGTTTGACAAAACTTACATCTAAAAAGTGGGATGGGAACCAGCCACAAACTGGTTCACATTCCTTAGATCCCTGACTCATATAGATTTGACTAGGATAGTACAGGTAATGCCATTTCCTCAGTCTTCTACCATGGGGTTGAAACCCATGATGCCTGCATTCAACCAATGTAGCAGACATCAGGGGATTCGAACCCATGAGCTTTGCGCTGCAAAATAGCAATGCTAACCAGTGGGCTGTCAGGGCTTTCAACAAGGCAAGCTGAGAGCTAGATTGGTCTTAGGTTCGAGTAACCCCTTCCCCCTCTGTGCAGTTTCTCTGTTTGCCAAAACGGGCCAAAACCTTGTTCAGAGGGAATGGATTGTTGCACCAGAGGTTGATGGACTAAGGTGAGGAGCATGTCAAGAAGAGCACATGGTGGTCCAGTGTCTTCGGAGTGTATGAAGTTGAGGTAAGTTGTTGGGGGGGGATTGTGAAAGGTGTAGGTAGAAGTGGAGGCAGGTGCACTCCTTTCAGCCAAAAGTGATGTTGAGTCTGCTGAGGTGAGTAGAGCAGTGGGATTTGGCATAAGGTTGAAAAAGGCAGGCTTTAATTATTTTGTTAATATTTATATATCAAGAAAAGTGGATCCACTACCAACCACAATTGTCTGCAGCCCTTCAAGCCACACCCCCCCAATCCAAACCGTTGCACCATCAGCATCCCCCACTCTCCCACACCATTTACACTTCTCAAACACCTGGATCTGTCACCATCAGCTGCTTCTCCCAAAAATGCCTTCCTCCGCATACTCCATTTCCACATTCCATCCATCAGGCTTGCTCCTCTCCCACGATCTAATTTGGAGAGATTGGGCAAGCAGAGCAGGCCCGACAGATAGTATGGCAACGGAGTAGTATTGACTTGACCTCACAGCCTCTGCGCTCCAAGGCAGCAGCCCTAACCACTAGCCCGTAGGAGCTGCCTGGATAACATGACATAACATGACATAACATGACATAACATGACATAACATGACATAACATGACATGACATGACATGACATGACATAACATGACATAACATGACATAACATGACATAACATGACATGACATAGCGACCGTGGTCTTGGCCTGTTTTAACACAAAGATAAAGCCCACAGAGGAGGACTGGAGTAAAAGACAGAGCTACTACTCAGGCGTGCTAAAGCTACAGTTTGAGTCCCACAGCCTAGTGGTTAGAGGAGACAACTTGGAGCACAGAGATTGTGAGTTCAAGTCCTGTGAGATCCCAACAAATAGTCTGCTGGTTACACTAGTCTGTAGAATGTATAATACAATACATACCCAGCAATCTATTCCTAACTGTCTGTGCTACATACCATAACAACATTTTTATTCCCAGACTCTGCCCAGCAGCAGTATCAGTAAACCATATATTGCCTGAATGACACAGCCTGGAGTTGGCTAAAGCATGAAGAGACCATTGAAATGTATGATTTTTTTAATTTAAATTTAAGATTTTGAAATTTAAATTAATGATTTTGAAATTTAAATTTTAACTCCCAAGTTTTAGTGTCCCGGACCCCAGAGGGCCAAATCTAACAAGCCCCCACAGGGCTCATGTGGCCATGAGATGTAGGCGCAATGTCTCCATAGCCCTGACCAGCCATTGTTTCCAACACTTTGCGCCAAGGCAAACCATGTGAAGAACTGCGTGACACCGCCATACCCTGTACACATGGTATGCTGAAGGACCACTGAGACTTGTCCGGGCAGTGGAAGCTGAGGACATGGTGGAGGATGAGGAGGTGGAGTCAAACACTGTCACAGGACCAACGGGCTGACAGAGTGGAGCAGGAAGCAGCATGAGTACACAAGAGGGGTTAACAACCCCTAAAAGTAAAAGGTGAATGTTGAAATCTCTATTGAAGATGCATGTTAGGTAGTGCTACCCTCCAAAAATGTAAGGCCCAAGCTCAGAAGCATCAGTAAGCCAAGTAGTTCCTGAAAGACACAGTCAGGAAAAGGCATCAGCAGAACACAAGAGGATTATATAACCCCTAAGACTGAAAGATCAATGTTGAAATCTTAATTAAGCATGTATGTAAGCTAGTGCAAAACATCCATAAATTTAAGGCCCAAGCTCTGAAGCATCAGTAAGCCAAGTAGTTCCTGAAAGAAACAGGAGCAGTCAGGAGCAGGCATCAGAAGTACCTAAGAGGGTTTCATAACCCCTTACATTGAAATATCAATGTTGAAATTTATATTAAGCATGTTTTTAGCTCGTGCTAAACATCCAAAAATGTAAGGCCCAAGCCCAGAAGCATCAATAAGCTAAGTAGTTCCTGAAACACACAGTCAGGAGCAGGCATCAGCAGTACCCAAGAGGCTTTCATAACCCCTTACATTGCACGATCAATTTTGAAATTTCAATTAAGCATGTATGTAGCTAGTGCAAACATCCAAAAATTAAAGGCCCAAGGCCAGAAGTATCAGTGAGGCAAGTAGTTCCTGAAAGACACAGGATCAGTCAGGAGCAGGCATTCGCAGTACCCAAGAGGGTTTTATAACCCCTTACATTTAAAGATCAATGTTGAAATTTGCATTAAGCATGTATTTAGTCACTGCTAAACATCCAAAAATTAAAGGCCCAAGGCCAGAAGCATCAGTGAGGCAAGTAGTTCCTAAAAGACACAGGATCAGTCAGGAGCAGGCATTCGCAGTACCGAAGAGGGTTTCATAACCCTAATTGATAACCCAAGAGGGTTTCATAACCATAATTGTGAAGTGTTGGTGGAGAAGCATGGTCAATCTATTCTGAGGCATCTGACATTGGTGGGTGGAAATCCTGGCTGATCTATGCCTGATTCATCTGCACAAAGGTCTCTCCACATTTTTCGTGGACAGACGAGTTCGCCTTGGGGTGACTATGGCCCCGGCGGCACTAAACACCCGCTCTGATGTCACACTACTGGCCGCGCAGGACAGCTTTTCCAGAGCAAACCCTGCTAGTAGTGGCCATAAATCAAGTTTGGCTGCCCAGAAGTCCAGCGGATCTTCAAGGTTTGTTGGCATGGCCATGTTAAGGTATGTCACCACCTGCTGCTTCAGGTCCTGCTCCATGTCTACCTGCTGCTGAGAAGTTGCTTCACTATGCGGATGAAGAAAGCTACTCATCAGTGACTGTAGACTTAGGCTGTTTATAATGGAGCTTGTACTGCTCCTGCCACCCCTCCCCTCCCCAGCAGCCATGGCAGTGGAAGGTGAGCGCAGAGGGCCCCCCGAGTCAGACCTGAGAGTGGATGGACCATGTCGCCGATAGGCATCGGCCAAGTGACTACGTAGTATCTTTCTGTAGTAGGTCAGTTTGTCCTCCCTCTCAGTGGGTGTAAAAAAGGCCCCCATTCTGTGAGGGTAGCGAGGGTCCAAAAAGGTGGAGAGCCAGAAGTCATCCTGCTGACAAATTATGACAATTCGGGGGTCAGAACGCAAGCAACTCCCTGCCTCCATCTCCACTGCATACTGCCACGGTGTGTCTGGGTCCTCTGTCTCGCCTTCCTCATAATAACCCTTTAGCTCCTAAACACTGCCCATGTCATCAAACCTAAACTGTGCTCCACTTTGCCCCACATTCTCCTCCTCCAGTTCAGCCCCCACAGGGCTCATGTAACCATGAGATGTAGACACAACGTCTCCATTGCCGTGACCAGCCATCGTTTCAATAATTTGTTGTAGGCAATGAAGGAGGGGAATTACATTGATCATCCCGTGATCCAGGCAACTTACAAATAATGTGGCTTACTCAAAGGGCCTCAGCAAACGGCAGGTGTCATGTATGAGCTGCCACTGGTACACATTGAAGTTACACAGGGGAGTACCCCTGCTTGGATCATCAAGAAATCGGTGATGGCTTTTCTTTGTTCGTATAGTCTGTCCAACATATGGAGGGTGGAATTCCAACGTGTGGCAATGTCACAAATAAGACTATGTTGTGGGATACCGTTCTGACGCTGCAGCTCAAGGAGGGTGTGCTTTGCGGTGTACGAATGGCTGAAGTGCATGCAGAGTTTCCTTGCCATTGTTAGGATGTCTTGCAAATGGGGTGAAGACTTCAGGAAGTGCTTGACAACCAGATTCAACACGTGTGCCATGCAGGGAGCATGTTTCACACTTCCTTGTCGCAGCACGGACATGATGTTCTTCCCGTTGTCGGTCACCATGGTTCCCATTTCCAGTTTTCGTGGAGTAAACCATACTCCGATTTCTTGCCGAATTAATTTTAGCAATTTCTCCCCTGTGTGACTCTGTTCGCCAAGGCAAAGCATGCCAAGAACAGCGTGACACCGCCGTGCCCTATACACATGGTACGATGAAGGGCCACTGAGATTTGTACGTGCAGTGGAGGCCAAGGACTCGGTGGAGGATGAGGAGGCGGAGTCGCACACTGTCACAGGACAAACTGCCTGAGAGCGAGAGCGTGGAGGAGGAAGCGGTGTGACCTTTCCAAGTTGCTGTTGTGGCTGTAAAGGAACCACATTTACACAGTGGGCCGTAAAAGACATGCATTGTCCCTGCCCGTAGTTACAGCTCCACACGTCGGCGCTGCCTTGCACTTTTGAACAAACCGACAGGCTCAAGGACTGGCACACCTTCTCTTGTACAAAGTTAAGCAGGGCTGGTACTGCCTTCTTCGCAAAGAAATGACGGCTTGGGACTCTCCACCTCGGCTCGGCACAAGCCATCAATTCTCTGAAAGGTGCAGAGTCCACCACTTGAAATGGGAGGGACTGTAGCACCAGCAACTTGGAAAGGAGGACATTCAGCTTCTGCGCCAGTTTTCGTGAAGTGAGCCATACTCCGATTTCTTGACGAATTAATTTTAGCAGTTCCTCCCCTGTGTGACTCCGTTCACCAAGGCAAAGCAGGTGAAGAACAGGGTGACACCGCCTTGCCCTACACACATGGTACGATGAAGGGCCACTGAGATTTGTACGTGCAGTGGAGGTCGAGGACTCGGTGAAGGATGAGGAGGCGGAGTTCCACACTGTCACAGGACAAACTGCCTGAGAGCGAGAGCATGGAGGAGGAAGCGGTGTGACTTGTCAAAGTTGCTGTTGTGGCTGTAAAGGAACCACATTTACCCAGTGGCCTGTAAAAGACATGTATTTTCCCTGCCCATAGTTACAGCTCCACACGTCGGCGCTGCCGTGCACTTTTGAACACACCGACAGGCTCAAGGACTGGCACACCTTCTCTTGAACAAAATTATGCAGGGCTGGTACTGCCTTCTTCACAAAGAAATGACGGCTTGGGACTCTCCACCTCGGCTCGGCACAAGCCATCAATTCTCTGAAAGGTGCAGTCCACCACTTGAAATGGGAGGGACTGCAGCACCAGCAACTTGGAAAGGAGGACATTCAGCTTCTGTGGCATTGGATGAGTGGGCGAATACTGTTGTCTCTTGGACATGGCTTCACCTATGCATTGTTGGAGTAATGGCTGACTACAAGTATGAGGAGCAGAAACATCTGGAGCGACAGAAGGAGGGTATGACACACAGCTCCCTTCGCCTGAGGTGGTGGACCTTTGGCTGGCTGAAAGAGGGAGTGGCGTGCCACTGGGTGATGCGGCAGGCTGGACCACCACATCTGAGCCACGGTTGTCCCAGGCCGCTTTATGGTGGCGCATCATATGTTGACGCAGGGATGTCGTGCCAACATTGCTACCCTGACATATCTTGCATGTGGCTGTGTTAACCTCCTCCGGATATTTGATGAAAAACTGCCAGACCGCCGAGTATTTGATTTTACCACCAACAGTGCGCAATAATCGACTGCTACTGCCGCCGTCTCCAGGAACCCCTGTTCCACTACCTCCCTGGAAGGTAGGCTGCCGCGAAGCAGGTGGCCTACCCCGGGCACATTTGGCTCCTGAATTTCCTCTTCTGAATTTCCAACCACGTTACCACCTTGCTGGCTCATCTGCTGCCTCAGGGGCAACCTGCAACCCTCTTCTGCTGATGGTGCGATCGGCTTCATCATCATCGAGTTCTGTCTGCACTTCACTGATGTCCTCCTTAGGTTCCTTAACAGTGTATGATTCAGGACCCTGAATGCTAGAAACACCACCTCCCACGTCGCACTACTCATCAATAATTGCCTGCCTAGCGTAGGAAGTGGCAGATGCCTCCTCCACTTCTTGGCTGCTGACTGTCGTCTAAAACATCTTCCTGACTGAGTAATGGAGCTGAACCCACTGCGTAAGATAATTCTTTAGGGGAGGGAACAGCATAGGACAGAGGCAATTTGGGGACAGGGATCTGAGAGTTGTGGGGGTATCAGATGTTACTTGACGTGATGAAGTGGATGACCGCGTCAACCAATCAACGACGACAGATGGGTTGTCGGTAGAGACACGACCGGTAGCTGATACCGCAAGCTCAGGCCTCTCGCTACAACTCCTGCTGCCACTCGCCCCTAGTTGGCTGCGACCTCTGCCTGATAAATTTAGGCCTCTGCCACTCCTCTGAGCACATCCTAGCACTTTTCTGCCTGACATACTTAGGACGTATACAAGGGGAGTAAAATACGCTTCACTACACGCCTTTCACTGTATGTCGGCTTGTTGCAGATTAACAGGCTCAAAAAAGTACACTACTTAGATGTAGCTATGTGGTATGCACATATGACAGAAAAAAAAAGGCTCTATAGTACACTTGGAAAACATATTTTCGTAACACACCAGCCGGTTGTTACTATTCCCTGGCCTTTCACTGTATGTAGATTTGTTTCAGATTAACAGGTACAAAAAAGCACACTACAATTTTTAGTTATGTGGCACACTGGTTTAGGCACACTGGTTTTGATGAATCTACCCCATAGAGGGAGATTTATCAAAATCTGTCCAGAGGAAAAGTTTCTGAGTTGCCCATAGCAACCAATCAGATAGCTTCTTTCATTTTTCAGAGGCTTTTTCAAAAATGAAAGAAGCAATCTGATTGGTTGCTATTGGCAATTTAGCAGCTTTTCCAGGAAAGTAAAGTTTAACCAAAACACTGTAACACCCCGGGATTCGGAGCAGTGGCGGTCTTCCATTCCACTGTGCTGTCGAGACGGTCCTGCTTATCTTACTGTTTAAATTTATGGGCATATCCGCGAATATTGAGCCCTCCCTTCTTTAATGGTATAGGGAACTATGACTAGTGCATTAAGTCTGGGATTTTTTGCCTGTTTAGGCCCATTGTGGTCTATGGGGATCTCACAACCTGTAACACAATAAGATAAGCAGGACTGTCTCAGCAGCACAGTTGAATGGGAGACCACCACTGGTTCAAGTCCTGGGGTGGGAAAGAGTGTTAAAGTGTTGTGGTTAAACCTTACTTTCCTGGAAAAGTTTCTGAGTTGCCCATAGCAACCAATCAGATTGCTTCCTTCTTTTTTCAGAGGCCTTTTCAAAAATGAAAGAAGCAATCTGATTGGTTGTTATGGGCAACTTCACAACTCTTCCTCTAAACCGGTTTTGATGAATCTCCCGATAGAGGAAGATTTTATCAAAACCTGTCCAGAGGAAAAGTTTCTGAGTTTCCCATAGCAACCAATCAGATTTCTTCTTTCATTAATAAAAGAAGCAATCTGATTGGTTGCTATGGGCAACTCAGCAGCTTTTCCAGGAAAGTATAGTTTTACCACAACACTGTAACACCCCAGGACTCAATCCAGGACTCAATCCAGTGGTGGTCTCCCATTCCACTGTGCTGCCAAGACAGTTACTGTTTCACATGTTGTGAGATCCCCATAGACCACAAAGGGCCTATTGCTTTCAACGTGCAAAAAATCACAGAGTTAATGCACTAGTCACAGTTCACTGGAGGGCTCAATATTCCCGAATATGCGCATACATTTTTGCATATGCGGAAAAAAGCAAATATAACGAATATGCGAGGAATATTCGCGAAATATCGCGAATTCAAATATGGCCTATGCAGCTCATCACTAGATCTAAGGAATGTGAACCAGTTGGTGGCTGGTTCTCGTCCCCTTTTTTAGATGTAAGTTTAGTCAAACCACAAACAGATCAAGGAGTTAGTTGCGGATCATAAAGGGATACTCCGGTGGAAAGCTATTTTTTTTAAATCAACTCGTGCCAAAAAGTGTAAGAGCAGTTGTCACCTTCTATCTCTCAATTCAGTCTCAGGGGGTTCACAAGACTCAAACACACAACCTCTGCACTGCTAGGTGGCTGCTCTAACCACTAACTGTGGGCCTCAAACCGTAACTGTGTTTGTGGCAAGCCTGAGCGGTAGCTCGGTCTTTGATTCCAGTCCCTTGTGTTGGCTTTCTCTTTTTGTCAAAACAGGCCAAGACCACGACCGCGACCGCGGTCGCTATGTCCTGTTTACAGGCAGCTCACACAGGCTTGTGGTTAGAGCTGCTGCTTTGGAGTGCATAGGTTGTGAGTTCAGGTCCACACTCCATTACCCTGCTATCTGTTGGGCTTGCTGCACTCACTGGATCTCTCTGAATTAAATCATGGGAGCAGAGCAAGCCTGACAGGTAGAGTGTGGAAATGGAGGATGCAGAGGATAGCGTGTTTGGGTAAAGTGATTAACAGTCATGGATCCAGGTGAAAGAGAAACATATATGGTGCAGGTGAGTTGGTCATGTGGACGTGAGTGTTCCTGGGTTGGCAAAGATGATGATTGTAGGGGTGTTGTTTGAAGGGATGGAGGTAACACCAGCATAGTGTGAAAATCAAAATCTCCTTTTTCACGTCACACTTTAACAAAAGTACGTCAATCACCTGTGGGGTATTAAGGCTTGCTGTACTCCTTGTTACGTTCCTTGAGGGGTTTAGTTTCCCAAATAGTATGCCATATGTTTTTTTTTTTTTTTTTGCTGTTCTGGCACCATGGGAGCTTCCTAAATGTGACATGCCACCGAAAAACCTTTTCAGCAAAATTCACTGTCCAAAAGCTCATTGTCGGTCCTTCCCTTCTGAGCCCTCTAGTGCACCCACAGAGCACTTTACATCCACATATGAGGTATTTCCTTACTCAAGAGAAATTGAATTAGAAATTTGGGGGTGGGGGCTTGTTCACCTTTTACCCCTTGTAAAAATGAAAAAAAAATGGGGCTACAAGAACATGTTAGTGTAAAAAATAAAGATTTGAATTTTCTCCTTCACTATGCTGCTATTCCTGTGAAACACTTAAAGGTTTATCAATTATTCTCAATGTCCTTTTGAATACCTAGAGGTTTGCAGTTTCCATATTTGGGTCCATTATGGTAGATTTCTTCAAACTTTCTTCAAATCTACTTCAAACTAAACATTTTTTGAGAAAATTTGGTAAATTGCTCTAAGATAACAAACCTTAGATCTGAATGAATGAACTAATCGTATAAAATACTTTCGTCTTTACATAGTTGAACGTGCTGACAACAAAATCCCTCAAAAATTATCAATGGAAATCAAATTGATCAACCCATGGAGGACTCAAAATCATGGTGGAAAACCACACTACAGGCTGATCCAACTTTAATGTAATGTCCTTAAAACAAGTCAAAAGGAGGCTCAGTAGTGTGTGTGACCTCCACGTGCCTGTTTGACCTCCCTACAACGCCTGGGCATGCTCCTGATGAGGTGGCGGATGGTCTGTTGAGGGATGTCCTCCCAGACCTGGACTAAAGCATCCACCAACTCCTATACAGTCTGTGGTGCCAACAGTGGTGGAGCAGCATATGTTGGCGCAGAGCCGTGGTGCCAACATTGGCACCCTGGCCACGCTCCACTTTCTGCCGACACATCTTGCATGTGGCTATGTTAACCTCCTCCAGATGCTTGATGAAAAACTGCCACACCGCCGAGTAGCTGATTTTCCCACCAACAGTCCGCATTAATTGACTGCCGCCGTCTCCAGGAACCCCTGTTCCATTACCTCCCGGGAAGGTAGGCTGCCGCTAAGCGGGTAGTCTACCCCGGGCACGTTTGACTCCAGAATTTCCACTTCTGCTACCATGCTGACTGCCAACCATTAGAGATGAGCGAATCGAAGCAGACAAACCCGAATTCGTTAGGAATTTCATGATTTATTCAATTTGCAACGAAAGCAAATATTTTGTGGTGCAAATCGCTTAATTAAACTCCATTGTACAGCGTTCCAGGCTCCAGAAAACCTAAATGGCGGATCCACATGTCATTACATGGGGCAGGGGATGCTGGGAAGGCGGGAAGGCAAGGCGGGAAGGGAGGTAGGCGGGATAACCCTGAATCGAATGCGGGATGCAGCCTATCAGCATTCATTGACCCCTGTGATGTCACAGCCCTACATAATCGGTAGCCATCTTGCGGCTGCTCATTTCATGCCATATACACTGCAGAGATAGGACGGACTGCATGTTTGTGTGTGTTACACAGAGACGCTGAATTGTACCACAGTGTTCCACTGCCAAATGCTAGTTACATCAGCGTTGTGCACAGAGAGAAGTGCAGTGCTTGTTGTCACCGAGAAGGATTTTGATGCCAGCCATTAAGCTCCCAGTCACTTCATTAAGCAATTTATCAGAGGGGCAGATAGCTTTTCGTTGCCTCATACATATCAACAAGCTGCCTGAACTTCATGAACCTTATCACAGGAGGCAGGAAAAAAACTGTTCACACCAATCTTAACACCCTGTGACACAGTGCAATTTAGGGTTTAAGCCCCGTTTTTTTTTGTTTTTGTTTTTGTTTGGTGCTGCACTGCTGTGTCCTGCTGCTGTGCAAAAATACGTTTTTTCAGCGGACTGTAGTGCATTTGTCTGCCCTCATACGTGCATACCAAATACCTACATCAAAGCAAACAACTATTATGTATCTGTAAATCTGTAACAAGTCTAGATACTGGCAAAGTCCTGGCAAAAGTAATCACCGGCTGGTGTTTTACAAAAATACAGAGTTTTTTGGCATATTGTAGCAAATGTTTTTGCCTTAATATGTGCATACCACATACCTACATCTAAGTAGTGTACCATTTTGTACCTGTTAATCTGTCAAGGGCCTACATACTGTGAAAGTTCAAGCAAAATTACCCACCGGCTGGTGTTTTAAAGGGGTACTCCTCCCCTAGACATCTTATCCCCTAAGATGTCAGATCGCCGCGGTCCCACTGCTGGGGACCCCCGGGATCCCCACTGCGGCATCCCACTGTCATTACTGCACAGAGCGAGTTCGCTGTGTGCGTAATGACTGGCGATACAGGGGATGGAGCAGCGTGACGTCATGGCTCCGCCCCTCGTGACATCACGGCTCGCCCCCTTAATACAAGTCTATGGCAGGGGCGTGACGAACGCCACGCCTCCTCCCATAGACTCGTATTGAGGGGGGTGGGCCGTGACATAACGATGCTCCGGCCCCTGTACTGCCCGTCATTACGTGCAGAGCGAACTCACTCTGTGCAGTAATGACAGCGGGGTGCCGCAGAGGCAATCCCGGGGGTTCCCAGCAGCGAGACCGCGGCGATCTGACATCTTATCCCCTATCCTTTGGATAGGAGATAAAATGTCTAGGGGCGGAGTACCCCTTTAAAAAATACAGAGTTTTTTTTGGCATATTGTAGCGTATTTTTCTGCCTTCATCAATGCATACCACATACGTACATTTAAGTAGTGTACCATTTTGTACCTGTTAATCTGTCAAGGGCCTACATACTGTGAAAGTCCAAGCAAAATTACTCACCGGCTGCTGTTTTTTAAAAAAATACAGAGTTTTTTGGCGTATTGTTGTGCATTTTTCTGACTTCATCAGTGCATACCGCATACCTACATCTAAGTAGTGTATCATTTAGTACTTCTTAATCTGTCAAGGGCCTACATACTGAGAAAGTCCAAGCAAAATTACTCACCGGTGGCTGGTGTTTAAAAAAAATAAAGGGGCGTTGCTGGGCGCTTGCCGGAGATGGCTGCCTGACTCTTGAGCACTGCTAGCAACCATAGCGACTCATAGCCCACTAATCTGAACAATTTTGGACTCTATCTGCACCTGCTGATCCACTATGTCATCCAGATCCCGTAGGAGGGGTATACCCGGGCACAAAGTCCGTTAGCTCACGGATTTTTACATCCCAGCAGACCAGGGAAGCTCCCAAGATGGCGCCGCTACACGTTCACCAGCGGGCCGTGCTTCCCCAGCTGCACATGCACCGATGCGCACTACAGTGGACGGTTGGCAGAGGAGCACCTCAATGCCACCAGCACCCCTCTTACCTGCCCCTGAGGGTGTTTTGCTGGACCCGAGATTCTCTGAAACTTTCAAGCGGAGGTCAGGTGGTAGCCTCCCAGCTTCTTCTCCAGCGACGCCATCTTCAGGAAGTCCAGCGAAGCAGAAGCAGCGCCTGCACAAGACGGACACGGACATCGCTGCTGACACTGAGGTGAGCGATTCTCTCTGTGCTGTGGTGGATTGTTTAGCGAGTCAACCCTCTTCAGATGCACCAGTGACTGAACTCACTCTAAAATATATGCTTTTAGCCCTCCATCAATCCATTCACTGTGATGTGGCCCGCTTACTGCAACCTGTTCAGGCGGACGTTGCTGAAGTCCAATCAAGGGTAGCGCATATTGAAAATAAGATGGGGGACCTGGTGCCATCCCATAAGACGAGGTCGTTACTATGAGAGCTAAAATTGCAGATCTTGAAGACCGGTCACGCCAGAACAATATTAAGTTCAGGGGCATCCCGGAAACAGTGGCCCCTTCTGCCCTTAAGCAATATTTGCAGGACTTTCTACAGCTAGTCCTCCCAAACTGCACCTCAGTGGACATGATGATCGACAGGGCCCATAAGGTCCCTAAGCCGAAATATTTAGCATAGGACATCCTAAGGGAGGTTCTAGCTAGAATTCACTATTTCCACATCAAGGAAGAACTGATGTCCGCTGCTAGGAAAATGCCATCCCTTCTTGACAAGTTTCGTGATGTCTTACTGTTTACAGATCTCTCTGCGGTGACACTGCAGCAGAGGTGCTTGCTAGCATCACAGCAGTACTACGTGACCATAAGATCCTATACCTTTGGGGATTCCCAGTTCGTCTCCTCATACAAAGAGACAATGTTCTCCATGTGGTCAGTGATATAGACGAAGGATTGAGACTCCTGGCTAAATAGAACTTACCTCCTCCTAAGGACCAGTTGGTCGGTCGCAGACCCCCTCCCAGTGTTGCTCAGGATTGGCAGGGAAGCTGGTTCTACTACTTAAGGGCCAGTGTTCATGCATTGTTGGCTGCTGTTGAGTGGTCGGTATGGCTCAAGTGAACTATGCTCCCACTTCACTTATGTGCTTTCTGCAATCTGCTGCAGGTTTTCCTGTCTTAACTGTTTTTTGTTTTTGACTCTTTTTGTTTTTTTCTTTCTGCTGTTACCATTTGTTCCAGGTGGTCCTTACTCTTAAACTCCTTTGCACCTCTTTAGTGCACTTAAATGGTGATTAAATTTCATTTTCTTCCATTATTGTCAGTGGGTTAAACTGTCCTCAAAAGAGGGACTCTTTGTGGAAGGAAGCGAAAATCCTGGGGAGTGATGTCATTTGTGCCAAGGAGACTCTTTTCTTGGCACCGGATGCTCACAGGCTTAGAAACAGGTTTTTCAAACCCATGCTGCCACTAAAGTCCGGGGGGGGGGCTCCTAGCTATCAAACACAAGGTAGCCTTTAAACTAGTTGAGTCATATGCAAAACCTCAAGGGCGGTACTTACTTGTAGTGGGATAGTTCAACAATTTCCTGTACACCCTTGCTACGTTATATGCTACCAATCGCGGACAAATACGATTTGTTCGCAAGGCCCTTTCTAAGATTGAGAAAATGAAGAGGGGACGTGTTATCATATGTGGGGATTTTAACTCAGTAGTTGATAAGCACTGGGACTGCACAATAGGTTCTCATAGGAATTATCTAGACATGGGTGAGGTGTTGCGTGCCTCGGAAATGTATAATGTCTGGTGCGCCATGCACACCTCTGAAAGGGATTATTCTTACTATTCACCAGCGCACAATACTTATGCCAGACTGGATATGTTTTGGGTAGACAGGGCAGTCCTACTAGATGCTGCATTATCCTCCATAGATCTGATAAAATGGTTGGATCATGCAGCAGTCACCCTGTCTGTGAGGGAACACAACAGAGTCCCAATGACTTATTTATGGCGCACCAATCTTTTTCTCCTCAATCACCCCACACATCACGCCACTCTGCTTAGGGACCTTTCAGAAATTTTCAAAATACATGCAGATGATCCCTCCAATGGAATGCCCATAGGGCTTTCATAAGAGGGACTTTTATTAAACTAGGAGCTAGGGTCAAACGGGAGAGAGAGGCGGCCTTAAATACCCTCTTGCTTGAGATTAGAAGAGTTGAGGCCCTCAATAAAACTTCCCTACACCTGACGGCCTTGAAAACTCTTAGAGACCAACTTAGAGAACATATTTTTGTGGACTATGAAAAAAGGAAATCAAAAGCAGTATATTACGCTTGCTCCGATGAAGCTGGGACACTTCTGGCATCTAAATTAAAGTGAAACACAGTAAAACCACAATTCCGTTTTTGTGGGATGTACATAGGAAGGGGAAACTGACAGACCCTAAAGCGATTGCTAATAGATTTATGGGCTTCTACGCTTCTCTCTATAACCTTCAACATGACTCCTCTACCCCACAACCCTCTATCTCACCTCCTTTCTTCTGTATGCCTTCCTACGCTAACTGCTCAACACTTACAGACATTGAACCAACCACTTAGTTGGGACGAACAAGCTAAAACGATCAGATCCCTCCCAGTAGGGAAGTCTCCAGGCCCTGATGGCCTAACTAATGAGTATTTTAAAAAATTTGCAGAGGTTCTTGGCCCCTCTATGCTCGCCTTTTTTCAGAAAGCCTGTAAATACGGCTCCTTTCCAGCAGAATACAAAGAAGCGATTATTGTCACCCTGCCTAAGGCTGGTAAGGACTCGGATGTCCTGCAAAACTTCAGGCCAATTTCGCTTCTCAACTGTGATGTTAAAATATATGCCAAGGTATTAGCGGCTAGGCTAGCGATAGTTTTACCTTTTTTATTCAAGTCAGATCATACAGGTTTTGGTAAAGGGTGCCATTCCTCAGATAATTCCCGAAGAATACTTAACTTGATCCATTGTGTAGCTAAAACGTCTACCCCGGCTCTCATGGTGGCATTGGACGCCAAAAAGGCGTTCGATCATCTCCATTGGAAATACGTCTTTTCGGTATTGGAACAGATGGGGTTCGATGGGCCAATCCTCTGTGTACTGAAAGCCTTATACTCTTGCCCATCTGCTAGGGTTTTCGTTAATGGTACCTTATCTTATCCCTTTCGCCTGTCCCATGGTACCTGTCAGGGGTGCCCCTTGTCCCCCCCGTTGGCTCAGGCAATTAGGGAATCGGGAATGATTTCCTTGTATGAGGACGACATTATTCTGTCTCTATTCAACCCCTCCACCTCGCTCCCGGCCGCCCTGTCCCTCTTGAATTGTTTTGGTGCAACTTCATATTACAAACTAAATGCTCTCAAATCACAAGTTTTACCTCTAAATATACCACCCTCTCTGCTACAGGCCCTGACTACTAGGTTTCCCTTGGATTGGCAACCTAAGATTTGGTATTTGGAAATTACCCTGACCCTGTCCATTTCACAGCTGTATTCCTTCACTTACCTCCCATTTTTAGCCACTATGGAGCGTGACCTAGCTGCTATGTCCAAGGTGGAGATTTCCTGGGTGGGTAGAGTAGCTGCTTTCAAAATGTCCACACTCCCAAAACTCCTCTATCTCTTCCGCACATTACCTATTTCACTTCAGGGGTGGATCCAGAGTCTAGTCTCGAGAGGGGCACTATTCGAGTATCAGGCGCTCACGCCCCCTCCGATAGACTTGCATTTGGGGGGTGTGGTGTGATGTCACAAGGGGCGTGGATATGATATCACAACCCCTGCAGCCTGCACCCAGGGTTTGGAGCAAAATGTTCAGAACGCTGGGGCAGTGGAGCACCCCTTTAACCCTTTAAGGACCAAGGGCATACAGGTACGCCTTTGCTCCCTGGTACTTAAGGACCAAGGGCGTACCTGTATCTATCAGCAGGCACCCCGCGCAAATGCCCAGGGGGGTCATCAGACCCCCCCCCCCATGTCGGCGATCGCCGCAAATCGCAAGTGAATTCACACTTGCGATTTGCGGCTATTCCGGGTCATACGGGTCAATAGTGACCCGGTGACCCAGAAAATAAAGGGTATCGCGGATGTCCTAGACACCCACGATCCCCTTGAAGCAATAGGAGTGAGGTGGCAGAGGTGCCACCCCTCCTATCTCTGCTATTGTTGGTCTAGACGCGACCACCAATAGCAGATCGGGGGCGGAGGAGTTTACTTTCGGTTTCCCCGTCCTGCCCTCCCACAATAGGCGGGGCAGGATGGGGAAACCAACAGGAACCGGCGCCGAAGTTCCACTTACCCATCGGCGACGGCAGCGGGCGACGATCAGCGGCGGCAGCGGGCGACAATCGGCGGAAGAAGCTCTCCAGATGTTGCTAAACTGCAACTCCCAGCATGCCTAAACAGCAAACAGCTGTCTCTGCATGCTGGGAGTTGTAGTTGTGTACCTCCAGCTGTTGCATAACTACATCTCCCAGTATGCCTTTCGGCAATCAGTACATGTTGGGAGTTGAAGTTTTGCAACAGCTGGAGGCACACTGGTTGGAAAATACTGAGTTAGGTAACAGAACTTAACTGAAGGTTTTCCAACCAGTGTGCCTCTAGCTGTTGCAAAAGTACAACTCCCAGCATGCACGGTCTGTCAGTACATGCTGGGAGTTGTAGTTTTGAAACAGCTGGAGGTTTGCCCCCCCCCCCCCCCCATGTGAACGTACAGGGTACATTCACACTGGCGTGTTCAGAGTAAGTTTTCTGCTTCAAGTATGAGCTGCGGCAAATTTTTCGCCGCAGCGCAAACTCCTAGCAGTAAATTCACTGTAACCCTCCGCCAGTGTGAACGTACCCTAAAAACACTACATTACACTACACTAACACATAATAAAGGGTAAAACACTACATATACACCCCCTTACACTGTCCCCCCAATAAAAAAAAAAAAACATATTGTACGCAGTGTTTCCAAAACAGAGCCTCCAGCTGTTGCAAAACAACAACTCACAGCATTTCCGGACAGCCACTGATTGTCCAGGCATGCTGGGAGTTTAGCAACAGAGAGATCCAGAGAGCGCAGCAACCTGAACAGATAGCAAGGAGCTAGGGTCAAACTGGAGAGAGAGGCGGCCTTAAATACCCTCTTGCTTGAGATTAGAAGAGTTGAGGCCCTCAATAAAACTTCCCTACACCTGACGGCCTTGAAAACTCTTAGAGACCAACTTAGAGAACATATTTTTGTGGACTATGAAAAAAGGAAATCAAAAGCAGTATATTACGCTTGCTCCGATGAAGCTGGGACACTTCTGGCATCTAAATTAAAGTGAAACACAGTATAACCACAATTCCGTTTTTGTGGGATGTACATAGGAAGGGGAAACTGACAGACCCTAAAGCGATTGCTAATAGATTTATGGGCTTCTATGCTTCTCTCTAGAACCTTCAACATGACTCCTCTACCCCACAACCCTCTATCTCACCTCCTTTCTTCTGTATGCCTTCCTACGCTAACTGCTCAACACTTACAGACATTGAACCAACCACTTAGTTGGGACGAACAAGCTAAAACGATCAGATCCCTCCCAGTAGGGAAGTCTCCAGGCCCTGATGGCCTAACTAATGAGTATTTTAAAAAATTTGCAGAGGTTCTTGGCCCCCCAATAAAAAAAAAAAAACATATTGTACGCAGTGTTTCCAAAACAGAGCCTCCAGCTGTTGCAAAGCAACAACTCACAGCATTTCTGGACAGCCACTGATTGTCCAGGCATGCTGGGAGTTTAGCAACAGAGAGATCCAGAGAGTGCAGCAACCCGAACAGATAGCAAGGCAACGGAGTGTGGACCTTAACTCACAACCTTTGCACTCCAAAGCAGCAGCTCTAACCACGAGCCCATAGGAGCTGCCTGGAAACAGGACATAGCGACCGCGGTCGTGGTCTTGGCCTGTTTTGACAAAAAGAGAAAGCCCACACGAGGGACTGGAACCAAAGACCGAGCTACCGCTCAGGCTTGACACAAACACAAACACAAACACAAACACAAACACAAACACAAACACAGTTACAGTTTGAGTCCCACAGCCTAGTGGTTAGAGCAACCACCTTGCAGTGCATAGGTTGTGTGTTTGAGTCTTGTGAACCCCCTGAGACTGAATTGAGAGACAGAAGGTAACAACAGCTGGCACCAGTTGGTTTAAAATAAAAAAATAGCTTTCCACCAGAGTATCCCTTTATGATCCGCAACTAACTCCTTTATCTGTTTGTGGTTTGACTAAACTTACATCTAAAAAGTGGGACGAGAACCAGCCACCAACTGGTTCACATTCTTTAGATCTAGTGATGAGCGGCATAGGCCATATTCGAATTCACGATATTTCGCTAATATTCCTCGCATATTCGTTATTTGCTTTTTTTCTACATATGCAAAAATTTATGCGCATATTCGTGAATATTGAGCCCTCCAGTGAACTGTGACTAGTGCATTAACTCTGTGATTTTTAGCACATTGAAACCAAAAGGCCCGTTGTGGTTTATGGGGATCTCATGACATGTAAAACAGTAAGATAAGCAGGACTGTCTCAGCAGCACAGTGTAATGGGAGACCACCACTGGTTTGAGTCTTGGGGTGGGACAGGGTGTTACAATGTTGTGGTTAAACTTTACTTTCCTAGAAAAGCTGCTGAGTTGCCCATAGCAACCAATCAGATTGCTTCTTTAATTTCTGAAAGAAGAAATCTGATTGGTTGCTATGGGCAACTCAGAAACTTTTCCTCTGGACAGGTTTTGATAAATCTTCCTCTATGGGGAGATTCATCAAAACCAGTGTAGAGGAAGAGTTGTGCAGTTGCCCATAGCAACCAATCAGATTGCTTCTTTCATTTTTGAAAAGCCCTCTGAAAAATGAAGGAAACTTTTCCTCTGGACAGGTTTTAATAAATCTCCCTCTATAAGGCCTCTGAAAAATTAAGGAAGCAATCTGATCGGTTGCTATAGGCAACTCAGAAACTTTTCCAGGAATGTAAAGTTTAACCATAACACTGTAACACTCTGTCCTACCCTGGGACTTGTACCAGTGGTGGTCTCCCATTCCACTGTGTTGCTGATCTTACTGTTTTACATGGTGCAAGATCCCCATAGACCACAATGGGCCTATTAGTTTAAATAGGCAAAAAATCACAGAGTTAATGTACTAGTCATAGTTCCTATACCATTAAAGAAGGGAGGGCTCAATATTCGCGAATATGCGCATACATTTAAACAGTAAGATAAGCAGGACTGTCTCGACAGCACAGTGGAATGGGAGACCACCACTGCTTCGAGTCCCGGGGTGTTACAGTGTTGTGGTTAAACTTTACTTTCCTGGAAAAGCTGCTGAGTTGCCAATAGCAACCAATCAGATTGCTTCTTTCATTTTTGAAAAAGCCTCTGAAAAATGAAAGAAGCGATCTGATTGGTTGCTATGGGCAAATCAGAAACTTTTTCTCTGGACAGGTTTTGATAAATCTCCCTCTATGGGGTAGATTCATCAAAACCAGTGTGCCTAAACCAGTGTGCCACATACCTAAAAATAAGTAGTGTGCTTTTTTGTACCTGTTAATCTGAAACAAACCTACATACAGTGAAAGGCCAGGGAATAGTAACAACCGGCTGGTGTGTTACGAAAATACGTTTTCCAAGTGTACTATAGAGCCTTTTTTTTCTGTCATATGTGCATACCACATAGCTACATCTAAGTAGTGTACTTTTTTGAGCCTGTTAATCTGCAACAAGTCAACATACAGTGAAAGACGTGTAGTGAAGGGTATTTTACTCCCCTTGTACACGCCCTAAGTATGTCAGGCATAGAATCGCCAGGATGTGCTCAGAGGAGTGGCAGAGGCCTAAATTTATCAGGCAGAGGTCGCAGCCAACTAGGGGCGAGTGGCAGCAGGAGTCGCAGCGAGAGGCCTGAGCTCCCAGTATCAGCTACCGGTCGTGTCTCTACCGACAACCCATCTGTCGTCGTTGATTGGTTGACGCGGTCATCCACTTCATCACGTCAAGTAACATCTGATACCCCCACAACTCTCAGATCCGGGAACAGTCCCTGTCCCCAAATTGCCTCTGTCATATGCTGTCCCTCCCCTAAAGAATTATCTCAGCTCCACTAATCAGTCAGGAAGATGTATTAGATGATGTCAGCAGCTACTGCCCAGCCAAGAAGTGGAGTAGGCATCTGCCCTTTCCTACGCTAGGCAGGCAATTATTGATGAGTAGTGCGACGTGGGAGGTGGTGTTTCTAGCATTCAGTGTCCTGAATCATATACTGTTGAGGAACCTGAGGAGGACATCAGTGACGAGCAGACAGAACTCGATGATGATGAAGCCGATCGCACTTGGGAGCCGGGTGCAGAGGGGGCTTCATCATCATCAGCAGAAGAGGGTTGCAGGTTGCCCGTGAAGCAGAAGATGAGCCAGCAAGGTGGTAGCATGGTTGGAAATTCAGAAGTGGAAATTCAGGAGCCAAATGTTCCCAGGGTAGGCCACCTGCTTCGCGGCAGCCTACCTTCCAGGGAGGTAGTGGAACAGGAGTTCCTGGAGACGGCGGCAGTAGCAGTCGATTATTGCACACTGTTGGTGGTAAAATCAGATACTCGGCGGTCTGGCAGTTTTTCATCAAATATCCGGAGGAAGTTAACACAGCCACATACAAGATGTGTAGTCAGAAGGTGAAGCGTGGACAGGGTAGCAATGTTGGCACCACAGCCCTGCGTCAACATATGATGCGCCACCATAAAGCGGCCTGGGACAACCGTGGCTCAGATGTGGTGGTCCAGCCTGCCGCATCACCCAGTGGCACGCCACTCCCTCTTTCAGCCAGTCAAAGGTCCACCACCTCAGGTGAAGGGAGCTGTGTGTCATACCCTCCTTCTGTCGCTCCAGATGCTTCTGCTCTTCCTACTTGTAGTCAGCCATTACTCCAACAATCCATAGGCGAAGCCATGTCCAAGAGACAACAGTATGCACCCACTCATCCAATGCCACAGAAGCTGAATGTCCTCCTTTCCAAGTTGCTGGTGCTGCAGTCCCTCCCATTTCAAGTGGTGGACTGCACCTTTCAGAGAATTGAAAGCTTGTGCCGAACCGAGGTGGAGAGTCCCAAGCCGTCATTTCTTTGTGAAGAAGGCAGTACCAGCCCTGTAGAATTTTGTACAAGAGAAGGTGTGCCAGTCCTTGAGCCTGTCGGTGTGTTCAAAAGTGCACGGCAGCGCCGACGTGTGGAGCTGTAACTAAGGGCAGGGAAAATACATGTCTTTTACGGGCCACTGGGTAAATGTGGTTCCTTTACAGCCACAACAGCAACTTTGACAAGTCACACCGCTTCCTCCTCCATGCTCTCGCTCTCAGGCAGTTGGTCCTGTGACCAACTCCGCCTTCTCATCCTTCACCGAGTCCTCGACCTCCACTGCACGTACAAATCTCAGTGGCCCTTCATCGTACCATGTGTGTAGGGCAAGGCGGTGTCACCCTGTTCTTCACATGCTTTGCCTTGGCGAACGGAGTCACACAGGGGAGGAACTGCTAAAATTCATTAGTCAAGAAATCGGAGTATGGCTCACTCCACAAAAACTGGCGCAGAAGCTGAATGTCCTCCTTTCCAAGTTGCTGGTGCTGCAGTCCCTCCCATTTCAAGTGGTGGACTGCACCTTTCAGAGAATTAATGGCTTGTGCCGAGCCGAGGTGGAGAGTCCCAAGCCGTCATTTGTTTGCAAAGAAGGCAGTACCAGCCCTGCATAATTTTGTACAAGAGGTGTGCCAGTCCTTGAGCCTGTCGGTTTGTTCAAAAGTGCAAGGCAGCGCCGATGTCTTTTACGGCCCACTGGGTAAATGTGGTTCCTTTACAGCCACAACAGCAACTTGGAAAGGTCACAGCGCTTCCTCCTACACGCTCTCGCTCTCGCTCTCAGGCAGTTGGTCTTGTGACAGTGTGCGACTCCGCCTCCTCATCCTCCACCGAGTCCTCGGCCTTCACTGCACATACAAATCTCAGTGGTCCTTCATCGTACCATGTGTCTAGGGCACGGCAGTGTCACGCTGTTCTTGACATGCTTTGCCTTGGCGAACGGAGTCACACAGGGGAGAAACTGCTAAAATTCATTCGGCAAAAAATCGGAGTATGGCTTACTCAACGAAAACTGGAAATGGGAACCATGGTGACCGACAACGGGAAGAACATCGTGTCCGCGATGCGACAAGGAAGTGTGAAACATGCTCCCTGCATGGCACACGTGTTGAATCTGGTTGTCAAGCACTTCCTGAAGTCTTCACCCCATTTGCAAGACATCCTAACAATGGCAAGGAAACTCTGCATGCACTTCAGCCACTCGTACACCGCAAAGCACACCCTCCTTGAGCTGCAGCGTCAGAACGGTATCCCACAACATAGTCTTATTTGTGACATTGCCACACGTTGGAATTCCACCCTCCATATGTTGGACAGACTATACGAACAAAGAAAAGCCATCACCGATTTCTTGATGATCCAAGCAGGGGTACTCCCCTGTGTAACTTCAATGTGTACCAGTGGCAGCTCATACATGACACCTGCCGTTTGCTGAGGCCCTTTGAGTAAGCCACATTATTTGTAAGTTGCCTGGATCACGGGATGATCAATGTAATTCCCCTCCTTCATTGCCTACAACAAATTATTGAAACGATGGCTGGTCACGGCAATGGAGACGTTGCGTCTACATCTCATGGTTACATGAGCCCTGTGGGGGCTGAACTGGAGGAGGAGAATGTGGGGCAAAGTGGAGCACAGTTTAGGTTTGATGACATGGGCAGTGTTTAGGAGCTAAAGGGTTATTATGAGGAAGGCGAGACAGAGGACCCAGACACACCGTGGCAGTATGCAGTGGAGATGGAAGCAGGGAGTTGCTTGCGTACTGACCCCCGAATTGTCATAATTCGTCAGCAGGATGACTTCTGGCTCTCCACCTTATTGGACCCTCGCTACCCTCACAGAATGGGGGCCTTTTTTACACCCACTGAGAGGGAGGACAAACTGACCTACTACAGAGAGATCCTACGTAGTCACTTGGCCGATGCCTATCGGCGACATGGTCCATCCACTCGCAGGTCTCATTCGGGGGGCCCTCTGCGCTCACCTTTCACTGCCATCGCTGCTGTGGAGGGGAGAGTTGGCAGGAGCAGTACCAGCTCCATTATAAACAGCCTAAGTCTACAGTCGCTGATGAGTAGCTTTCTTCATCCGCATAGTGAAGCAACTCATCAACAGCAGGTAGACATGGAGCAGGACCTGAAGCAGCAGGTGGTGACATACCTTGACATGGCCATGCCAACAAACCTTGAAGATCCGCTGGACTTCTGGGCAGCCAAACTTGATTTATGGCCGCAACTAGCAGGGTTTGCCCTGGAAAAACTGTCCTGCGCGGCCAGTAGTGTGCCATCAGACCAAGGCGAACTCGTCTGTCCACGAAAAATTTGGAGAGACTGACCTTTGTGCAGATGAATCAGGCATGGATCAGCCAGGATTTCCACCCACCAATGTCAGATGCCTCAGAATAGATCGACCATGCTTCTCCACCAACACTTCACAATTATGGTTATGAAACCCTCTTGGGTTATCAATTAGGGTTATAAAACCCTCTTCGGTACTGCAAATGCCTGCTCCTGACTGATCCTGTGTCTTTTAGGAACTACTTGCCTCACTGATGCTTCTGGCCTTGGGCCTTTAATTTTTGGATGTTTAGCAATGGCTAAATACATGCTTAATGCAAATTTCAACATTGATCTTTAAATGTAAGGGGTTATAAAACCCTCTTGGGTACTGCGAATGCCTGCTCCTGACTGATCCCGTTTCTTTCAGGAACCATGTGCCTCACTGATACTTCTGGCCTTGGGCCTTTAATTTTTGGATGTTTGCAGTAGCTACATAAATGCTTAATTGAAATTTAAAAATTGATTGGGCAATGTAAGGGGTTATGAAAGCCTCTTGGGTACTGCTGATGCCTGCTCCTGACTGTGTGTTTCAGGAACTACTTGGCTTATTGATGCTTCTGGGCTTGGGCCTTACATTTTTGGATGTTTAGCACGAGCTAAAAACATGCTTAATATAAATTTCAACATTGATATTTCAATGTAAGGGGTTATGAAACCCTCTTAGGTACTTCTGATGCCTGCTCCTGACTGCTCCTGTTTCTTTCAGGAACTACTTGGCTTACTGATGCTTCAGAGCTTGAGCCTTAAATTTATGGATGTTTTGCACTAGCTTACATACATGCTTAATTGAGATTTCAACATTGATCTTTCAATCTTAGGGGTTATGAAATGTGTTCTGCTGATGCCTTTTCCTGACCGTGTCTTTCAGGAACTAATTGGCTTACTGATGCTTCTGAGCTTGGGCCTTACATTTTTGGAGGGTAGCACTACCTAACATGCATCTTCAATAGAGATTTCAACATTCACCTTTTACTTTTAGTGGTTGTGAGCCCCTCTTGTGTACTCATGCTGCTTCCTGCTCCACTCTGTCAGCATGTTGGTCCTGTGACAGTGTTTGACTCCACCTCCTCATCCTCCACCATGTCCTCAGCTTCCACTGCCCAGACAAGTCTCAGTGGTCCTTCAGCATACCATGTGTACAGGGTATGGTGGTGTCACGCTGTTCTTCACATGGTTGGAAACAATGGCTGGTCAGGGCTATGGAGACATTGCGCCTACATCTCATGGCCACATGAGCCCTGTTGGGGCTTGTTAGATTTGGCCCTTTGTAATCACACGCCGGGGTCCGGGACACTAAAACTTGGGAGTTAAAAGTTCAATTTAGAAATCATTAATTTAAATTTCAAAATCTTAAATTTAAATAAAAAAATCATACATTTCAATGGTTTCTTCATGCTTCAGCCAACTCCAGGCTGTGTCATTCAGGCAATATATGGATTACTGATACTGCTGCTGGGTCTGGGACAGAAAATTTTGTTATGGTACCACGAGCTATCCAAAATCTTCATTTTAAATTTCAAAAATTCTTGTGTTTTTTTTCTTGGGGATTGTAAAGCCCTGGGGTGTCCTCATGCTTCAGCCAACTCCAGGATGTGTCATTCAGGCAATATATGGCTTACTGATACTGCTGCTGGGCAGAGTCTGGGAATAAAAATGTTGTTATGGTATGTAGCACAGACTGTTAGGAATGGATTGCTGGGTATGTATTATACATTCTACAGACTAGTGTAACCAGCAGACTATTTGTTGGGACCTCACAGGACTTGAACTCACAATCTCTGTGCTTCAAGTTGGCTGTTCTAACCACTAGGCTGTGGGACTCGAACTCTAGCTATGGCACGCCTGAGTAGTAGCTCGGTCTTTGATTCCAGTCCTCCTCTGTGGGCTTTCTCTTTTTGTCAAAACAGGCCAAGACCACGGTCGCTATGTCATGTCATGACATGCTGATGATGGTGCAACGGTGATGGTTGGGTGGGGGTGTGGTTTGAAGGGCTTGAGACAATTGTGGTTGGTAGTGGAGCCACTTCTCTTGATATATAAATATTAACAAAATAATTAAAACCTGCCTTTTTCAACCTTATGCCAAATCCCACTGCTCTACCCACCTCAGCAGACTCAACACCACTTTTGGCAGATCTACAACCTCAACATCCTCCATCAGTGAAAGGGGTGCACCTGCCTCCACCTTTCACAATCCCCTCCAACAACTTACCTCAACATCATATGCTCCCAAGACACTGGACCACCATGCGCTCTTCTTGACATCAACCTCTGGTGCAACAATCTATTCCCTCTGACTGCTGCTGTTGCCTTTTATAGCTCCAGATCACTTTCAGAGTCTTCACAGTACTTGAACTAACAACCTGTGTGTTCCAAGGGAGCTGCTCTAACCACAAGGATATGGGAGCTGCCTGTAAACTAAATGGGGCGAACAAGGTTTTGGCCCGTTTTGGCAAACAGAGAAACTGCACAGAGGGGGAAGGGCAACCTAAGACCAAGCTAGCTCTCAGCTTACCTTATTGAAAGCCCTGACAGCCCATTAGCCTTGCCATTTTGCAGCGCAAAGCTCATGGGTTCAAATCCCCTGATGTCTGCTACATCGGTTGAATGCAGGCATCATGGGTTTCAACCCCATGGTAGAAGAATGTGAACCAGTTTGTGGCTAGTTCTCGTCCCACTTTTTAGATGTAAGTTTTGTCACACCATAGAGAGATCAATGAGTTAGTTGTACTGCACTGCAAGGTGGCTGCTCTAACCACTAGGTTGTGTGACTCAAACTGTAGCTACATAGGACAAGCCTGAGCGGTAGCTCGGTCTTTGGTTCCAGTCCCCCGTGTGGGCTTTATCTTTTTGTCAAAACAAGCCAAGACCACAGTCGCTAGGTTATGTTTCCAGGTGGCTCACACTGGTTAGTGGTTAGAGGTGCTGAGGGTGTGAGTTCAAGTTCACACTCTATAGCTATGCTATCTGTTGTGCTTGCTCTGCTCCTTAGATCTGTCTGAATTAAAATGTGGGAGCAGAGCAAGCCCGACAGGTAGAGTTTGGAAACAGAGGATGCCGAGGAAAGCCTTTTTGGGGGAAGTGGCTAACAGTCATGGATCCAGGTGTCAGAGAAGCATATACGGTGCAGGTGAGTTGCTGATATGGAAGTGAGTGCTCCTGAGTGGGTGGTCTCGTCCTATGTATGCTGTTATATCACAACTGACAAGTAAAATTAATGAAAAAATTTTTACTAGATTTTCTTACCTCTACATACAGTGAAAGGCCAGGGAAAACCAATCACTGGCAGTTGATTTATGAAAATACGGTTTCCAAGTGTACTGTAGCGCATATTTTTGCCTTCATATGTGCAAACCACATACCTACATCTAAGTAGTGCACTTTTTTGTACCTGTTAATCTTTAACAATCCTACATACAGTGAAAGGCCAGCGAAAACGAATCACTGGCTGTTGTTTCATGAAAATACATTTTCCAAATGTACTGTAGTGCATTTTTTTGCCCTCAAACATGCAAACCACATACCTACATCTAAGTAGTGCACTTTTTTGTACCTGTTAATCTGTAACAAGCCTACATACAATGAAGGGCCAGGGAAAACTAATCACTGGCTGTTGTTTTATGAAAATACGTTTTCCAAGTGCGATTTTTTTTTGCCCTCATACGTGCAAACCACATACCTACATCTAAGTAGTGCACTTTTTTGTACCTGTTGATCTGTAACAAGCCTACATACAGTGAAGGGCCAGGGAAAACTAATCACTGGCTGTTGTTTTATGAAAATAAGTTTTCCAAGTGTACTGTAGCGATTTTTTTGGCCCTCATACGTGCAAACCACATACCTACATTAGTGTTGAGTGGCATAGGCTATATTCAAATCCGCGATATTTCACGAATATATGGACCAATATTGGTCATATATATACGCAAAATTCGCATATTCGCAATATTCGCGTCCTTTTTTTTATTATGTGCCATAAAATTTGCATTCACATTGACCATAAAATTGGCATGCGCATGCGCAATATCGCGTGATAAAAGAGCTATAAGAAGGGAAGGATCAATATGCATGAAAATTTGCATATGTGAATATTCACATACGCGAATTTCCGCATATGCTAATTTTCGTATATGTGAATTTTCGGGTGCCCGCTGTTCTGACACAGTAACTTGTATTGGAGCCTTGTTTACTCCATAAGCTGGAAGCAGGGAGGGATAATCACTGTGATGTGTACTGGAAAAAAAATTAGAATATTTTAATTGCGAATATTTAGCGCTATATTTGCAATATTCGAAAATTCGCGAATATGCGATATTCACGATAAATATTCGTATTGCTAATATTCACACCCAACACTAACCTACATCTAAGTAGTGCACTTTTTTGTACCTGTTAATCTGTAACATGCCTACATACAGTGAAAGGCCAGGGAAAACTAATCAATGGCTGTTGTTTTATGAAAATACGTTTTCCAAGTGTACTGTTGCACATTTTTTTGCCTTCATCCGTGCATAACACATACCTACATCTAAGTAGTGTACCATTTTGTACCTGTTAATGTGTCAAGGGCCTACACACTGTGAAAGTCCAAGCAAAAGTAAACACTAGCTAGTGTTTTAGAAAAATACATTTTCCAAGTGTACTGTAGCGCATTTTTTTGCCCTCATACGTGCATACTACATAGCTACATCTAAGTAGTGTACCATTTTGTACCTGTTACTCTGTCAAGGGTCTACATACTGTGAAAGTCCAAGCAAAAGTAATCAAAGTCTGTTTTTTTTAACAAAAATACAGTTTTTAGGCTTATTGTAGGTAATTTTTCTGCCCTCATCAGTGCATATCACATACCTACATCTAAGCAGTGTACTATTTTGTAC
Organism: Hyla sarda; assembly: GCF_029499605.1. Taxonomy (NCBI): domain Eukaryota; kingdom Metazoa; phylum Chordata; class Amphibia; order Anura; family Hylidae; genus Hyla; species Hyla sarda. Next base: position 278,964,683 of record NC_079189.1, read on the forward strand.
CTGTTAATCTGTCAAGGGCCTACATACTGTGAAAGGACAGAAAAATGTATTCACGGGCTGGTGTTTTACAAAAATACAGAGTTTTTAGGTGTACTGTAGCGCATTTTTCTGCTGCCCTCATCAGTGCATAAATCATACGTACATCCAAGTAGCGTACTATTTTGTACCTGTTAATCTGTTAAGGGCCTACCTACTGTGAAAGTCCAAGCAAAAGTAATCACCGGCTGGTGTTTTGCAAAAATACGTTTTCCAAGTGTACTGTAGTGCATTTTTTGCCCTCATACGTGCATACCACAACCTACATCTAAGTAGTGCACTTTTTTGGACCTGTTAATCGGTAACAAGCCTACATACAGTGAAAGGCCAGGGAAAACTATTCACTGGCTGTTGTTTTATGAAAATAGGTTTTCCAAGTGTACTGTAGCGCATTTTTTTGCCCTAAGTAGTGTACCGTATTGTACATGTTATCTGTCAAGGGCCTACATACTGTGAAAGGACAACTAAAAGTAATCACCGGCTGGTGTTTTACAAAAATACTGAGTTTTTAGGCGCATTGTAGCGCATTTTTCTCATAAGTGCATACCGCATATGTGCATGTAAGTAGTGTACTATTTTGTACCTGTTAATCTGTCAAGATCCTACATACTGTGAAAGTCAAGCTAAAAGTACTCATCGGCTGGTGTACTCAGATACAGTGATACCTCGGTTCACAAACTTAATTCGTGAACTGACTCTGGTCGCGAACCAAATTGGTCGCGAACCGAGGCACATTTTCCCATTTTCATGACTAAGAGCGCATTCAGCGCTTGAAACGCCTTACTTGTATCCTCCTTGTATCCTCCTTGTCTTATGGATTAAAATTCTTTTATCTGCACGAGCTGGATCCATCTCTCTCTGTTCTTCACATTTTCCCATAGGGTTCAATGTAAATCCGGTTAATCCGTGCTGACCTTTTTTGGGGGGTTTTTGAAGCACAAAAATATGAAACTAATTACAATACACATTATAACAGTATAGTAATGTATAAAGAGAGGACACTAACCTTGCTTGAGATGACTTCTGGCATGGAGGAAGGCAGGTGGGAGGCAGTTATTGTTTGGAGGGAGAGTCCCCCTCCATAAGGACATCAGGGGGATCTCCTTCAGGGGTTTCCTCTCTCCTTTGTCTCCTAGCTGCAGGCTCAGTTTTTCTGAAAAATCTGTCCAATGTCACTTGTCTCTTCCTGCGCTGCATAACCCTCCAGAAATGAGAGACCACATTATCATTCATAAGATTTAACACTCTGTTCGTGACGGTTATGTTGGGGTGGTGCTTTTCAAAAAAATCATGGCACTCATTCCATTTTTGCATAATAGATTTTATGGTATCACTGCTAACCTCCTCCCTTTCTTCCTCTTCCTCAGTGGAATGCTCCTCAAGAAGTGCCTTCTGCTGCTCACTGTTGGGTTCAGAAAGTTCTTCCGTGGTCTGCTCCTCCCTATGTTCCTCAACAAGCTCTTCCACATCAGCACCATCAACGTCCAGACCCATACTCTTGCCCATGGACACAATTTCCTCCAATACCTCTGCATCAGACCCTTCAAAGTCATGTTCACGTTCAGCAACACATTCTGGCCACAGTTTCCTCCAGGCTGAATTTAGGGTTCGGGGAGTGACCTCTTCCCAGGCTTTGTCAATGAGGTAAATGCAGTGGACAACATTGAAATGTTTCTTCCAGAAGTCTTTCAAAGTCAAAGACGTCTCTTCGGTGACATTAAAACACCTAGTGAAGAGCGCATTTGTGTACAGCTTCTTGAAGTTGCAGATGACTTGCTGGTCCATGGGCTGCAGAAGTGGTGTTGTGTTGGGGGGGAGGAACTTTACCTTGATGAAGTCATACTCAGCATCCACCAAGGCTGGAGGGTGTGCCGGGGCATTGTCCATCAGAAGAAGGCACCTTTCAGGCAGCTGGTTATCAGAAAGAAATTTTCTGATGGTGGGTGCAAACACCTCGTGCAGCCATTCCATAAACAATGGCCTTGTGACCCAAGCTTTGGCATTGGCTCTCCACATGACGGGCAGTCTGGCCTTGTTCACATTTTGTTCCCTAAATACACGAGGGGTCTGAGAATGGTACACCAGTAGTGGTTTAATTTTCAGATCGGTGCTTGCGTTGGCACACAGCAAAAGGGTCAATCTGTCCTTCATGGGCTTGTGTCCTGGTAGTGCCTTTTCCTCCTATATAGGTTCTGTTCGGCATTTTTTTCCAGAAGAGCCCTATTTCATCACAGTTGAACACTTGTTGAGGGACTTATCCTTCTGTCTTCATGAATTCCGCAAAGTTTAACTTGTAGGCTTCTGCTGCTGCCTTGTCAGAACTGGAAGCCTCACCATGTCTAATCACACTGTGGATGCCACTTCTCCTGTGGAATTTTTCAAACCACCCCTACTGGCTTTAAATTCGTCACTTGCTGCACTTGTAGAGGGGCTTCTTTGCAGTAAATCCCTGTGCAATTTCCTGGCTTTCTCACAGATCATAGCTTCACTAATGCTATCACCTGCCAGCTGTTTCTCATTCAACCACACCAACAAAAGTTTTTCCACCTCTTCCAGCACTTGCGTCCTCTGCTTGGTTAACATTGTTACTCCTTTTGCAACATCAGCTCCTTTGATGGCGGCTTTGTTTTTCAGAATAGTCGAGATTGTTGACTTTGCCATCTTGTACTCCGAGGCCAGATCAGTCACACGAATACTACGGTCATGCTTTTCTATAATTTCCTTCTTCAGCTCAATGGTTATTTTCTTCACAACCTTGCTGTCACCTTTACTACTGCTCTGTACTTTCTTTTTGCCACCATGCTTGTGCTGCACATTCTTGTCACCTGCATTTCCACTTTGCACATTGTCACTTGCATTTCCACTTTGCACATTGTCACCTGCATTTCCACTTTGCACGTTGTCACTTGCATTTCCACTTTGCACATTGTCACTTGCATTTCCACTTTGCACATTGTCACCTGCATTTCCCCTTTGCACATTGTCACTTGCATTTCCACTTTGCACATTGTCACCTTCATTGCTGCTTCTTGTGTCCAGTGAACTGTACAATACAGTAAGTACAGTACTGTAGTACAGTACAGTACTGTATGTGCTAAAAAGCACACCAAAAATCAAAAAATCACTTAAAATGTTTGCAGAGTATTCACAGTACTTCTTTCTGTTTCCTTCTCTCCACGGTCTTCCTACAGGAAGTCACGACCATGTGACAGCCTGGAAATAGCATTAAAATGGCCGCGGCTCCTGTTCGTGAACCGAGGCGGAGTTCGTGAACCGGAGCACTTTTTTATGAACTTTTCTGTTCGTGAACCGAGTTGTTTGTAAACAGAAGAGTTCGTGAACCGAGGTATCACTGTACTTTTTTAAGTGTACTGTAGAGCATTATTCTGCCCTCATCAGTGCATACCACATGCCTACATCTAAGTGTTGTACTATTTTGTTCCTGTTAATCTGTTAGGGCCTACATACTGTGAAAGGCCAGCCAAAAGTGCACACCTGCTGCTGTTCTAGACAAATACTGTTTTAAGCGTACTGAAGCATATTGTACTCCCCTCATATGCACACTAAGTATGTCAGGCAGAGAAGTGCCATGACGTGCACAGAGGAGTGGCAGAGGCCTAAATCCTTCAGGCAGAGGTCGCAGCAGACTAGGGGCGAGTGGTCGCAGGAGTCGCTGCGAGAGGCCTGAGCTCCCGTTATCAGCTAGCGGTCGTGTCTCAACATGCAACCCATCTGCCGTCGTCGATTGGTTAACACTTATTTAATCACAAGTGACATCTGACACCCCCAGTCAACAGTCAGTGGTTTCTTCAGACACAACCCTCAGTTGGCATGGCCTGGGAGCAGTCCCTGTCCTCCCATTGCCTCTGTCCTATGCTGTTCCCTCTCCTACAGAAGTATCTCTGTCCTATGCTGTTCCCTCTCCTACAGAAGTATCTTATGCTGTGGGTTCAACTCCACTATTCACTGAGGACAATCTAATAGAGGACAGTCAGCAGCTACTGCCCAGCCAAGAAGTGGAGGAGACTTGCGCGGCTTCCTCCTCTAGGTGGGCAAGTAGTGATCAGGAGAGTTACATGGGAGCGATTATTTTTATGTATTGAGCGTGCATAGCATGCTTGCTCAATACATGATATTAAGCGTGCATAGCATGCTGGCTCATTGCATGTATTGAGCAAGCATGCTATGCATGCTCAATATCTGGTATTGAGCCAGCATGGTATGCACGCTCAATTTCATGTAATTAGCCAGAATGGTATGCACGCTCATTTTCATGTAATGAGCCAGCATGCTATGCACGCTCATTATAAGGAATTGAGCAAGCATGCTATGCACGTTTATTTTCATGTATTGAGCGTACATGTAATGAGCCAACATGGTATGCACGCTCAATTTCAGGTATTGAGCCAGCATGGTATGCACGCTATAGATGAGCGAACATTTCAAAAATTCGATTCGGCCGAAAAGTTCGTTTCGATCCGAATTTGTTTACGGCGAATCGAAATTAAAAAAGGCTATTTCTAGCCTACATACAGCCTCTATGGGGGTATAGAACACTTTGCTGTGTCCTAAAACGCATATGGAATATGCTGGGGTAGTGAAATAATACTGTTATTCAGAATAGCATGCAGATTACCGGCATCGCTCTTAGAATCACTGCCCCACAGCAGCACAATGACAGAGCCTGGTGGTGGCATCAGTGTCAGGAGACCATATAGTGACTGAATGACATAGCGTGGACATGTTGGCAGCAAGAGGAGACCATTTAGTGGCTGAATGGCACAGCGTGGAGTTGGCTGATGCACTAGTACACTACACACCAGGGCTTCACAATCCCCCCCCCAAAAAAAAAAAACAACACAATATATGACATTTTTGACAAATATTTCTCATTGGTAGCACCCACTATCCAAATATTTGAAATTAACAGACCCAGGCCCCACCTCTGCGGCATCAGTAACCCATATATTACCTGAAGGACACAGCCTGGAGTTGGCTGATGCACCAGTACACACCAGGGCTTCACAATCCCCCCTCCTAAAACAACACAATGAGAAATTTTGTCAAAGATTTCTCATTGGTAGCACCCGCTATCCAAAAATGTGAAATTTCCAGAACCAGGCCCCACTCCTGCGGCATCAGTAACCCATATATTGCCTGCATGACACAGCCTGGAGTTGGCTGATGCAAGAGTACACACCAGGGCTTCACAATCCCCCCCCCCCCTCAAAAAAAACAACAACACAATATATAAAATTTTTGACAAAGATTTCTCATAGGTAGCACCCGCTATCCAAAAATGTTCAATTTCCAGACCCAGGCCCCACCTCTGCGGCATCAGAAATCCGTATATTGCCTGAAGAACACAGCCTGGAGTTGGCTGATGCACCAGTACACACCCGGGCTTCACAATCCCCTCCAAAAAACAACAACATTTTTGAAATTTTTTTAAAGAAATACCTTTGTGTAAGAACAAGCGCATATCCAACAGTTCACAATACTCTATAATGCAGGACGGTGGACCACCCAAAGACATTCTTCTCAAAAATAATAAACCACACAATGTTTGAAATTTTTTTTTACAAAAACTAATTCAATATGTGTGTAAGCGCATCTGTCTCCAAAAGATCAGATCACCAAAGGACTTTTTTCGCCCAAAATGATGAAGCAGAGTTAATCCCTGTCCGTTTTTTTATTATTAAAAAATCACACGCAACAAGTGTTCCGTTGTGTAACGATTAGCATTATTGAAAATTAAATTTTATTACTGAAAAAATTATCAGTAAATAAAAAAAACCCACTACTCAAGAGTGTTTAATTACCCCATACATTACACCAGGAGCAGTCAAGAGTAGGCCTCAGCAGTACCCAAGAGGCTTTAATAACCCCCTACCTTTGCACGATCAATTGTGAGATCGAGCAATACCAGGTGTGTTATGCCCTCAGATTTCCGGGGCCACCGGCGCGCTGCACTAAACGGATTACCGTGTCTCTATCTTTCATCGACCGGTGCTGGTAACCCGCTAACTCCCGGAAAGGTAAGCTGCCGCGAAGCAGGTGGTCTCCGCCGGGCACGTTTGGCTCCAGAATTTCCACTACTGCCACACCACGCTGACTGCCAACCGTGCTACCGCCTTGCTGACTCAAGGGCAACCTGCAACTCTCTTCTACAGATGATGAACCCCCCTTCTCCTGAGATCGAGCAATAACAGGTGTGTTATGCCCTCAGATGTCCGGGGCCGCTGGCACGCTTCACTGAACGGATTAGGGAGTGTCCATCTTTTTTGGTAGCACCCGCAATCCAAAAATTTTTTATTCCCAGACCCAGGCCCCTCCTCTACGGCATCAGGAACCCATAGATTGCCTGAAAGACACAGCCTGGAGTTGGCTGATGCAAGAGTACACACCCGGGCTTCACAATCCACCCCAAAAAAACGCAAAATGTTATTGAAATTGTCTGACAAAATACCTGTTTTTTTAAAACAAGCGCATATACAGCAGTTCAGAAGACTCTATAATGCAGGATGGTGGACCACCAAAAGACATTCTTCTCAAAAATAATAAACCACACAATGTTTGAAATTTGGTTAAAAAAATTATTACATGTGTGTAAGCGCATCTGTCTCCAAAAAATCAGATTACAAAAGGATTCTAATTCGCCAAAAATGATTAAGCAGAGTTAATCCCTCTCCATCTATTTATTTTTTTTCTCATTAAAAAATCACACGCAACAAGCGTTCTGTTGTGTAACGGTTAGCATTCTGCAAAATTCAATTTTATTACTGATAAAATTATCAGTAAATTTAACAATAACGCTACCCAAGAGTGTTTAATTACCTCATACATTGCACCAGGAGCAGTCAGGAGTAGGCCTCAGCAGTACCCAAGAGGCTTTAATAACCCCTTACTTTGCCTGATCAATTGCGAGATCGAGCAATAACAGGTGTGTTATGGCCTCAGATGTCCTGGGCCGCATTAGCGCTCCACTGAACGGATTAGCGTGTCTCTATCTTTCAAGGACAGGTGCGCGTTGCACGCTGAAACCAGTTTGTGATAGGGATCTGGGATTGCAATTATTTATCCTTTAAACGAGGAATTACCAGTAAGTGAGGGTCATAAACTGGCGTTGATTAAGTCCCTGCCATTTGTACACACCGCCCGTCGCTATAAGCGATTGGATTAGTTAGTGAGTTGGTTAGTGAGGTCCTCGGATCGGCCCAGGCAGGGTAGGAGAAGGCCCTGGCAGAGTGCCGAGAATTTAACGATCATTGTTGAAATTTGCATTAAGTATGTATTTAGCTACTGCTAAACATCCAAAAATTTAAGGTCCAAGGCCAGAGGCACCAGGGAGGCAAGTAGTTCCTGAAAGACACAGAATGAGTCTGGATCATGCATTTGTATCCAAGAGGTTTTCATAACCCCTTACATTTAAAGATCAATGTTTACATTTGCATTAATCATGTATTTAGCTACTGCTAAACTTCAAAAAATTATAGGCCCAAGGCCTGAGGCACCAGGGAGGCAAGTAGTTTGTGAAAGACACAGAATGAGTCTGGAGCAGTCATTCGCAGTACCCAAGAGGGTTTCATAACCCCTTACATTTAAAGATCAATGTTGACATTTGCATTAAGCATGTATTTAGCTACTGCTAAACTTCAAAAAATTATAGGCTTAAGGCCAGAAGCATCAGTTATCCCCATATTAGGAGCATAGTTGTCCCCCAGATTAGGCAGCATATATGTCCCCCAGATTAGGCAGCAAATTTCTGAATTCATCTTTTAATCTTAGGGATTGTGAAGGACTAGTGTCTACTCATGCTACTGCCAACTCCTGGCTGTGCCATTCAGCCACTATATGGTCTCCTCATGCTGCCAGCACCTCCACGCTGTGTCCTTCAGCCACTATATGGTCTCCTCATACTGATACCACCTCCAGGCTCTGTCATTGTGCCGCTCTGCGGCAGTGATTCTAAAAGTGATGCCGGTAATCTGCATGTTATTCTGAATAACAGTATTATTTCACTACCCCAGCACACTCCATATGCGTGTTAGAACACAGCAAAGTGTTCTATACCCCTATTGAGGCTCTCTGTAGGCCAGAAATAGCCGTTTTTAATATAGTTTTGCCGCGAATAAATTCGGATCGAAACACATTTTTTCGGAAAATTATAGTTCATGATAGTACACTACTCAGGTATAGGTATGTGATATGCACTTATGAGGACAGAAAAATGCGCTACAGTATGCTTTAAAAAAAGTATTTGAGTACTACACCAGCCGGTGAGTACTTTTGCCTTGACTTTCACAGTATCTTGGCCCTTGACAGATTAACAGGTACAAATTGTACACTACTTAGACTTGGGTATGTGGAATGCACTTATTAAGGCAGAAAAATGCGCTACAGTATGCTTAAAATACGTATTTTTGCACAACACCAGAAGTACACAGTCGCTGTGTACTAAACCCAAAATTGCATACTCTCACATACTATTAGCAATGGGTTGCTGTGTATGTTATTACATTCTACAGACCAGTGTAACCAGCAGACTATTTGTTGGGACCTTACAGAGCTTGAACTCACAATCTCTGTGCTCCAAGTTGGCTGCTCTAACCACTAGGCTGCGGGCCTCAAACTCTAGCTATGGCACGCCTGAGTAGTAGCTCAGTCTTTGGTTCCAGTCCCCCAAACACACCCCCCCCCCCCCCCCCTCTGTGGGCTTTCTCTTTTTGTCAAAACAGGCCAAGACCACGGTCGCTATCTTTTGTTTCCAGGCAGCTACTATGGGCTAGTGGTTAGGGCTGCTGCCTTGGAGTGCAAAGGTTGTGAGTTTAAGTCAATACTCAATTGCCATTCTATCTGTCGGGCTTGCCTGATCTCTTCGAATTAGATCATGGTAGCGGAGCAAGCCGGATGGAATGTGGAAATGGAGTATGCTGAGGAAAGCATGTTTGGGAGAAGCAGCTGATGGTGACGGATCCAGGTGTTTGAGAAGCGTATATGGTGTGGGATAGCGTATATGAGGCAGGGAGGCTGATGGTGAAGCAGGGAGGCTGATGGTGGGATAGCGTATATGAGGCAGGGAGGCTGATGGTGAAGTTGGGGGTGCAACGGTGTTGGGAAGGGGTGTGGTTTGAAAGGCTGGAGACAATTGTGGTTGGTAGTGGAGCCTCTTCTCTTGATATGTATAAAGCCTGATGGGCTGTATTTGTGCGAGGGGCGGAAGTAATTATCGCTCCCTGCACTTCCAGGTGGGGCTCATTGGGAACAGGTGGGGGCGTGTGTATATAACTTCCCCCTCTCCTACAGGGGCGGAGCACGTGTCGTTTGTGGAACCCTCCCAACCCTCCCTTATCTTATTCCTTCACTATAGTGCATGCCCTCTATAGGCGTGCCCTCATTGTGCGGTTATGGCACAACTCAGACCGCTATGCTAGGGTAAGATCTTGTATAGGTATGTAGGCAATCTTTCCTGTCACTAGTACACGTATGGAGCCCCGATCACAAATAAATATTAACAAAAGAATTAAAGCATGCATTTTTCAACCTTATGCCAAATCCCACTGCTCTGCTCACCTCAGCAGACTCAACACCACTTTTGGCATACCTACAACCTTACATCCTCCATCAGTGAAATGGGTGCACCTGCCTCCACAATCCCCTCCAACAACATACACTCCCAAGACCACCATGTGCTCTTCTAGACATCCTCCTCACCACAGTCCATCAACCTCTGGTGCAACAACCCATTGCCTCTGACTGCTGCTTTTGCCTTTTCTAGCTCCAGATCACTTTGAGGGTCTTCACATGACTTGAACTCACAACCTGTGTGTTCCAAGGTAGCTGCTCTAACCACAAGGATATAGGAGCTGTTTGTCAGCTAGATGGTGCGAACAAGGTTTTGGCCTGTTTTGGCAATCAGAGAAACTGCACAGAGGGGGGAAAGGGGGGTTACTCGAACCTAAGACCAAGCTAGCTCTCAGCTTGCCTTATTGAAAGCCCTGACAGCCCACTGGTTAGCCTTGCCATTTTGTAGTGCAAAGCTTATGGGTTTGAATCTCCTGATGTCTGCTACATCGGTTGAATGCAGGCATCATGGGATTCAGCCCCATGGTAGAAGACTGAGGAAATGGCATTACCTGTACTATCCTAATCAAATGTATATGAGTCAGTGATCTAAGGAATGTGAACCAGTTTGTGGCTGGTTCTCGTCCCACTTTTTAGATGTAAGTTTTGTCAAACCACAAAGAGATCAATGAGTTAGTTGCAGATTGTAAAGGGATATTCCGGTGGAAAGCTATTTTTTTTAAATCAACTGGTGCCAAAAAGTATAACAGCTGTTGTCACCTTCTATCTCTCCAATTCAGTCCCAGGTGCTTCACAGGACTCAAACACACAACCTCTGCACTGCAAGGTGGCTGCTCTAACCACTAGGCTGTATGACTCAAACTGTAGCTATATATGGCAAGCCTGAGCGGTAGCTCGGTCTCTGGTTCCAGTTCCCCCGTGTGGGCTTTCTCTTTTTGTCAAAACAGGCCAAGACCACCGTCGCTAGGTCTTGTTTTCAGGCAGCTCACACTGGTTAGTGGTTAGAGCTGCTGCTTATGAGTGCTGAGGTGGTGAGTTCAAGTCCACACTCTATTGCCATGCTAACTGTTGTGCTTGCCCTGCTCCCCAGATCTGTCTGAATTAACTTGTGGAGAAGAGCAAGCCCAACAGGTAGAGTGTGGAAACAAAGGAAGCCTTTTGGGAGAAGTGGCTAACAGTCATGGATCCAGGTGTCAGAGAAGCATATGTGGTGCAGGTGAGTTGCTGATGTGGAAGTGAGCGTTCCTGAGTAGGTGGTCTTGTCCTATGTATGCTGTTATGCCACAACTGACATGTAAAATTCATTAAAAAAAAATTCTACTAGATTTTCTTACCTCTACATACAGTGAAAGGCCAGGGAAAACTAATCACTGGCTGTTGTTTCATGAAAATGGGTTTTCCAAGTGTACTGTAGTGCATATTTTGAATTCATACATGCAAACCACATACCTACATCTAAGTAGTGCACTTTTTTATACTTGTTAATATGTAAAAAGCCTACATACAGTGAAAGGCCAGGGAAAACTAATCACTGGCAGTTGATTTATGAAAATACGTTTTCCAAGTGTACTGTAGCGCATATTTTTGCCTTCATACGTGCAAACCACATACCTACATCTAAGTAGTGAACTTTTTTGTACCTGTTAATATGTAACAAGCCTACATACAGTGAAAGGCCAGCAAAAACGAATCACCAGCTTTTGTTTCATGAAAATACGTTTTCCAAGTGTACTGTCGTGAATTTTTTTGCCCTCTTACATGCAAACCACATACCTACATCTAAGTAGTGCACTTTTTTGTACCTGTTGATCTGTAACAAGCCTACATACAGTGAAGGGCCAGGGAAAACTAATCACTGGCTGTTTTCTTATGAAAATATGTTTTCCAAGTTTACTGTAGCGAATTTTTTTGCCCTCATACGTGCAAACCACATACCTACATCTAAGTAGTGCACTTTTTTGTAACTGTTGATCTGTAACAAGCCTACATACAGTGAAGGGCCAGGGAAAACTAATCACTGGCTGTTGTTTTATGAAAATATGTTTTCCAAGTGTACTGTAGCAAAATTTTTTGCCCTTATACGTGCAAACCACATACCTACATTAGTGTTGAGTGGCGTAGGCCATATTCAAATTCGCGATATTTCATGAATATATGGACGAATATTCGTCATATATATATATGCAAAATTTGCATATTCGCAATATTTGCTGCAACCCATCTGCCGTCGTCGATTGGTTAACACGGTCATTTACTTAATCACAAGTGACATCTGACACCCCCCAGTCAACAGTCGGTGGTTTCTTCAGACACAATCCTCAGTTGGCATGGCCTGGGAGCAGTCCCTGTCCTCCCATTGCCTCTGTCCTATGCTGTTCCCTCTCCTACAGAAGGTTCAGCTCCACTATTCACTGAGGACAATCTAATAGAGGACAGTCAGCAGCTACTGCCCAGCCAAGGAGTGGAGGAGACTTGCGCGGCTTCCTCCGCTAGGTGGGCAAGTAGTGATCAGGAGAGTTACATGGGAGCGATTATTTTTATGTATTGAGCGTGCATAGCAGGCTGGCTCAATACATGATATTGAGCGTGCATAGCATGCTGGCTCATTACATGTATTGAGCCAGCATGCTATGCATGCTCAATATCTGGCATTGAGCCAGCATGGAATGCACGCTCAATTTCATGTAATTAGCCAGCATGGTATGCACGCTCATTTTCATATAATGAGCCATCATGCTATGCACGCTCATTATAGGGAATTGAGCAAGCATGCTATGCACGTTTATTTTCATGTATTGAGCGTGCATAGCATGCTGGCTCAATACATGTAATGAGCCAACATGGTATGCACGCTCAATTTCAGGCATTGAGCCAGCATGGTATGCATGCTCATTTCCATGTATTGAGCGTGCATAACATGCTGCTTCAATACATGAAAATGAGCGTGCATACACTTCAAAGGGTTTAGAAATCGGCACTGTATAATATAGAGCTTATAGCTCCCCAGCGGGTGCTCTGCTTCTCAGGTCTTGACCCCAAACCAAGGAAACTCCAGCATAATATGCCACTTAATGTGGACTAATTAATGCCACATAATGTGGACTAGTTTACAATTATATATACATTAGACTACATAAGTTTATGGAACCCTCCACACACATCCATATACATTCATACATGAAAGTAGTGTGTCATGCTCCCCCCATAATCAGTCTATCACCAAAAATGGGAAGAGGACCCATAACCCCTGGTCCGTCAAACAGCCACATCGGGCCCGTCCTTGAGGTAATAATTAACACTTATTAGATGATATCACCTGGACAACATAGTCCTAGCACCATCTGGACCAAACAGTCCTATCGGTGTTTGGTTCACATCTTAAAGTCACACTAAATATTAGTATAGGGGAACATAAACTATAATCAATGTTTAATATCAAGTAATACTTTATAATTCGGGATGACCACCTGTGGGCCTACCGCTCACCAGTACAAGGCCGCCACTCCACATATCTCAATCATCACACCATATGTCATGAAAACCATTTTATTATGGTTTCACTAATTAACATACATCACTCAAGTGGATATCACAGTAAATTATCAAATTATCATGGCCTTAGGATTGCACATATATATATATATATATATATATATATATATATATATATATATATATATATTGTAAGGATTCCTCCTTGGGGATTAGCTCGGGGATCGTCCTGGACCACGCCACAGGATGCGTTTCTTCTCAATAAACCAGCAAGCAAACGGTTCTAATGCAAATCTGGCACCTTGCCAGTTTTATTACACAGGTTGCAGGGAAAGAAATAAACAAAAAGCAGGAACAAACAAAATCCTAGACCGTCTGGTCACTGACTACACAGATCAGCTTGTCCTGACTAACAACCGCTGAGCTACCCTCAGCCGGTTAAACATATGTCCCCTGCAACCTTTTACTCACAATTCATGTCACTCTCTTTGAGCCACTCAGTTCGGGCTGTGTACTCCTCAGCAGGCTCTGTCTCTTCCCTACAGCCCACATGCTGTCTCCTAGGAAGAGCCCCAACTATTCTGTTCCTTTTCCTTTTAAACACACACTTTCCCTTCCTGATACCTCATTAATCAGGCCACAGGTGGAGCATTCTGCAGAGATAGCAAGGGAAATACACCCTTTCCTTGCCACACTGCCACAATATATATATATATATATATTTATATATATATTTATATATATATATATATATATATAAAACACACATAATTATAAGGCGGTCTTCAAATAACTATCTTCGTGGTTCTGGCGTGGAGGACATTCGGTGGTAGAGCAGAAGACATTCCAATGAGGCGATCACAAAGAAAGTGCACTAAAAAAGAAAAGAAAATAAATAAATATAAAGATGTAAAAACTATAAACCTGTACAACAGAGGAATGCACAATGACAAAACTCAGGAGGGCACAGAAGGTCAGACACCTATTCAATTCACTTCATTAATGGTTTTAAAGAGAAATCAATATTGAGTCCATAAGGTTGCAAAGCCTTCATTTTGTCTATTCAGAACAATTCTTTTGTTTTTAGTATCTTTTCTCTATCACCGCCCAAACGTAATGGTGGGACGTGATCGATGATCATGAACCTCATTTGCTCTATTGTGTGGTTATGCTCTATGAAATGTCTAGGTATTGGAAGTTCTGTTTTTTTGTTCGTATGGAAGATTTGTGGTTATTTAATCTTACTCTACATTCTGTGGTAGTTTCACCAATATAGATGAGAGAACAAGGACAGTACATAAATTACATATTCTGATTTACACGTTAAATGATGCTTAATATTGCATGCAATGTTCAGAGTAGGGTGTTTGAAGACATTACCTTTGAATGTCTTTTTTTAAAATTACATTACCTTACCTAACGTATATATAATTGTAAACTAGTCCACAATATGTGGCATTAATTAGTCCACATTAAGTGGCATATTATATGGGATGTCCACTTGATGGAATATACATACTCACCTGGAGTTTATGGTTGCCCTATCCAGTTACTCACTGCACACAGATTGTTGTGATGCCCTATAGTTTTGGTTTCACTTGATAATACAGACTTGTTGGTGGTCAAACAGTTTGTTCTTTATATTTAATATAGCCTATTGATATTGCACATGTACTTTGTTGATAGATGGGATCGCCTCCCTGGCTTAAGATGGCCGAGAAGGACATGGATGAGCGGTGCGCATGCGCCAGATGACGGCGCCGTGCGGCCATGTTAAGGCCGTCTTGTTACAGGCATAGTGTTCCATTACATTGAATCCGCACATGCGCGAGTATGGAGGTCCGCGATGCATCTGATATGACGTTGAAGGGAGCATCCATACTTGCTCAGTTTGTTTGTATACAAACGAATAATCTCGTGGCGACATGACAGCGGAGGAGGAGGAGGTGAGCAGTATTAGGACGGCCCACTGAGGTGAAATTATACAATAATTATGTATGAGTTATATGCGATGACGCTTTATACAGCATAATATATATTGGAATATGATGTTTTATAATGTCACTGTACACTGGGTTTATATATATGGAAAGGTATTGCCACTGATGGTGAATATTTGCACTTTAACTGTTTTGTTATTATATGTATATGAGACAATGATGTCAAACTGTTTTTTTATATAAAAGGAAGTGATGTAACACATGATAATTGCTTAAGAAAAGCCACATTGTGAGGCTGAAACGTCGCATCTTTGCACATGATGGGTGAATAAACACAGCCTTCATTTGACTCTGGAGTGCCGCTTCTTTACTTTTTTGCTGATAATGAGTGTGCATACCATGCTGACTTATTACATGATATTGAGCGTGCATAGCATGCTGGCTCAATACATGTAATGAGCCAGCATAGTATGCACGCTCATTAACAGGTTATAATTATTATGCATATTTTTGGATGAAACAAATTCACTGTTATCATCACCATCTATACTGTAAGGCTGCAGTTTTACCTTCTACATAAGCTTACTAAGTAAAACATCAGCAATACAGTATAAATAATGATGAAGATAGAGAATTTATTCCATCCAAACTATAAATGTACAAGCAAGTAGAATCAGCTCCACCCCAGGCTTCTGCACACGGACAGGACCAGGACTAGTCCAAACATATGCAAGAAAGGAAGAATGTCCAGCGCACACACCTGTAAAACCGAGCTGCTTTATTGCATGGTTGCCATAGGATACATCGGACACTCAGGTAACGTGGAGCGTTTCGGCCCGCAGGGCCTTAGTCATACACATGTTACTAGCACTTAGATCATTTATATATGCAGGGTGAGAATGTCCTGGGCGGAGCTTAGCCCCGAATCACGTGACATCACGTCTGCACACATAATTACAAACAATGTTAAAAGGTACGTACCATATCTTTGTTTCATCATACTTATAACAAAATTATATAAAAAAGAAAAAGAAGAAAAATGAAACATTGTAAAATAAATCCTATGCATTAGTTGTACATATCTGGTTCCAAAACCTGGAAAACCAGACTCCATCCATTTAAACATAGACCTAGACCTAATATTTAGACCTAAAATATTCTGATGATGATGAAGCCCCTTCTGCACCTGGCTCCCAATTGCAATCGACTTCCTCCTCATCAACAAGTGTCTGCATATCACTGATGTCCTCCTCAGGTTCCTCAACAGTGTCTGCTTCAGGACCCTGAACGCTGGCAACACCACCTCCCATGTCACTCTACTCATCACTACTTGCCCGTCAAGCATAGGAAGCCGCGGATGTCTCCTCCATTTCTTGGCTGGGCAGTAGCTGCTGACTGTCCTCTATTAGATCATCCTTGTGAATAGTGGAGCTGAACCCATAGCATAAGATACTTCTTTTGGGGAGGGAACAGCATAGGACAGAGGCAATGGGAGGACAAGGACAGCTCCCGGGCCATGCCAACTGAGGGTTGTGTCTGAGGAACCCACCGACTGTTGACTGGGGGTATAAGATTTCACTTGTGATGACATGGATGACCATGTCAACCAATCGATGATGGCAGATGGGTTGCTGGTCGAGACACGACCGCTAGCTGATACCGTCAGCTGAGGCCTCTCACTGCGACTCCTGCTGCCACTCGCCCCTACTCTGCCACTCCTCTATGTACGTCCTGGCACTTCTCTGCCTGACACATATATATATATATACGTATATGAGGGGAGTACAATACACTTCACTACTGTCAAAACAGCAGCAGGTGTGTACGGTTGGCTGTCCTTTCACAGTATCTAGGCCCTTGATGGATTAACAGGTTCATGATAGTACATTACTCATTTATAGGTATGTGATATGCACTTATGAGGGCAGAAAAATGTGCTACAGTATGCTTGACTTTCACAGTATCTTGGCCCTTGACAGTTTAACAGGTACAAAATGGTACACTACTTAGATTTGGGTATGTGGTATGCACCTATTAGGGCAGAAAAATACACAGTTGCTTTGTATTAAACCCAAAATTGCATTCTTTCACAGACTAGTAGAAATGGATTGCTGGGTATGCCTTCTACAGACTAGTGTAACCAGCAGACTATTTGTTGGGACTCCAAGGTGGCTGCTCTAACCACTAGGCTGTGGGACTCGAACTCTAGCTATGGCATGCCTGAGTGGTAGCTCGGTCTTTGGTTCCAGTCCCCCCTCTGTGGGCTTTTTCTTTTTGTCAAAACAGGCCAAGACCACGGTTGCTATGTCCTCTTTCCAGGCAGCTCCTACAGGCTCGTGGTTAGAGCACCTGCTTTGGAGCGCAGAGGTTGTGAGTTTAAGTCAATACTCCATTGCCATGCTATTTGTCTGGCTTGCTCTGCTTTACTGATCTCTCTGAATTAGATTTTGGGAGTAGAGCAAGCCTGTTGGGTGGAAATGCAGGATACTGAGGAAAGTGTGTTTGGGAGATGCAGCTGAAGATCACAGCTTCAGGTGTCAGACAAGTGTATATGGTGTGGGAGTGTTGGGGATGTTGATGCTAAAGTGGTTGGGTTGAGTGATGGTTTGCAGAGACAATGGTGGTTGGAAGAGGAGCCACTTCTCTTGATATACAATAACCCCTTGACATGCGATGGCCCCAACATATGATAAAATCGACATACGATGGCCTCTCAGAGGCCATCGCATGTTGATGTCAGCATCGACATGCGATGCTTTTATATGTCGGGGCCATCGCATTAACTGCCATCCGACAGCGCAAAATGCTGAAGCTGCTGTCGGATAGAAGTTTAAGCATCCCGGGCAGGTTCGCTTACCTATTCCCGCTGCTACGGGTCCACTTTGCGATCCTCCGGCGTCTTCCGCATCTTCTCCAGGGTCCGGGCCTCGCTTTCCGGCGTCGTTATTACGTCACTACGCACGCCGCGCCGGCGCAGCTGCGTAATAACGTCACCAGAAAGCAAGGCCCGAACCCTGCAGAAGATGCGAAAGAAGCCGGAGGATCGCGAAGAAGACACCGGAGCAGCGGGACAGCATCAGGAGCCCCTCGGACAGCATCGGGAGCGGTGAGGACCTGGTCCGGAGCGGCGGGGAAAGGTGAGTACAGCTTCCTATACTTTACATTGCACGGATCCCTCAACATACGATGGATTTGACAAACGATGGGTCGTTTGGAACGATTTACCATCGTATGTTGAGGGACCACTGTATTAACAAAATAAATAAAGCCTTCCTTTTTCAACCTTATGCCAAATCCCACTGATCAAATCTACAACCTAGGATCCTCCATCAGTTGTAGGGGTGCACCTGCCTCTACTTCCAAATACACCATCTACAATCCCCACCAACAACATACACTCCTAAGACACAGGACCACCATGTGCTCTTCTTGACATCCTCCTCAGCTGAGTCCATCAACCTCCAGTGCAACAACCCATCATCTCTGACTGCTGCTGTCACCTTCTATATCTCCAGATTGGTTTCAGGGTTTTCACAAGACTCAAACTCCCAACCTGTGTGCTTCAAGGCAGCTGCTCTAACCACAAGGCTGTGGGAGCTGTTTGTCAACTGGATGGGGTGAATAAGGTTTTGACCTGTTTAGGCAAACAGAGAAACCGCACAGAGGGGGGTGGGTACTCGAACCTAAGACCAAGCTAGCTCTTAGCCTTTCTTCTTGAGACTCCATGCCAGCCCACTGGTTAGCCGTGCTTTTTTGCAGCGCAAAGCTCATGGGTTCAAATCACCTGATGTCCCTGCTACATTGGTTGAATGCAAGCTTCATGGGTTTGAAACCCATGGTAGGAGACTGAGGGAATGGCATTGCCTGTACTGTCCCAGTGAAATGTATATGAGTCAGTGACCTAAGTAGTGTTCCTCGTGAATATCGCATATTCACGAATATAGCACTATATATTCGTATTCGCTTTTTTTTGGCGCATATGTGAAAATGTATGTGCATATTCGCGAACTCAGCAGCTTTTCCAGGAAAGTAAAGTTTAACCACAACACTGTAACACCCCGGGACTCGAAGCAGTGGTGGTCTCCCATTCCACTGTGCTGTCGAGACGGTCCTGCTTATCTTACTGTTTAAATTTATGTGCATATTCGCGAATATTGAGCCCTCCCTTCTTTAATGTATAGGGAACTGTGACTAGTGCATTAACCCTGTGATTTTGTGCTTATCGAAACCAATAGGCCCATTGTGGTCTATAGGGATCTCACGGAATGCAAAACAGTAAGATAAGCAGCACCATCTTGCCAGCACAGTGGAATGGGAGACCACCACTGGTATGAGTCCCGGGGTAGGACACAGTGTTGTGGTTGAACTTTACTTTTCTGGAAAAGTTTCTGAGTTGCCCATAGCAACTGATCAGATTGCTTCCTTCATTTTTCAGAGGCCTTTTCAAAAATGAAAGAAGCAATCTGATTGGTTGCTATGGGCAACTGCACAACTGTCCCTCTACACACTGGTTTTGCTGAATCTACCCAATAGAGGGAGATTTATCAAAACCTGTCCAGAGGAAAAGTTTCTGAGTTACCCATAGCAACCAATCAGATCGCTTCTTTCATTTTTCAGAGGCTTTTTCAAAAATGAAAGACGCAATCTGATTGGTTGCTATTGGCAACTCAGCAGCTTTTCCAGGAAAGTAAAGTTTAACCACAATACTGTAACACCCCAGGACTCGAAGCAGTGGTGGTCTCCCATTCCACTGTGCTGTCGAGACGGTCCTGCTTATCTTACTGTTTAAATGTATGCGCATATTCGTGAATATTGAGCCCTCCCTTCTTTAATGGTATAGGGAACTATAACTAGTGCATTAACTCTGTGATATTTTTCCCATTTCTGTACTAATATGCCCATTGTGGTCTATGGGGATCTCACAACATGTAAAACAATAAGATAAGCAGGACTGTCTCAGCAGCACTGTGGAATGGGAGACCACCACTGGTTCAAGTCCTGGGGTGGGAAAGAGTGTTAAAGTGTTGTGGTTAAACTTTACTTTCTTGGAAAAGTTTCTGAGTTGCCAATAGCAACCAATCAGATTGCTTCCTTCTTTTTTCAGAGGCCTTTTCAAAAATGAAAGAAGTAATCTGATTGGTTGCTATGGGCAACTTCACAACTCTTCCTCTACACCGGTTTTGATGAATCTTCCCATAGAGGAAGATTTTATCAAAACCTGTCCAGAGGAAAAGTTTCTGAGTTTCCCATAGCAACCAATCAGATTTCTTCTTTCATTTTTCAGAAATAAAAGAAGCAATCTAATTGGTTGCTATGGGCAACTCAGCAGCTTTTCCAGGAAAGCAAAGTTTAACCACAACACTGTAACACTCTGTCCCAACCCAGGACTCAAACTAGTGGTGGTCTCCCATTCCACTGTGCTGCCAAGACAGTCCTGCTTATCTTACTGTTCTACATGTCATGAGATCCCCATAGACCACAACGGGCCGATTGATTTCAACGAGCAAAAAATCACAGAGTTAATGCACTAGTCACAGTTCACTGGAGGGCTCAATATTCCCGAATATGCGCATACATTTTTGCATATGCGGAAAAAAAGCAAATATAACAAATATGCGAGGAATATTTACAAAATATCGCAAATTCAAATATGGCCTATGCCGCTCATCACTAGATCTAAAGGAATGTGAACCAGTTGGTGGTTGGTTCTCGTCCCACTTTTATAGATGTAAGTTTAGTCAAACCACAAACAGATCAAGGAGTTAGTTGCGGATCATAAAGGAATACTCCGGTGGAAAGCTATTTTTTTTTAATCAACTGGTGCCAAAAAAGTATAACAGCTGTTGTCACCTTCTATCTCTCAATTCAGTCTCAGGGGGTTCACAAGACTCAAACACACAACCTCTGCACTGCAAGGTGGCTGCTCTAACCACTAGGATGTGGGACTCAGCCTGTAACTGTGTTTGTGGCAAGCCTGAGCGGTAGCTCGGTCTTTGGTTCCAGTCCCTCGTGTGGGCTTTCTCTTTTTGTCAAAACAGGCCAAGACCACGACTGCGGTCGCTATGTCCTGTTTCCAGGCAGCTCCTACGGGCTCGTGGCTAGAGCTGCTGCTTTGCAGTGCAGAGGTTGTGAGTTCAAGTCCACACTCCATTGCCCTGCTATCTGTTGGGCTTGCTGCACTCACTGGATCTCTCTGAATTAAATCATGGGAGCAGAGCTAGCCTCAGTGTGGAAATGGAGGATGCAGAGGAAAGTGTGTTTGGGTAAAGTGGCTAACAGTCATGGATCCAGGTGTCAGAGAAACATATATGGTGCAGGTGAGTTGGTCATGCGGACGTGAGTGTTCCTGGGTGGGCAAGGATGATGATTGTAGGGGTGTTGTTTGAAGGGCAGGTGGTAACACCAGCATGTTAGTGTTAAAATCAAAAATTTCCATATTCACGTCTCACTTTGAACAAGAATACATCAATCACCTGTGGGGTATTAAGGCTCGCTGTACTTTTTTTTTTTTTTTCTGTTCTGACACCATGGGAGCTTCTTAAATGTGACATACCACCCAAAAACCTTTTCAGCAAAATTCACTGTCCAAAAGCTCATTGTCGGGCCTTCCCTTCTGAGCCTTCTAGTGCACCCACAGAGCACTTTACATCCACATATGAGGTATTTCCTTACTCAAGAGAAATTGAATTACAAATTTGGGGGTGGGGGCTTGTTTGGGGGTAAAACCCTTGTAAAAATGAAAAAAAAATGGGGCTACAAGAACATGTTAGTGTAAAAAAAAAAAATTAGAATTTTCTCCTTCACTTTGCTGCTAGTCCTGTGAAACACTTAAAGGGTTATCAATCATTCTCAATGTCCTTTTGAATACCTAGAGGTTTTCAGTTTCCATATTTGGGTCCATTATGGTAGATTTCTTCAAACTTTCTTCAAATCTACTTCAAACTAAAAAAAATTTGAGAAAATTTGGTAAATTGCTCTAAGATAACAAACCTTAGATATGAATGAATGAACTAATCGAATGAAATACTTTCGTCTTTACATAGTTGAACGTGCTGACAACAAAATCCCACAAAAATTATCAATGGAAATAAAATTGATCAACCCATGGAGGACTCAAAATCATGGTGGAAAACCACACTACAGGCTGATCCAACTTTGATGTAA
This sequence comes from Hyla sarda, assembly GCF_029499605.1. Classification (NCBI taxonomy): domain Eukaryota; kingdom Metazoa; phylum Chordata; class Amphibia; order Anura; family Hylidae; genus Hyla; species Hyla sarda. Next base: position 278,986,900 of record NC_079189.1, read on the forward strand.
TGTCCTTAAAACAAGTCAAAATGAGGCTCAGTAGTGTGTGTGACCTCCACGTGCCTGTTTGACCTCCCTACAATGCCTGGGCATTCTCCTGATGAGGTGGCGGATGGTCTGTTGAGGGATGTCCTCCCAGACCTGGACTAAAGCATCCACCAACTCCTATACAGTCTGTGGTGCCAACAGTTGTGGAGCAGCATATGTTGGTGCAGAGCCGTGGTGCCAACATTTGGACCCTGGCCACGCTTCACTTTCTGCCGACACATCTTGCATGTGGCTATGTGAACCTCCTCAGGATGCTTGATGAAAAACTGCCACACCGCCGAGTAGCTGATTTTCCCACCAACAGTCCGCACTAATTGACTACCGCCGTCTCCAGGAACCCCTGTTCCATTACCTCTCGGGAAGGTAGGCTACCGCGAAGCGGGTAGTCTACCCGGGGCACGTTTGGCTCCAGAATTTCCACTTCTGCCACCATGCTGACTGCCAATCATTAGAGATGAGCAAATCGAAGCAGACAAACCCGAATTCATTACGAATTTCTTGATTTATTCAATTCGCAACGAAAGCGAATATTTTATAGTGCAAATCACTTAATTAAACTCCATTTTACAGCGTTCCAGGCTCCAGAAAACCTAAAATGGCGGATCCACATGTCATTACATGGGGCATGGGATGCTGGGAAGGCGGGAAGGCAAGGCGGGAAGGGGGGTAGGCGGGATGACCCTGAATCGAATGCGGGATGCAGCCTATCAGCATTCATTGACCCCTGTGATGTCACAGCCCTACATCATTGGTAGCCATCTTGCGGCTGCTCATTTCATGCCATATACACTGCAGAGGTAGGACAGACTGCGTGTTTGTGTGTGTTACACAGAGACGCTGAATTGCACCACAGCGTTCCACTGCCAAATGCTAGTTACATCAGCGTTGTGCACAGAGAGAAGTGCAGTGCTTGTTGTCACCGAGAAGGATTTTGATGCCAGCCATTAAGCTCCCAGTCACTTCATTAAGCAATTTATCAGAGGGGCAGATAGCTTTTCGTTGCCTCATACATATCAACAAGCTGCCTGAACTTCATGAACCTTATCACAGGAGGCAGGAAAAAAACAATTCACACCAATCTTAACACCCTGTGACAGAGTGCAATTTAGGGTTTAAGCCCCGTTTTTTTTCTTTTTTGTGTGGTGCTGCACTGTTGTGTCCTGCTGCTGTGCAAAAATAAGTTTTTTCAGCGGACTGTAGTGCATTTGTCTGCCCTCATACGTGCATACCAAATACCTACATCAAAGCAGTCTACTATTTTGTATCTGTAAATCTGTAACAAGTCTAGATACTGGCAAAGTCCTGGCAAAAGTAATCACCGGCTGGTGTTTTACAAAAATATAGAGTTTTTTGGTGTATTGTAGCAAATGTTTTTGCCCTAATATGTGCATACCACATACCTACATCTAAGTAGTGTACCATTTTGTACCTGTTAATCTGTGAAGGGCCTACATACTGTGAAAGTTCAAGAAAAAATTACCCACCGGCTAGTGTTTTAAAGGGGTACTCCGCCCCTAGACATCTTATCCCCTAAGATGTCAGATCGCCGCGGTCCCACTGCTGGGGACCCACGGGATCCCCGCTGCGGCATCCCGCTGTCATTACTGCACAGAGCGAGTTCGCTCTGTGCGTAATGACTGGCGATACAGGGGACGGAGCAGCATGAAGTTATGGCTCCGTCCCTTGTGACATCACGGCCCGCCCCCTTAATTCAAGTCTATGGCAGGAGCGTGACAACCGCCACATCCCCTCCCATAGACTTGCATTGAGGGGGTGTGGTGTGATGTCACAAGGGGCGTGGCTATGACATCACAACCCTCACAGCCTGCACCCAGGGTTTGGAACAAAATGTTCAGAATGCTGGGGCAGCGGAGTATCCCTTTAAGTATGCAGCATAGTGCCCCCACACTAGGTAGGCAGCATAGTTCCCCTACATTAGGTTGTAGTCCCCCCCCCCATTAGGTTGGCAGTATAGTTCCTCCACATTAGGTTGGCAGTATAGTTTCCCCACATTAGGTTGTAGTTTCCCCACATTAGGTTGGCAGTATAGTTCCCCCACATTAGGTTGGCAGTATAGTTTCCCCACATTAAGTTGTAGTTCCCCCACATTAGGTTGGCAGTATGTTCCCCCACATTAGGTTGTAGTCCCCCCCCATTAGGTTGGCAGTATAGTCCTCCTACATTAGGTTGGCAGTATAGTTCCCCCACATTAGGTTATATTTCCCCCACATTAGGTTGGCAGTATAGTTGTGATGCCCGCAGTGTAGCAGGTTGCAGAAAATAATTTCCAGCATAATAATCAAATTTACAAATTGCTACAGAATGGGAAAGTGCTAAATAAGTTTTTACCATTTAAAACTACAGTTCCCAGTATGACCTAAGTAGTGGTAAGGGTATGCTGGGAGTTGCTGTTTCACCCATGAAAACTGCAAAACTTACATGTGGCTACAGCTTTGATGGGACATAGTGAGGCGTATACACAATGATATCAGTTCCTACAGGTGACAGCTTCGATGGTACATACCGCTGTGACCTTGTCAGCTAAATCTTCTCTCTGCAGAAAATGACACCCAGATGGCTCCTTACTTTGTCAGCGGATTCTGATCCTCTATATGAAAACAATAATTATTATAATACTGCTAAACACCGTATTCTCCGAATACCTCACATTGTAGCCTCTGAATATAATACTACCACACACAGCGCTCTCTGAATATAATACTTCCACACACTGTACCCTCTGAATATAATACTACCACACACTGCGCTCTCTGAATATAATACTATCACACACTGTACCCTCTGAATATAATACTACCACACACTGCGCTCTCTAAATATAATACTACCACACACTGCGCTCTATGAATATAAAACTACCACACGCTGCGCTCTCTGAATATAATACTACCACACGCAGCACTCTCTGAATATAATACTAGCACACACTGTAGCCTCTGAATATAATACTACCACACACTGCGCTCTCTGAATATAATACTACCACACACAGCGCTCTCTGAATACTATCACACACTGTAGCCTCTGAATATAATACTACCACAAACTGCGCTCTCTGAATATAATACTACCACACAAAGCGCTCTCTGAATATAATACTACCACACTCTGTACCCTCTAAATGTAATACTACCACACACTGCGCTCTTTGAATATAAAACTACCACACACTGTGCCCTCTGAATATAATACTACCACACACTGTACCCTATGAATATAATACGGCCACACACTGCGCTCTCTGAACATAATACTACCACACACTGTACCCTCTGAATATAATACTACCACACACTGCGCTCTCTTAATATACTACCACACACTGTGCTCTCTGAATATAATACTGCCACATACTGCGTTCTCTGAATATAATGCTTCCACACACTGTACCATCTGAATATAACCTTGCCGTGCAGTGCACCCTCTGAATATAATACTGTAGTGTATTGTGGCCCATAAAAATCGTACCAACCCTAAAATTCCTTTATAATATACACCATACCTCTAAAATGCAAAACACTCTGTGCCTTCACATATAGTAATAATGTCCCATCCTGTGCCCCCACATATAACAATTATGGCCCCTCCTGCACCACCCCACATATTAATAATGTCCGTCCTGTTCCCCCCACATAATAAAAATGCCCTCTGTCCTGTGCCCCTAGCATATAATGCCCCCGTCATGCTCCCCTAACATTTAATGCCCCCTGTGCTGTGTCCCTCATATAATGCTCTCATCATGTGCCCCTCACATATACTGCCCCCTGTCCTGTGTCCCTAACATATAATGCCCCCTGTAATGTGCCCCTCACATATAATACCCCCTGTGATGTGCCAATCACATATAATGCCTCCTGTCCTGCCCCACAGGGGGCATTATATGTGAGGGGCACATGACAGAAGCATATCTGAAGGGCACATGATGATGATGGGGACATTATATGTGCGGGGCACAGCACAGGGGGCATTATATGTGAAGAGCACAAGACAGGGGATCCCCTGTCATGTGCTCTTCACATATAATGCCCCCCTTTCATGGACACCTCACATCAAACGTATCCGGTACCCGGAACCACTTCAGAATGCCGGTTAATACTTACCGGCGTCCTGCAGCGATCGCCGGTATAGGAGGTCCTCCTGACCTCCTCAAGCACCCTGCCGGGATGTCTGCTGAATAAAATCAGCAGACATCCCGCTCCGATCCCCGCCCGGCGAGCGGCGGGGAACGGAATCGCAGAGCATCGCTGATCTGAATTGATCAGCGATGTGCTGCGATCGTGGACATGGGGGTCATCATGACCCCCCTGGGTGAAATACTGCGATGCCTGCTGAACGATTTCAGCAGGCATCGAGCACCGGCTCCGCTCCAGCTGGCTGCGGGGGGCCGGGAAAGCTCATGACGTTCTCATACGTCATGAGTCCTTAAGGACTCTGAAGTGAAGACGTATGAGAACGTCATGAGTCCTTAAGGGGTTAAAGCGGTATTCCAGGAAAAATCTTTCCTTATATATATAAACTGGCTCCAGAAAGAACAAATTTATTAAACAGATTTATAAATTACTTCTATTAAAAAATCTTAATCCTTCCAATAGTTATTAGCTTCTGAAGTTTTCTTTCTAACTGCTCAATGATGATGTCACGTCCCGTGTGCATGATGGGAGAATATCCCCATAGCAACTGCACAGCTCCCGGGACATGAGTCATCAGAGAGCAGTTAGACAGAAAACAACAACTCAACTTCAGAAGCTAATAACTATTGGAAGGATTAAGATTTTTTAATAGAAGTAATTTACAAATCTGTTTAACTTTCCGGAGCCAGTTGATATATAAAAAAAAAGTTTTGGCTTGGAATACCCCTTCAATCAAGTGACTGGGAGCTTAATGGCTGGCGTCAAAATCCTTCTCAGTGACAACAAGCACTGCACTTCTCTCTGTGCACAACGCTGATGTAACTAGCATTTGGCAGTGGAACGCTGTGGTACAATTCAGCGTCTCTGTGTAACACACACAAACACGCAGTCCGTCCTATCTCTGCCGTGTATATGGCATGAAATGAGCAGCCGCAAGATGGCTGCCAATTATGTAGGGCTGTGACATCACATGGGTCAATGAATGCTGCTAGGCTGCATCTCGAATGTGATTCAGGGTCATCCCACCTCCCTTCCCACCTTGCCTTCCTGCCTTCCCATCATCCCCTGCCCCATGTAATGACATGTAGATCCGCCATTTTAGGTTTTCTGGAGCCTGGAATGCTGTAAAATGGAGTTTAATGAAGCGATTTGCATGATACAATATTCGCTTTCGTTGCGAATTGAACAAATCTTGAAATTCGTAATTAATTCAGGTTTGTCTGCTTCGATTCGCTCATCTCTAATGGTTGGCAGTCAGCATGGTGGCAGAAGTGGAAATTCTGGAGCCAAACGTGCCCGGTGTAGACTACCCGCTTCGCGGCAGTCTACCTTCCCGGGAGGTAGTGGAACAGGGGTTCCTGGAGACAGCGGCAGTCAATTAGTGCGGACTGTTGGTGGGAAAATCAGCTACTCGGCAGTGTGGCAGTTTTTCATCAAGCATCCGGAGGAGGTTAACATAGCCACATGCAAGATGTGTCGGCAGAAAGTGAAGCGTGGCCAGGGTCCCAATGTTGGCACTACGGCTCTGCGGCAACATATGCTGCTCCTCCATAAAGCGGCCTGGGGAACCTTGGCTCCGATGTAGTGGTCCAGCCTGCTGCATCACCCATTGGCATGCCGCTCCCTGTTTCAGCCAGCCAAGGCTCCACCACCTCAGCCGAAGGGAGCATGTGTCCACTCAAACGGTAAGAAACATACTCCATGAGGGTGCTATGAGGGCCCAACGTCCACAGGTGGGGGTTGTGCTTACAGCCCAACACCATGCAGAATGTTTGCCAATCTTGGTAAGCACATGTGACAGACGTGACAGAGTCTGGAGATGCCGTGGAGAATGTTTTGCTGCCTGCAACATCCTCCAGCATGTCTGGTTTGGCATTTGGTCAGTAATGGTGTGGGGTGGCATTTCTTTGGGGGGGCCGCACAGCCCTCCATGTGCTTGCCAGAGGTAGTCTGACTGCTATTAGGTACCAAGATCCTCAGACCCCTTTTGAGACCATATTCTAGTGCAGTTGGCCCTGGATTCCTCCTAATGCAAGACAATGCTAGACCTCATGTGGCTGGAGTGTGCCAGCAGTTCCTGCAAGAAAAAGGCATTGATGCTATGGACTGGCCCGTCCATTCCCCAGACCTGAATCCGATTGAGCACATCTGGGACATCATGTCTCGCTCCATCCACCAACGCCACATTGCACCACAGACTGTATAGGAGTTCATGGATACTTTAGTCCAGGTCTAGGAGGACATCCCTCAACAGACCATCCGCCACCTTATCAGGAGAATTCCCAGGCGTTGTAGGGAGGTTAAACAGGCACGTGGAGGTCACACACACTACTGAGCCTCATTTTGACTTGTTTTAGGGACATTACATCACAGTCTGTAGTGTAGCCTGTAGTGTAGCCTGATTTTGAGTCCTCCATGGGTTAATAAATTTGATTTCCATTGATACTTTTTGTGTGATTTTGTTGTCAGCACATTCAACTATGTAAAGATGAAAGTATTTCATACGATTGAAAAAGGCAGTTTGTTGCGGAAACGTTGCACATGGATAGCAAATAAAGTCTCACTCCATCTACAAGCTTGAGTCCTCAGCTGCTTGGTGCTGTATCCACTTTGGACTTTCATACGATTAGTTCATTCATTCAGATCTAAGATTTGTTATCTTAGAGCAATTTACCAAATTTCGCAAACATCTGAATTTTTCAGGGACCTGTTTAGATTGAAGTGGATTTGAGGGGCCTTTCTGTAAGAAATCTACCATAATGGACCCAAATATGGAAACTGCAAACCTCTAGGTATTCAAAAGGACATTGAGAATGATTGATAACCCTTTAAGTGTTGCACAGGAATAGCAGCATAGTGAAGGAGAAAATTCAAATCTTTATTTTTTACACTAACATGTTCTTGTAGCCCCATTTTTTTTATTTTTACAAGGGGTAAAAGGTGAACAAGCCCACATCCCCAAATTTGTAATTCAATTTCTCTTGAGTAAGGAAATACCTCATATGTGAATGTAAAGTGCTCTGTGGGTGCACAAGAGGGCTCAGAAGGGAAGGAGCGACAATGAGCTTTTGGACAGTGAATTTTGCTGAAAAGGTTTTTGTGGGGCATGTCACATTTAGGAAGCCCCCATGGTGCCAGAACAGAAAAAAAACTAACAAAAACACAAACAAACAAAAAAAAACATATGGCATACTATTTGGGAAACTACACCCCTCAAGGAACGTAACAAGGAGTACAGTGAGCCGTAATACCCCACAGGTGATTGACGTACTTTTGTTAAAGTGAGACGTGAAAATGAATAATTTGATTTTTAACACTAATATGCTGGTGTTACCCAAACTTTTCATAGTAAAAAATACCCCCCAAATTTGTAACCGATTTCTCTCCAGTAAGGAAATACCTCATATGTGGCTCAGAAGGGAAGGAGAGACATTGGGCTTTTGGAGAGCAAATTTTGCAGAAATGGTTTTTGGGGGGATGTCGTATTTAGAAAATCCTATAGTGCCGCATCAGCAAAAAAAAATAAAACACATGACACACTATTTGAGAAACTACACCCCTCAAGGAACATAAAAAGCGGTACAGTGAGCATCAACACCCCACAGGTGGGACGCGAAAATAAAAAACGTGATGGTTTTCGCTTAAATGCTGGTGTTACCGCAAATTTTTCATTTTCGCAAGAGATAATAAAAGAAAAAGACCCCCAAAATATGTAACACAATTCCTTCTGAGTATGGGAGTACCTCATATGTCAATATAAAGTAGACATGTGCACAAGAAAAATTTTATTTTCGTTTCATTTTTTCATTGTTGGTAAAATTTTTAATTCGGTAATTTTTTCGTGCTTGATTTTTCGTATATATTCGGTATTCAGGGGTTCGGGTGTGATTTTTTTTGGATATATTCGGGTAAATCTTTTTTAAGCAGGGGACCATTATCGGGAGCATGTGCAGGAAAAGAGGGCAGCCGCAGAGATCGGAACATTAAGACAGGTAAGATAATGTATAATTCTATATGATTCATTAACCCCTTAAGGACACAGCCCATTTTCACCTCTAGGACGCAGCCCTTTTTTGCACATCTGACCACTGTCACTTTACACATTAATAACTCTGGAATGCTTTTACTTATCAATCTGATTCCGAGATAGTTTTTTCGTGACATATTCTACTTTAACCCCTTGGGGACGGAGCCCATTATGACCCTAAGGACGGGAGCATTTTTTGCAAATCTGACCACTGTCACTTTAAGCATTAATAACTTTGGAATGCTTTTACTTATAAATTTGATTCCGAGATTGTTTTTTCGTGATATATTCTACTTTATGTTAGTGGTAAATTTTCGGCGATACTTGCATCCTTTCTAGGTGAAAAATTTGAAAATTTCATGAAAAATTTGAAAATTTTGCATTTTTCTAACTTTGAAGCTCTCTGCTTATAAGGAATATGGATATTCCAAATAAATTATGTATTGATTCACATATACAATATATCTACTTTATGTTTGCATCATAAAATTGATGAGTTTTTACTTTTGGAAGACACCAGGGGGCTTCAAAGTTCAGCAGCAATTTTCCAATTTTTCGCAAAATTTTCAAAATCTGAATTTTTCAGGGACCAGTTCAGGTTTGAAGTGGATTTGAAGGGTCTTCTGGTTAGAAATACCCGATAAATGACCCCATTATAAAAACTGCACCCCTCAAAGTATTCAAAATGACAATCAGTAAGTGTGTTAACCCTTTAGGTGTTTCACAGGAATAGCAGCAAAGTGAAGGAGAAAATTCAAAATCTTCATTTTTTACACTGGCATGTTCTTGCAGACCCAGTTTTTGAATTTTTACAAGGGGTAAAAGGAAAAAAATCCTCTCAAAATTTGTAACCCAATTTCTCTCGAGTAAGAAAATACCTCATATGTCTATGTAAAGTGTTCGGCGGGTGCACTAGAGGGCTCAGAAGCGAAGGAGCGACAATGGGATTTAGGAGAGTGAGTTTTTCTGAAATGGTTTTTGGGGGGCATGTCCCATTTAGGAAGCCCCTATGGTGCCAGGACAGCAAAAAAAAACACATCGCACACTATTATGGAAACGACACCCCTCAAGGAACGTAACAAGGGGTACGGTGAGCCTTAACACCCCACAGGTGTTTGACAACTTTTTGTTAAAGTCGGATGTGTAAATGAAAAAAAAAAATTTTTCCACTAAAATGCTGGTTTTTCCCCAAATTTTACTTTTTTACAAAGGGTAATAGGAGAAAATGCCCCCCAAAATTTGTAACCCCATTTCTTCTGAGTATGGAAATACCCCATATGTGGACGTCAAGTGCACTGTGAGCGAACTACAATGCTCAGAAGAGAAGGAGCGCCATTGAGCTTTTAGAGAGATAATTTGTTTGGAATGGAAGTCGGGGGCCATGTGCATTTACAAAGCCCCCCGTGGTGCCAGAACAGTGGACCCCCCCACATGTGACCCCATTTTGGAAACTACACCCCTCACGGAATGTAATAAGGGGTGCAGTGAGCATTTACACCCCACTGGCGTTTGCCAGATCTTTGGAACAGTGGGCTGTGCAAACAAAAAAATTAAATTTTTCATTTTCACAGACCACTGTTCCAAAAATCTGTCAGACCCCTGTGGGGCGTAAATGCTCACTGTACCCCTTATTACATTCCGTGAGGGGTGTAGTTTCCAAAATGGGGTCACATGTGGGTATTTATTATTTTGCATTTATGTCAGAACCGCTGTAAAATCAGCCACCCCTGTGCAAATCACCAATTTCGGCCTCAAATGTACATGGTGCGCTCTCACTCCTGAGCCTTGTTGTGCGTCCACAGAGCATTTTACGCCCACATATGGGGTATTTCCGTACTCAGCAGAAATTGCGTTACAAATTTTGGGGGTCTTTTTTTCCTTTTACCTCTTGTGAAAATAAAAAGTAAAGGGCAACATCAGCATGTTAGTGTAAAAATTTTTTTTTTTTACACTAACAGGCTGGTGTAGACCCCAACTTTTCCTTTTCATAAGGGGTAAAAGGAGAAAAAGCCCCCCAAAATTTGTTAGGCAATTTCTCCTGAGTACGGAGATACCCCATATGTGGCCCTAAACTGTTTCCTTGAAATACGACAGGGCTCCAAAGTGAGAGAGCACATGCGCATTTGAGGACTAAATTAAGGATTGCATAGGGTGGACATAGGGGTATTCTACGCCAGTGATTCCCAAACAGGGTGCCTCCAGCTGTTGCTAAACTCCCAGCATGCCTGGACAATCAGTGGCTGTCCGGAAATGCTGGGAGTTGTTGTTTTGCAACAGCTGGAGGCTCCGTTTTGGAAACACTGCTGTACAATACGTTTTTTTTTTTATTGGGGGGTACAGTGTAAGGGGGTGTTTATGTAGTGTTTTACTCTTTATTAGGTGGTAGTGTAGTGTAGTGTTTTTAGGGTACATTCACACTGGCGGGTTACGGTGAGTTTCCCACTAGGAATTTGCGCTGCGGCGAAAAATTTGCCGCAGCTCATACTTGAAGCAGGAAACTTGCTGTAAACCCGCCCGTGTGAATGTACCCTGTATGTTCACATGAGGGGGGGGGGGGGGAACCTCCAGCTGTTTCAAAACTACAACTCCCAGCATGCACGGTCTGTCAGTACATGCTAGGAGTTGTAGTTTTGCAACAGCTGGAGGCACACTGGTTGGAAAACCTTCAGTTAGGTTCTGTTACCTAACTCAGTATTTTCCAACCAGTGAGCCTCCAGCTGTTTCAAAACTACAACTCCCAGCATGCATGGTCTGTCAGTACATGCTGGGAGTTGTAGTTTTGCAACAGCTGGAGGCTCACTGGTTGGAAAACCTTCAGTTAGGTTCTGTTACCTAACTCAGTATTTTCCAACCAGTGAGCCTCCAGCTGTTGCAAAACTACAACTCCCAGCATGCACGGTCTGTCAGTACATGCTGGGAGTTGTAGTTTTGAAACAGCTGGAGGCACACTGGTTGGAAAATACTGAGTTGGGTTCTGTTACCTAACTCAGTATTTTCCAACCAGTGTGCCTCCAGCTGTTGCAAAACTACAATTCCCAGCATGTCTGATCACAGAAGGGCATGCTGGGAGATGTAGTTATGCAACAGCTGGAGGTACGCAACTACAACTCCCAGCATGCCGAGACAGCTGTTTGCTGTGTGGGCATGCTGGAATTTGTAGTTTTGCAACATCTGGAGTGCTACAATTTAGAGACCACTTAACAGTGATCTCCAAACTGTGGACCTCCAGATGTTGCAAAACTACAACTCCCAGCATGCCCAGACAGCAAACAGCTGTGTGGGCATGCTGGGAGTTGTAGTTTTGCAAGATCTAGAGGGCAGTATAGAGATCACTGTGCAGTGGTCTCTAAACTGCAGATCTCCAGCTGTTGCAAAACTACAAATTCCAGCATGCCCACACAGCAAACAGCTGTCTGGGCATGCTGGGAGTTGTAGTTTTGCAACATCTGGAGGGCTACAGTCTAGAGATCACTATAGTGGTCTCAGACTGTAGCCCTCGAAATGTTGCTATGCAACTACTCACCGGCTTCCGTCGCATCCGGGAGCCGTCCTCTTCTGCCGCACGCCGCCGCAGATCTCCGTCGCCGCCGCCGATCCCCGTCGCTCCGCAGCCTCCGGAGGGGTAAGTGGACTCCGGCGCCGGTCCTCTTAGTTTTCCCCGTTATGCCCCGCCTATTGTGGGAGGGCAGGATGGGGAAACCGAAAGTAAACCCCTCCGCCCCCGTTTTGCTATTGGTGGTCGCGTCTAGACCACCAATAGCAGAGATAGAAGGGGTGGCACCCATGCCACCTCACTCCTATCGCTTTAGGGGGATCGTGGGTGTCTTAGACACCCGCGATCCCCCTTCTATTCCGGGTCACCGGGTCACCATAGACCCGTAATGACCCGGAATCGGCGCAAATCGCAAGTGTGAATTCACTTGCGATTTGCGCCGATCGCCAACATGGGGGGGTCTAATGACCCCCCTGGGCATTTGCACGGGGTGCCTGCTGATAGATATCAGCAGTCACCCCGGCTCGGTCCCCGCCCGGCGCGCGGCGGGGGCCGAAATTCCCACGGGCGTATGGATACGCCCTTCGTCCTTAAGTACCAGGACGCAAGGGCGTATGCATACGCCCTTCGTCCCCAACAGGTTAACATAGTGGTACATTTTTGTGGTAACTTGCATCCTTTCTTGGTGAAAAATCCCCAAATTTGATGAAAAAAATTAAAATTTTGCATTTTTCTAACTTTGAAGCTCTCTGCTTGTAAGGAAAATGGATATTCCAAATATTTTTTTTTTCGGATTCACATATACAATATGTCTACTTTATATTTTCATCATAAAATTGACATGTTTTTACTATTGGAAGACATCAGAGGGCTTCAAAGTTCAGCCGCAATTTTACAATTTTTCACAAAATTTTCAAACTCGCTATTTTTCATGGACCAGTTCGGGTTTGAAGTGGATTTGAAGGGTTTTCATATTAGAAATACCCCATAAATGACCCCATTACAAAAACTGCACCCCCCCCCCCAAAGTATTCAAAATGAGTGTTTTAACCCTTTAGGTTTTTCACAGGAAAAGCAGCAAAGTGAAGGAGAAAATTCAAAATCTTCATTTTTTACACTTGCATGTTCTTGTAGACCCAATTTTTGAATTTTTACAAGTGGTAAAAGGATAAAATTTACACTTGAATTTGTAGCCCAATTTCTCTCGAGTAAGCACATACCTCATATGTCTATGTAAATTGTTCTGCGGGCGCAGTAGAGGGCTCAGAAGCGAAGAAGCGACAAGGGAATTTTGGAGAGTACGTTTTTCTGAAATGGTTTTTGGGGGGCATGTTGCATTTAGGAAGCCCCTATGGTGCCAAAACAGCAAAAAAAAAACACATGGCATACCATTTTGGAAACTAGACCCCTTGAGGAACGTAACAAGGAATTAAGTGAGCCTTAATACCCCACAGGTGTTTCATGACTTTTGCATATGTAAAAAAAAAAAAAAATGTTTCACTAAAATGTGAGTTTCCCCCCAAATTTCACATTTTTGCAAGGGTTAATAGCAGAAAATACCCCCCAAAATTTGTAAACCCATCTCTTCTGAGTATGGAGGTACCCCATAAGTTGACCTGAAGTGCACTACGGGCGAACTACAATGCTCAGAAGAGAAGGAGTCATATTTGGCTTTTTGAGAGCAAATTTTGCTCGGGGGGCATGTCGCATTTAGGAAGCCCCTATGGTGCCAGGACAGCAAAAAAAAAAAACTACATGGCATACCATTTTGGAAACTAGACCCCTTGAGGAATGTAACAAGGGATAAAGTGAACCTTAATACCCCACAGGTGTTTCACGACTTTTGCATATGTAAAAAAAAATATATATATTCTTACCAAAAATGCTTGGTTTAGCAAAAATTTAACATTTTTTAAAAAAGGTAATAGCAGAAAATACCCCCCAAAATTTGAAGCCCAATATCTCCCGATTCAGAAAACACCCAATATGGGGATGAAAAGTGCTCTGCTGGCGCACTACAGGTCTCAGAAGAGAAGGAGTCACATTTGGCTTTTTGGAAGCAAATTTTGCTCTGGGGGCATGCCGCATTTAGGAAGCCCCTACGGTGCCAGGACAGAAAAAAAACACATGGCATACCATTTTGGAAACTAGACCCCTTGGGGAACGTAACAAGGTGTAAAGTGAACCTTAATACCCCACAGGTGTTTCCCCACTTTTGCATATGTAAAAAAAAAATATTTTTTTTACACTAAAATGCTTGTTTTCCCCCAAATTTTACATTTTTACAAGGGATAATAGCAGAAAATACCCCCTATAATTTGTAACCCCATCTCTTCTGAGTATGGAAATACCCCATAAGTGGACGTGAAGTGCACTGGGGGCGAACTACAATGCTCAGAAGAGAAGGAGCATCATTGAGCTTTTGGAGAGAGAATTTGGCCATGTGCATTTCCAAAGCCCCCCGTGGTGCCAGAACAGTGGACCCCCCCCACATGTGACCCCATTTTTAAAACTACACCCCTCATGGAAGGTAATAAGGGGTGCAGGGAGAATTTACACCCCACTGGCATTTGACGGATCTTTGGAACAGTGGGCTGTTTTTCATTTTCACAGACCCCTGTTTCAAAGATCTGTCAGACACCTGTGGGGTGTAAATGCTCACTGTAGCCCTTATTACATTCCGTGAGGGGAGTAGTTTCCAAAATGGAGTCACATGTGGGTATTTATTATTTTGCACTTATGTCAGAACCGCTGTAAAATCAGCCACCCCTGTGCAAATCACCAATTTAGACCTCAAATTTACATGGTGCACTCTCCCTTCTGAGCCTTGTTGTGCGTCCCCAGAACACTTTGCGCCCACATATGGGGTATCTCCGTACTCAGGCGAAATTGCATTACAAATTTTGGAGGCTTTCTTTCTTTTACCGCTTGTGAAATTTTAAAGTATGGGGCAACACCAGTATGTTAGTGTACAAAAATGTTTTTTTTACACTAACATGCTGGTGTAGACCCCAACTTTACCTTTTCATAAGGGGTAAAAGGAGAAAAAATTTGTTAGGCAATTTCTCCCGAGTACGGCGATACCCCATATGTGGCCCTAAACTGTTGCCTTGAAATACGACAGGGCTCCAAAGTGAGAGCGCCATGCGCATTTGAGGCCTAAATTAGGGATTTGCATAGGGGTGGACAGAGGGGTATTCTACACCAGTGATTCCCAAACAGGGTGCCTCCAGCTGTTGCTAAACTCCCAGCATGCTTGGACAGTCAATGGCTGTCCGGAAATGCTGGGAGTTTTTGTTTTGCAACAGCTTGAGGCTCCGTTTTGGAAACACTGCTGTAGGATACGTTTTTCATTTTTATTGGGGGGGAAGGGGGGGTGGTAGGGGGGGGGGCAGTGTACGTGTGTATATGTAGTGTTTTACTCTTTATTTTATGTTAGTGTAATGTAGTGTTTTTAGGTTACATTCACACTGACGGCGGATTACACTGGGTCTCCCGCTAGGAGTTTGAGCTGCGGCTGCAGCTCAAACTTGAAGCAGGGAACTCACTGTAATCCGCCGCCAGTGTGAATGTAACCTGTACATTCACATGGGAGGGGGGGCAAAACTACAACTCCCAGCATGCACTGACAGAACGTGCATGCTGGGAGTTGTAGTTTTGCAACAGCTGGAGGCACACTGGTTGGAAAATACTGAGTTAGGTAATAGAACCTATTACCTAACTCGGTATTTCCCAACCAGTGTGCCTCCAGCTGTTGCAGAACTACAACTCTCAGCATGTACTGATTGCCAAAGGGAATGCTGGGAGATGTAGTTATGCAACAGCTGGAAGCACGCAAGTACAACTCCCAGCATGCCGAGACAGCCATTTGCTGTTCCTGAATGTTGGGAGTTGTAGTTTTGCAAGATTTAGAGGGGTTCAGGCTGGAGATCACTGACAGTGGTCTCTAAACTGTGGCCCTCCAGATGTTGCAAAACTACAAATCTCAGCATGCTAAGACAGCAAACTGCTGTCTGGGCATGCTCGGAGTTGTAGTTTTGTAACATCTGGAGGGCTACAGTTTAGAGACCACTGTCAGTGATCTCTAGCCTGAACCCCTCTAAATCTTGCAAAACTACAACTCCCAGCATGCCAACACAGCAAACAGCTGTCAAGGCATGGTGGGAGTTGTAGTTTTGCAACATCTGGAGGGCCACAGTTTAGAGACCACTCTCCAAACTGTCGCCCTGCAGATGTTGATAGGCAACAGACCCCGGACACACGGCACCATACTCACCTCCACCGCCGCCATGATCACAGCCACTGCAGGGTAAGTGACCGCCGCTGCCGCCGCCGCTATTGCACGGTTCCCCCCACTGTGCCTGGACACCGATTGGTGGGCATAGCGGGGGAACCGAACTTTAACCCCCCGCCCCCAGTCTGCTATTGGTCAGTCGCTCCGCCGATCAATAGCAGAGATAGGAGGGGTGGCAACCCTGCCACCTCACTCCTATCTCTTCAAGGGGGATCGAGGGTGTCTTGGACACCCTCAATCCCCCTTATTTTATTGCGGCGCCGCCGTTAATGGGCAGGGGGAGAGCGCTCCCCCTGCAAACACCATAGATGCCGTGATCAGAACTGATCACGGCATCTATGGGGTTAATGCTGCCGGGACTGGTGCGATCGCGGCCCCGGCAGCTGCGGTGGGACTCCGGCTGTGATTGACAGCTGAGTCCCACCCGCGATCTCCTGCGCTGCCCGCGGCAGAGCAGGAGATCGCTTGGACGTATGCATACGTCCATTTGCGCGAACGTGAAGTTCGTCTGGACGTATGCATATGTCCAATAGCGGGAAGGGGTTAATACATGATGTAATGTTGAATGAATGAATGAATGAATGAATAAATGAATGAATGAATGCTGTATGAACGATTGATGTGTTTGATCGATGTGTTTGAATGTCGAGTGATTTATGTATTACATGTTATGTCACTTGCACTACCGTTTCTGTTACTGTTACCAGGGTGCCTCCAGCTGTTGCAAAACTACAACACCCACCCAGCATGCCCTGACAGCCAAAGACTGTCTGGGCATGTTGGGAGTTGCAGTTTTGCAACAGCTGGAGACACCTTGGTTGGAAAACATGCGCTATGTTCTAACTACTTTCATTTTTTAATTTCCCTCTCTATTTTCTGAACTGGGTTAGTTTGTGAATGAAATGCATAGTAATTGCCGTGGGAACATTTTTTATTCATAAAACCGCAGACTTAATTGGATAATTGGACCATAGGAGAGCTGCCGCTGCATCTATGCATTATACAGGAGGATCGCAGCAAGTATCTGGAGTGATACCCGCAGTGATCTTTCCATAAATACAAGTACTACTACTCCCAACATGGAGTACACTCTGCTCCATGCTGGGAGCTGTAGTACCTGCATTAATAGACAGATCGCATCATGTGTCAGAAATTACACTCTGTCTATTAATGCAGGCACTACAACTTCCAGCATGGAGCAGAGTGTGCTCCATGTTGGGAGTAGTAGTACCTGCAGTAAGGGACAGATCCCAGCGGATGTCACTCCTCCGGACACCCGCTGCGATCCTCCTTATGTGAATGTCGGGATGAGCTGTCCTCAGGGCTATAGAGCCAGGAGAACAGCTGATGCTGAGCCGTAGGTATACATCATATATCTACTGCCCAGCAAGAACTTACAGTGAGCCTGCAATGTGTATACAGTATTATACTTAAGGCTCACTTAACCCCTTGCTGAGCTGTGCACTATGCGCAAGCCCAGCAAGGAAAGAGTTAACTGCTGGACAGTGTAGGTTAACCCTTTGGGCGGTATACACTATATACAGCTATCTATAGATAGCTGTATATAATGTATACAGAAGACGAAGTCCGCTTACTTCCCTCGAGTCCAGGGCAGCTCTGTGTAGCTCCGCCTCCTAGTGATGACGTCATTAGGGAACCAGGCTAGTAAATCTGAAACTCTGTTCACATTGTCCGTTTTGTATAATGTGAACAGACCCTTCTGGCAGTGTCTACCCAGACAGGGAGACTCCAGCTGTTGCTAAACTACAACTCCCAGCATGCCGAGACAGCAAATGGCTGTCTGGGCATGCTGGGAGTTATAGTTTTGCACCAATTGGTGGCTCCCTGTTTGGGTAGACATTGCATTATGGGTGCTCTCCCCAGCAGACAGCGCCAAAAATGTCATAACCAATTTTTTTTTTCTTCTCGTTTCAGATCCGTGTATGCAGAGGATTACGGAGGATTTGATGGATTATGGCGGATTAATTTTTATTTTATTTTAATAAAATGGTTAACGAGGGCTGTGGGGGAGTGTTTTTTAAAATAAAATTATTTTTCCAATGTGTTGTGTTTTTTGTCAAGCTCAGTAGTGGAAGCCGGTCTTATTGACGGAATCCATTGTTCAGATTTCGGATTCATTCGGATGTAAATATTTCGTACATTCGGATCAATCCGAATGAACGAAATATGAACAATTCGGACAAAAATGAATTACGTCCGAAACGAATTGCACATGTCTAATATAAAGTGCTCTGCAGACACACTACAGGGCTCAGAGGAGAAGACATGCCATTGAGCTTTTGAAGAGAGAATTTAGTTGGAATGGAAGTCAGAGGCCATGTGCGTTCACAAAGCCCCCATGGTGCCCCCCATGTGACCCCATTTCGGCACCTTTGAATGTAATAGGGGGTGCAGTGATCATTTACACCCCACTGGTGTTTGACAGATCTTTGGAACAGTGGGCTGTGCAAATTAAAAATTTTATTTTTCATTATTGACACCTGTTCAAAAAATCTGTCACACACCAGTGGGGTGTAAATTCTCCTACACCCCTTGATATATATTACGTGAGGGGTGTAGTTTCCAAAATGGGGTCACGTGGGGGGGGGGCAATGTTCTGGAAACATCTGGGCTTTGTAAATGCACATGGCATTCAGTTTTAGCCTAATTCTCTCCCAAAAAAACAAATGTTGTTCCTTCTTTTATGAGCCTTGTAGTGCGCCCACAGAGCACTTTATGTCCACATATTGGGTATTTCCTTCCTCAGCAGAAATAGGTTTACAAATTTTGTTCGGCTTTTGCATCTATTACCCCTTGTGAAAATTAAAAGTTTGGGGTAACACCTGCATTTCAGTGACATTTTTTTATTTTTTATTTTCATGTCCAACTTTAACGAAAATTCGTCAAAGATCTTTGAAATGTTAAAGCTCACTGTACCCCTTATTATATTTTTGATGGATGTGGTTTCCAAAATTGGGTCACATGTGGGTGTTTTCTTTTTTGCGTTTGTCAGAACCACTGTATCTATCAACCACCCCTGTGCACATCACCAATTTAGGCTTCAAATGTACATGGTGCGCTCTCACTCCTGAGCCCTGTTGTGTGCCCGCAAAGCACTTTACGTCCATATATGGGGTATTTCTGTACTCAGGAGTAATGATGTTACAAAGTTTGGGGGTCTTTTTCTCCTTTTACCTCTTGTGACAATGAAAAGTATAGGGCAACCATGGCTTGTTAGTGTCAAAAAACCCATATGTGGCACTAAACTGTTGCCTTGAAATATGACAGGGCTCCACAGTGAGAGAGCACCATGTGCATTTGATACCTAAATTAGGGATTTGCATAGGGGCGGACTCGGATACAAGCATTACACTTGCCTCCTCCACCAAAAATTACCCACGGCAGTGGTTTTCAAACAAGGTGCCTCCAGTTGTTGCAAAACTCCCAGCATGCCAGGACAGTCAATGGCTGTCCAGCAATGCTGGGATTTGTTGTTTTGCAACAGCTGGAGGCTCCGTGTAGGAAACAGTGCCATACGAGACGTTATTCATTTTCATTGGGGGGACAGTGTACGGGTTTGTGTATACGTAGTGTTTTACTCTTTATTTCATTTAAGTGTCGTGTAGTGTAGTAGTTTTAGGGTACATTCACACGGGTGGGGGTTTACAGTTGGGATTTTGAGCTGCAGCTGTAAATTTGCCACAGCTAAAACTTGTAGCAGGAAACTCACTGCAAACTCCCACCCGTGTTAATGTCCCTTATACACTCACATGGGGGGGGGGTTGCACAAACCTCCAACTGTTGCAAAACTACAACTCCCAGCATACACTGATAGACCGTGCATGCTGGGAGTTGTAGTTTTGCTACAGCTGTAGGCACACTGGTGGGAAAACACCGGATTAGGTAATAGACTAACTTAGTGCCCAGAATGCATGGTCTGCCGGTGCATGCTGGAAGTTGTAGTTTTGCCACGGCTGGAGGCACACTGGTTGGGAAACTTCGAGTTAGGAAACAGACTCTAACTCAGTGTTTCCCAACCAGTGTGCTTACAGCTGTTGCCAAACTACAACTCCCAGCATGCACTGACAGCCGAAGGGCATGCTGGGAGATTTAGTTATGCAACAATTGGAGAACGGTTTGGAGACCACTGTGTAGTGGTCTTGAAACTGTGGACCTCAGATGTTGCAGACTGTCTAGCCATGATGGGAGTTGTAGTTTGGCAACATCTGAAGGGCCAGATGTTGCAGAACTACAATGCCCAGCATGCCTGATTGTTTGGGCATTCTGTGAATTGTAGTTTTGCAACATCTGGAGGTCTAGAGTTTAGAGACCACTGTATAGTGGTCTCCAATCTGTGCCCCTCCAGATGTGACAAAACTACAACTCCAAGCAAAGCATACCAAGAGTTTCCAGGTATGCTGGGAGTTGTAGTTCTGCAAGATCTGAAGGGCCAGATGTTACAGAACTACAACTCCCATCATGCCTGGACTGTCTGGGCATGCAATATCTGGAACCACACTTTGGAGACCACTGCACAGTGGTCTCTAATATGTGCCCCCCCCCCAAATGTTGAAAAACTACAACTCCCAGCATGCCCAGACAGCCAGGAGGCATGCTGGGAGTTGTAGTTTTGTAACTTCTAGCAGGCCACGGTAAAGATCACTCACCAAAGATGATCTTTACTTTCGCCTGCAGTCTCCTCCGTTCCTCTAGATTGTCCCTTGCTATCTGCCACCGCCCGCTGCCTGACGCCAGTAAGGCCCTGACCCTCCGAGCCACTTTCCAACACCCCCCCCCCCTGCTCTGACCGGACCTACATGGGCGGGTAGAGCGGGGGATTTGAACTTTATTCCCTCCCGCCCCCCTCCTGCCATTGGTCGATCAGTCCTGATTGACCAATGGTAGGCGATAGGAGGAGGTGGCCCCCCTGATCACCCTTATTTTCCGGGCCATCAGGTCACCAGAGACACGATAGGCCAGGGAAAAACATCAGAATTGACCCGCGAATCATGGCGATCACTGTTTCAGAACGCCCCTGTCATGCACCCTGATGTAAGCTGTCACGAAGCAGGAAGTGGATCCTCCACCTGTGTGGCAGATGACTCGGACCGTATCTGGGAGCGGAGTCTAAGGTGCAGCTAGTTTTCACCAGAGCCAGCCGCAAGGCAGGATGGGCTTGCTACAGCAGGTGACACCCAGGTCGCTACCCCCGACACGTCTCGACCAAACAGGTAACTGGGCAAGGCGAGGTACTGAAGGATGAGGCTTTAGCATAGTCAAATGTAGCAGAAGGTCAAGGCAGGCGGCAAAGGTTCGTAGTCAAAAAATGTAGCAGGAAGGTCTAGATACATGGGAATGGCAAAACAGGCAATGGGAATGCTTTCTCTCAGGCAAATGGCACTGAAGATCTGGCAGAGAAGTGTGGGAGGTGTAGGGACTTATAGAGTAGTGTCAGGTGTTACACATAATTAGGGGAATACTGGCCCTTTAACCCCTTAAGGACTCAGCCCATTTTGGCCTTAAGGACTCAGACAATTTAATTTTTACGTTTTCATTTTTTCCTCCTCGCCTTCTAAAAATCATAACTCTTTTATATTTTCATCCACAGACTAGTATGAGGGCTTGTTTTTTGCGCGACCAGTTGTCCTTTGTAATGACATCACTCATTATATCATAAAATGTATGGCGCAACCAAAAAACACTATTTTTGTGGGGAAATTAAAACGAAAAACGCAATTTTGCTAATTTTGGAAGGTTTTGTTTTCACGCCGTACAATTTCTGGTAAAAATGATGTGTGTTCTTTATTCTGAGGGTCAATACGATTAAAATGATACCCATTATTATATACTTTTATATTATTGTTGCGCTTAAAAAAAATCACAAACTTTTTAACCAAATTAGTACGTTTATAATCCCTTTATTTTGATGACCTATAACTTTTTTATTTTTCCGTATAAGCGGCGGTATGGGGGCTCATTTTTTGCGCCATGATCTGTACTTTTTTTTGATACCACATTTGTATATAAAAAACTTTTAATACATTTTTTATAATTTTTTTTTTAATAAAATGTATTAAAAAAGTAGGAATTTTGGACTTTTTTAATTTTTTTTCGTTCACGCCGTTCACCGTACGGGATCATTAACATTTTATTTTAATAGTTCGGACATTTACGCACGCGGCGATACCAAATATGTCTATAAAAAATGTTTTTTACGCTTTTTGGGGGTAAAATAGGAAAAAACGGACGTTTTACTTTTTTATTGGGGGAGGGGATTTTTCATTTTTTTTTTACTTTTACTTTTACATTTTTTACATTTTTTTTTTTACACTTGAACAGTCCCCATAGGGGACTATTCATAGCAATACCATGATTGCTAATACTGATCTGTTCTATGTATAGGACATAGAACAGATCAGTATTATCGGTCATCTCCTGCTCTGGTCTGCTCGATCACAGACCAGAGCAGGAGACGCCGGGAGCCGCACGGAGGAAGGAGAGGGGACCTCCGTGCGGCGTTATGAATGATCGGATCCCCACAGCAGCGCTGCGGGCGATCCGATCGTTCATTTTAATCGCGAACTCCCGCAGATGCCGGGATCTGTATTGATCCCGGCACCTGAGGGGTTAATGGCGGACGCCCGCGAGATCGCGGGCGTCGGCCATTGCCGGCGGGTCCCTGGCTGCGATCAGCAGCCGGGATCAGCCGCGCATGACACGGGCATCGCTCCGATGCCCGCGGTTATGCTTAGGACGTAAATGTACGTCCTGGTGCGTTAAGTACCACCTCACCAGGACGTACATTTACGTCCTGCGTCCTTAAGGGGTTAAATTTCAAGGCTCCGGCGGCGTGCGCGCCCTAGGAGACGGGGACATGTGGGCAGGAGCTGAGATACAGTGGAGGAGGTGGCAGAGGAGCGTCGTAAGTGACGGGCCGGGATTCGCATGAGGGCGCGTCCCGCGATGCGAATCCCAGCCCCGCCGGGAGCAAGGACAAGCTGAAATAGCCCCTAGCCGCTGTGCCGGGATGGCTTCTGATAGGTATCAGTGATATCAGTGGCGAGTGGCAGTGATCGGAAATACAGAGGGTGTTCAGGTACGCCCTCTGTCCTTAATTACAACAGGTTAATATTTTGTCTTGTAAAATGTTAGATATCACAATGGAAGCCTAACAAATCCCATTAAAACTAACAATATAAAATCATACAGTGGCCTTACCAACTTTCTTTGTTAATCTTCCCTTATGACATCACACATGTGACATCATCAAGTGTTTGGAGCTATCTCTACCAGCCACTAGTACAGCTCAGGCCTTAGCTATCAGAGGGAGTGCACACAAAGAGCAGGAGATGAGGAAGAGGACAAGAGGACACAGGAGAGGTACATAGGGGGAGATTTATCAAAACCTGTCCAGAGGAAAAGTTGCTAAGTTGCCCATAGCAACCAATCAGATTGCTTCTTTCATTTTGCAGAGGCCTTGTTAAAAATGAAAGAAGCAATTTGATTGGTTGCTCTGGGCAACTCAGCAACTTTTCTTCTGGTCAGGTTTTGATAGATCGCCCCCAATAATCCTAAATATTGGTCAGAATGCATCTAGAGTTCTAGACTTGCTCTAGAAATGCTCTAGAAATGATGACTAGATCTATTGAATATAATGTGTCAAAATAATAATGTAAATTGTATTAAATCTAATTATTTAACTAGACACTTTGCTGATGTTCCCAAATGACCAAGTATATACTGTTTATTCAATTCTATTACACAAAGAGTTGGGGGGGGTGGGGTGTAAGTACTGTGTGGGCATATTAAGTCTATGAAGGAGAATCATCAAAATCTGTGCAGAGAAAGAGTGGAGCAATTGCACATAGCAACCAATCAGATCGCTTCTTTCAGATTTCAGAAGCCTTTATTTTTAAATGAAAGAAGCAATCTTATTGGTTGCTACGGGCAACTGGTCAATTTTTCCTCTGCACTGGTTTTAATAAATGTGTGCCCGATACATATATGTAAAGGGGAAGAAATGTGCTGTTATTAAAAAAAATTACTTATATCCCTGTAGAGTTCTTCTCCCCCGTGGATCTGATCACCTAGTTTCCTCTCTGAGCGATAACCCTACTGTTGCCAGGCAACAGAGCACACACTCTCCCACAATCCCCCTTGCTTATAAGCACAGTGGAGACAAACTGCCATTAACTTCAGGAGACTGCAGGTGAACTGAGCATGTGTTACCCATCCATAGTGGGTCGTAACTAAGGGCAACAATTATCAAAACAATGCAGGTACATGGAGGATTAGTAATCTTATATCTCTCACTGAGATAGATAGATAGATAGATAGGCGATAGATAGATAGATAGATAGATAGATAGGCGATAGATAGATAGATAGATAGATAGATAGCTAGATAGGCGATAGATAGATAGATAGGACATAGATCAGTGTTTCCTGAACAGGTTGCCTCCAGCTGTTGCAAAACTACAACTCCCAGTATGCTGGGAGTTGTAGTTTTGCAACCGCTGGAGGCACCCTGGTAGGGAAACACTGAGATAGATAGGGAATAGATATAGGACATAGATCAATGTTTCCCAATCAGGGTGACTCCAGTATGCTGGAAGTTGTAGTTTTGCAACAGCTGGAGGCACCCTCTTCAGGAAACACTGATCTATCTATCTATCTATCTATCTATCTATCTGTCTGTCTACCTATCTATCTTTGTCAGTGTTTCCCAACCAAGGTGCCTCTAACTGTTACAAAACTACAACTCCCATCATGCCTGGACTGTCTGGGCATGCTGAGAGTAGTAGTTTTGCAAAATGTGGAAACCACAGTTTGGAGACCACTGCACAGTAGTCTCCATTCTGTGGTCCCCAAGATGTTGCAAAACTACAACTCCCGGCATGGGAGGCTACGGTAAAGATCACTCACCAAAGATGATCTTTACTATCGCCTGCAGTCTCCTCCACTGCTGCCACTCCTCTGGATTGTCCCTTGCTATCTGCCACTGCCTGCTGCCTGACGCCAGTAAGGCCCCGAACCTCCGAGACACTTTCCAAGACCCCGCCCCCCTGATCTGCCCAGACTTCCATGGGCGGGTAGAGCGTAGGGAATGACCGATATAATTTTTTAGGGCCAATACCGATAATCTGTGGAGGTTAGGGCCAATAGCCGATAATTTATACCAATGTTCCGGTATGTTATCGGCTATTTATCCCCCCCACGACACCGCTGCAGATCATTGATTTAAAGCGGGCGCTTTAAATCAATGAACTGCAGTGGCTTTTGCGGTGCCATACCCCGCTGCCGCCACCCGCTTCTATCCCCCTGCCTGTCCGGGGGTCCTCCTGAGTCCTATCACCGCCACCGCGACCACCCCCCCCCCCCACCGCCGCACCGCTCCACGCCACTACCACCCCACCGCACCACGACCACCCCCCACCGACCCACCGCACCGCACCCCATTGCCTCCCCCATCCCTGGTTTTATAATTACCTGTTCCCGGGGCCCGGGGTCCACTCTACATCTGGCTCCGGTGGCGTCCTCCTGAGCTGTCACTGTGCGCACTGACGGTGACATTGCGTCGCGTCACGTCACTCGTCATTGCGCACAGCGTAAAGCAGGACGCAGCAGGAGCCAGAAGTAGCATGCACCCCGGCTCCCAGGAACAGGTAATTATAAAATCGGGGATGGGGGGAGGCAATGGGGCCGGGGCGGTGCGGTGGGGGGTGCGACGCGGTGCGGCGGGTCGGTGGGGGATGCGGTCGCGGTGCGGGTGGTGCAGGGCATTATCGGATTATCGGCAAGGTAATTGCAGATACAAATAATGCCCAAAATCGTGATTATCGGCCGATAATATCGGCCAAACCGATAATCGG
The DNA here is from genome assembly GCF_029499605.1 of Hyla sarda. Taxonomy (NCBI): domain Eukaryota; kingdom Metazoa; phylum Chordata; class Amphibia; order Anura; family Hylidae; genus Hyla; species Hyla sarda. The sequence goes on from NC_079189.1 coordinate 279,012,775, forward strand.
TCGATCCCTAGTAGAGCGGGGATTTGAACTTTATTCCCTCCCGCCCCCCTCCTGCCATTGGTCGATCAGTCCTGATTGACCAATGGTAGGTGATAGGAGGAGGTGGCACCCTGATCACCCTTATTTTCCAAGCCAACGGGTCATAAGAGACACGATTGACCTGGGAAAAACATAATACGCTGGTCAGAATTGAAACGGGAATCATGGTGATCACAGCAAGGGGTGCAGAGCAGTTTATATGGGGGACAGAAGGGGTGTAGGGGTTAATATAGAGGTGTACATGGGTGACAGAGGGATGTAGAGGGGTGACAGATGGGTGTAGAAGAGTGTGCATGGGTGACAGCGGGGTGTAGAGGAGTGTACGTGGGAAACAGATGGGTGTAGAGGGGTGTACATGGGTGACAGGAGGGCGTACATGGGTGACAGCAGGGTGTTAGGGGTGTAGTGGAGTGTACATGGGTGACAGAGGAGCATAGAGGAATGTACATGGGTAACAGAGGGGTGTAGATTGGTGTACATGGGTGACAGAATGGTGTTCATGGGTGATAGAGGGGTGTAAAGGAGTGTACATGGGAATTAGAGGGATGTAGAGGAGTGTACATAGGTGACAGGGGGTGTAGGAGGTGATAGAGGGGGTACATGGGTCACAGAGGGGTGTTGGGGTGTAGAGGAGTGTACATGAGTGACAGAGTACAGTAGAGGCATGTACATGGATAACAGAGGGGTGTACAGGAGTGTACATTAGTATTAGAGGGGTGTACATCGGTAACATAGGGGTTTAGAGAAGTGTACATGGGTAAGAGAGGGGTTAAGAGGGATGTTCATGGGTTACAGAGGGTGTAAAGGAATGTAAATAGTAGACAGAGGAGCATAGAGGAGTGTACATGGGAAACAGATGGGTGTAGAGGGGCGTACATGGGTGACAGAATGGTGTTCATGGGTGACAGAGGGGTGTACAGGAGTGTACTTGGGAGACAGGGATGTAGAGGAGTGTACATTGGTATTCGAGGGGTGTGCATCGGTGACAGAGGGGATGTAGAGGAGTGTACATGGCTGACAGTGAAGCATAGAGGAGTGTACATGGGTAACAGAGGGGTGTAGAGGAGTGTACATGGGTATTAGAGGGGTGTACATCGGTGACAGAGGGGTGTAGAGGAGTATACATGGGTAACAGAGAGGTGTAGAGGGATGTTCATGGGTTACAGAGGGTGTAGAGGAATGTACATGGGTGACAGAGGAGCATAGAGGGGTGTACATGGGAAACAGAAGGGTGTAGAGGGGTGTAAAGGGGTGTACATGGGTGACAGAATGGTGTTCATGGGTGACAGAGGGGTGTACAGGAGTGTACATTGGAGACATTGGGATGTAGAGGAGTGTACATTGGTATTAGAGGGGTGTGCATCGGTGACAGAGGGGATGTAGAGGAGTGTACATGGCTGACAGTTAAGCGTAGAGGAGTGTACATGGGTAACAGAGGGGTGTAGAGGAGCGTACATTGGTATTAGAGGGGTGTACATCGGTGACAGAGGGGTTTGGAGGAGCGTACATGGGTGACAGAGGAGCATAGAGGAGTGTACATGGGTAACAGAGGGGTGTAAAGGGATGTTCATGGGTTACAGAGGGGATGTAGAGAAGTGTATATGGCTGACAGTGAAGCATAGAGGAGTGTACATGGGTAACAGATGGTGTAGAGGAGTGTACATGGGTATTAGAGGGGTGTACATGGGTGACAGAGGGGTGTACAGGAGTGTACATGGGTGACACATGGATAACAGAGGAGCATAGAGAAGTGTACTTGAGTAACAGAGGGTTGTAGAGGGATGTTCATGGGTTACACAGGGTGTAGAGGAATGTACATGGGTGACAGAGGAGTGTAGAGGAGTGTACATGGGTAACAGAGGGGTGTAGAGGAGCGTACATGGATATTAGAGGGTTGTACACGAGTTACAGAGGGATATAGAGGAGTGTACATGGGTGACAGGGGGTGTAGGAGGTGATAGAGGGGGGTACATGGGTCACAGAGGGGTGTTGGGGTGTAGAGGAGTGTACATGGGTGACAGTACTGTAGAGCAGTGTACATGGATAACAGAGGGGTGTAGAGGAATGTACATTGGTATAAGAGGGGAGTACATCGGTGACAGAGGGGTTTGGAGGAGTGTACATGGGTGACAGAGGAGCATAGAGGAGTGTACATGGGTATTAGAGGGGTGTACATGGGTGACAGAGGGGTGTACAGGAGTGTACATGGGGACACATGGATAACAGAGGAGCATAGATGTCAGGATTCGGCAGGCTGGAGGTGGATCCTCTGTGTCAGAGAGGGATTGGTGTGGACCGTGCCGGCGGACCGGTTCTAAGTTGCTACTGGTATTCACCAGAGCCCGCCGCAAAGCGGGATGGTCTTGCAGCGACGGTAGCAACCAGGTCGTATCCACCGGCAACGGCTCAACCTCTCTGACTGCTGAGATAGGCGCGGTACAAGGGATTAGGCAAGAGCAAGGTCGGACGTAGCAGAAGGTCAGGGCAGGCAGCAAGGATCGTAGTCAGGGGCAACGGCAAGAGGTCTGGAACACTGGCTTGGGATACACAAGGAACGCTTTCACTGGCACAATGGCAACAAGATCCGGCCAGGAAGGGAAGGGGAAGTGAGGTTATATAGACAGGGAGCAGGTGGAAGCTAATCAGACTGATTGGGCCAGACACCAATCATTGGTGCACTGGCCCTTTAAATCTTAAAGAGCCGGCGCGCGCGCCCTAGGGAGCGAGGCCGCGCGCGCCGGGACAGCACAGACGGGGAACGAGTCAGGTAAGCGGGCCGGGATGCGAATCGCGAGCGGGCGCGTCCCGCATCGCGGATCGCATCACTGCTAGGGACATTATCGCAGCGCTCCCGGAGACCCTTTAACCGAGAAGACATCTGAGGACCCGGAGACAGGAGTAGGAGAAACAACCTTGGGAGAGAAGCGGTTAAGGATTAGTGGTTTAAGGAGAGAGACATGAAAAGCGTTAGGAATACGGAGAGAAGGGGGAAGAAGGAGTTTGTAGGAGACAGGATTGATTTGGCACTTGATTTTAAAGGGTCCAAGATAACGTGGTCCCAGTTTATAACTGGGGACACGGAAGCGGATATACTTGGCGAAGAGCCACACTTTGTCTCCAGGAACAAAGACAGGAGGAGTTCTTCTTTTTTTGTCGGCATGCTTCTTCATCCAGGATGAGGCCTGTATAAGGGATTTTTGAGTCTCTTTCCAGATGGTGGAGAAGTCCCGGGTAACCTCATCAACAGCGGGCAAACCAGAAGGCGTGGGAGTGGGGAGGGGGGGAAGAGGGTGAAGCTTGGCACGGGGCAGAGTGTTACCAGGACGGGGGCTATAAGGAGGAGACACAGCATAGTCCTGATAGGCCTTGGGGAGACCAGGTATAGGAGGAGACACTGAGGTTTGACTGACAGGACTGGGAGCAGACGTGAGGCATTTTTTGTGGCAAGAAGCACCCCAGCTCTTGATCTCCCCGGTGGTCCAGTCAAGGGTAGGAGAGTGGCGTTGGAGCCATGGCAGACCGAGGAGGACTTCAGAGGTGCAGTTGGGCAAAACACAAAGTTAAATTTTTTCGTGATGCAGTCCAATGCTCATGAGCAGGGGTTCTGTGCGGTAACGCACAGTGCAGTCCAATTTTACTCCGTTGACCGAGGAAATGTAGAGCGGCTTGGCGAGACGGGTCACAGGGATGTTGAACTTATTAACAAAAGAGGCCAAAATAAAATTTCCCGCAGAACCAGAGTCCAAGAAGGCCACAGCTGAGAAGGAGGAGTTGGCAGAAGGAGAAATCCGTACGGGCACAGTGAGACGTGGAGAAGCAGACTTCAGGCCTAGAGACGCCACACCCACGTGAGCTGGGTGCGTACATGCGTTTCCCAGAAGTGGAGGACGAATAGGGCAATCCACCAAGAAATGTTCGGTACTAGCGCAGTACAGACATACATTTTTATCTCTGCGGCCAGTCCTCTCTTCATGGGTCAGGCGAGACCGATCCACTTGCATAGCCTCCTCGGCGGGAGGCACAGGGGTAGATTGCAAAGGATACTGTGAGAGAGGTGCCCAGAGATCAAGGTCTTTTCCCTGGCGGAGCTCTTGGTGTCTTTCAGAAAAACGCATGTCAATGCGGGTGGCCAAATGGATAAGTTCATGCAGGTTGGCAGGAATTTCTCGTGCGGCCAGCACATCTTTGATGTTACTGGATAGGCCTTTTTTTAAAGGTCGCGCAGAGGGCCTCGTTGTTCCAAGATAATTCAGAGGCGAGGGTACGAAATTGGATGGCGTATTCGCCTACAGAAGAATTTCCCTGAACCAGGTTCAGCAAGGCAGTTTCGGCAGAAGAAGCTTGGGCTGGTTCCTTGAAGACACTGCGAACCTCAGCGAAGAAGGACTGTACAGTGGCGGTGACAGGATCATCGCGGTCCCAGAGCGGTGTGGCCCATGACAGGGCCTTCCCAGACAGGAGACTAACCACGAAAGCCACCTTCGACCGTTCTGTAGGAAATTGGTGCGACAACATCTCCAAATGTAGGGAACATTGTTACAGGAAACCACGGCAGAGTCTAGAGTCCCCATCAAATTTTTCCGGCAGGGACAAGCAGAGGTTAGGAGCGGCCGCTCGCTGCGGAGGAGGTGCAGGAGCCGGCGGAGGAGATGGTTGCTGCTGTAGCTGTGACTGAAGTTGCTGTAGCATGGCGGTCAAGTGCGACAGCTGGTGACCTTGTTGGGCGAGCAGTCGGGATTGCTGGGCGACCACCGTGGATATGTCAGCGAGACTTGGCAGCGGCACCTCAGCGGGATCCATGGCCGGATCTACTGTCAGGATTCGGCAGGCTGGAGGTGGATCCTCTGTGTCAGAGAGGGATTGGCGTGGACCGTGCCGGCGGACCGGTTCTAAGTTGCTACTGGTATTCACCAGAGCCCGCCTCAAAGCGGGATGGTCTTGCAGCGGCAGTAGCAACCAGGTCGTATCCACCGGCAACGGCTCAACCTCTCTGACTGCTGAGATAGGCGCGGTACAAGGGATTAGGCAAGAGCAAGGTCGGACGTAGCAGAAGGTCAGGGCAGGCAGCAAGGATCGTAGTCAGGGGCAACGGCAAGAGGTCTGGAACACTGGTTTGGGATACACAAGGAACGCTTTCACTGGCACAATGGCAACAAGATCCGGCCAGGAAGGGAAGGGGAAGTGAGGTTATATAGACAGGGAGCAGGTGGAAGCTAATCAGACTGATTGGGCCAGACACCAATCATTGGTGCACTGGCCCTTTAAATCTTAAAGAGCCGGCGCGCGCGCCCTAGGGAGCGGGGCCGCGCGCTCCGGGACAGCACAGACGGGGAACGAGTCAGGTAAGCGGGCCGGGATGCGAATCGCGAGCGGACGCGTCCCGCATCGCGGATCGCATCACGGCTAGGGACATTATCGCAGCGCTCCCGGTCAGCGGGTCTGACCGGGGCGCTGCGAACAGGAGAACGCTGCGAACGCTTCGGGGAGGAGCGGGGACCCGGAGCGCTCGGCGTAACAGTACCCCCCCCCCCTTGGGTCTCCCCCTCTTTTTGGAACCTGAAAATTTGTGAATTAGGTCCTTGTCGAGAATGTTATCCTCGGGTTCCCATGACCTCTCCTCAGGGCCGCAATTCTCCCAATCTACAAGAATTTTTTTTTTACCTCTGACCGTCTTAGACGCGAGAATTCCTTTAACCGAGAAGACATCTGAGGACCCGGAGACAGAAGTAGGAGCAACAACCTTGAGAGAGAAGCGGTTAAGGATTAGCGGTTTAAGGAGAGAGACATGAAAAGCGTTAGGAATACGGAGAGAAGGGGGAAGAAGGAGTTTGTAGGAGACAGGATTGATTTGGCACTTGATTTTAAAGGGTCCAAGATAACGTGGTCCTAGTTTATAACTGGGAAAACGGAAGCGGATATACTTGGCGGAGAGCCACACTTTGTCTCCAGGAACAAAGACAGGAGGAGTTCTTCTTTTTTTGTCGGCATGCTTCTTCATCCGGGATGAGGCCTGTATGAGGGATTTTTGAGTCTCTTTCCAGATGGTGGAGAAGTCCCGGGTAACCTCATCAACAGCGGGCAAACCAGAAGGCGTGGGAGTGGGGAGGGGGGGAAGAGGGTGAAGCTTGGCACGGGGCAGAGTGTTACCAGGACGGGGGCTATGAGGAAGAGACACAGCATAGTCCTGATAGGCCTTGGGGAGACCAGGTATAAGAGGAGACACTGAGGTTTGACTGACGGGACTGGGAGCAGACGTAAGGCATTTTTTGTGGCAAGAAGCACCCCAGCTCTTGATCACCCCGGTGGTCCAGTCAAGGGTAGGAGAGTGGCGTTGGAGCCATGGCAGACCGAGGAGGACTTCAGAGGTGCAGTTGGGCAAAACAAAAAGTTAAATTTTTTCGTGATGCAGTCCAATGCTCATGATGGCAACAAGATCCGGCCAGGAAGGGAAGGGGAAGTGAGGTTATATCGACAGGGAGCAGGTGGAAGCTAATCAGACTGATTGGGCCAGACACCAATCATTGGTGAACTGGGCCTTTAAATCTTAAAGAGCCGGCGCGCGCGCCCTAGGGAGCGGGGCCGCGCGCACCGGGACAGCACAGACGGAGAACGAGTCTGGTAAGCGGGCCGGAATGCGAATCGCGAGCGGGCTCGTCCCGCATCGCGGATCGCATCACGGCTAGGGACATTATCGCAGCGCTCCCAGTCAGCGGGTCTGACCGGGGAGCTGCGAACAGGAGAACGCTGTGAGCGTAACAATAGAGAAGTGTACTTGAGTAACAGAGGGTTGTAGAGGGATGTTCATGGGTTACACAGGGTGTAGAGGAATGTACATGGGTGACAGAGGAGCATAGAGGACTGTACATGGGCGACAGAGGGGTGTTGAGGGATTTTCATGGGTTACAGAGGGGATGTAGAGGAGTGTACATGGCTGACAGTGAAGCGTAGAGGAGTGTACATGGGTATTAGAGGGGTGTAAATGGGTGACACACGGGTGTAGAGGAGTGTACATGGGTGACAGTGGAGCGTAGAGGAGTGTACATGTGTAACTGAGGGATGTTGAGGGATGTACATGGGTGATAAAGGGTGTAGAGGAATGTACATGGGTGGCAGAGTGTCACGATGCCGGCTGGCAGGTAGTGGACCCTCTGTGCCAGAGAGGGATTGGCGTGGACCGTGCTAGTGGACCGGTTCTAAGCCACTACTGGTTTTCACCAGAGCCCGCCGCAAAGCGGGATGGTCTTGCTGCGGCGGTAGTGACCAGGTCGTATCCACTAGCAACGGCTCACCTCTCTGGCTGCTGAAGATAGGCGCGGTACAAGGGAGTAGGCAGAAGCAAGGTCGGACGTAGCAGAAGGTCGGGGCAGGCAGCAAGGATCGTAGTCAGGGGCAACGGCAGAAGGTCTGGAAACACAGGCAAGGAACACACAAGGAACGCTTTCACTGGCACTAAGGCAACAAGATCCGGCAAGGGAGTGCAAGGGAAGTGAGGTAATATAGGGAAGTGCACAGGTGAAAACCCTAATTGGAACCACTGCGCCAATCAGCGGCGCAGTGGCCCTTTAAATCGCAGAGACCCGGCGCGCGCGCGCCCTAGGGAGCGGGGCCGCGCGCGCCGGGACAGAACAGACGGGGAGCGAGTCAGGTAGGGGAGCCGGGGTGCGCATCGCGAGCGGGCGCTACCCGCATCGCGAATCGCATCCCGGCTGGCAGCAGGATCGCAGCGCCCCGGGTCAGAGGACGTGACCGGAGCGCTGCAGCGGAGGGAGTGAAGCGAGCGCTCCGGGGAGGAGCGGGGACCCGGAGCGCTCGGCGTAACAGTACCCCCCCCCTTGGGTCTCCCCCTCTTCTTGGAGCCTGAGAACCTGAGGAGCAGACTTTTGTCAAGGATGTTGTCCTCAGGTTCCCAGGATCTCTCTTCAGGACCACAACCCTCCCAGTCTACTAAAAAAAAATTTTTCCCTCTGACCTTTTTGGCAGCCAAAATTTCCTTGACCGAGAAGACGTCCGAGGAGCCGGAAACAGGAGTGGGAGGAACAGATTTGGGAGAAAAACGGTTGAGGATGAGTGGTTTGAGAAGAGAGACGTGAAAGGCATTAGGGATACGAAGAGAAGGAGGAAGAAGAAGTTTATAAGAGACAGGATTAATTTGACACAAAATTTTGAAAGGACCAAGATAGCGTGGTCCCAACTTGTAGCTAGGGACACGGAAGCGGACATATTTAGCGGAGAGCCATACCTTGTCTCCAGGGGAAAAGACGGGGGGAGCTCTTCTTTTCTTATCCGCGAACCTCTTCATGCGTGAAGAAGCCTGTAAGAGAGAATTTTGGGTCTCTCTCCATATAATGGAAAGGTCACGAGAAATTTCATCCACAGCGGGCAGACCAGAGGGCAAGGGGGTAGGGAGGGGGGGAAGAGGGTGACGGCCGTACACCACGAAAAATGGGGATTTGGAGGAAGATTCAGAGACCCTGAAGTTATACGAAAATTCGGCCCATGGAAGGAGATCTGCCCAGTCATCCTGGCGGGAGGAAACAAAATGTCGCAAATAATCACCCAGGATCTGGTTAATTCTTTCTACTTGTCCATTGGACTGGGGATGATATGCAGAGGAAAAATTTAATTTAATCTTGAGTTGTTTACAGAGAGCCCTCCAGAATTTAGACACGAATTGGACCCCTCTATCCGAGACAATCTGCGTAGGCAACCCGTGAAGACGAAAAATGTGTACAAAAAATTGTTTAGCCAACTGAGGCGCAGAAGGAAGACCAGGAAGAGGGATGAAATGTGCCATTTTGGAGAATCGATCAACGACCACCCAAATAACGGTGTTGCCACGGGAAGGGGGTAAATCAGTAATAAAATCCATACCAATCAGAGACCAAGGCTGTTCGGGGACAGGCAGAGGATGAAGAAAACCAGCGGGCTTCTGGCGAGGAGTCTTATCCCGGGCACAGATAGTGCAGGCTCGCACAAAGTCCCCAACATCCGTCTCCAGAGTCGGCCACCAATAGAAGCGGGAGATGAGTTGCACAGATTTCTTGATGCCCGCATGACCTGCGAGATGGGAGGAGTGACCCCATTTGAGGATTCCGAGGCGTTGGCGTGGAGAAACAAAGGTCTTTCCTGGAGGAGTCTGCCTGATGGAGGCAGGAGAAGTGGAGATCAGGCAGTCAGGTGGAATGATGTGTTGCGGAGGGAGATCAACTTCTGAGGCATCCGAGGAACGAGAGAGAGCATCGGCCCTAATGTTCTTATCGGCAGGACGAAAGTGAATCTCAAAATTAAATCGGGCAAAGAACAGAGACCACCGGGCCTGGCGAGGATTCAGCCGTTGGGCCGACTGGAGGTAGGAGAGGTTCTTGTGGTCAGTGTAGATAATAACAGGAAATCTTGATCCCTCCAGCAGATGCCTCCATTCCTCAAGTGCTAATTTAATGGCTAGAAGCTCTCGATCCCCGATGGAGTAGTTCCTCTCCGCTGGAGAGAAGGTCCTAGAGAAAAAACCACAAGTGACAGCATGCCCGGAAGGATTTTTTTGTAGAAGAACAGCTCCAGCTCCTACTGAGGAGGCATCAACCTCCAATAGGAAGGGTTTGGAAGGGTCAGGTCTGGAGAGCACGGGAGCCGAAGAAAAGGCAGACTTGAGTCGTTTAAAGGAGTCTTCTGCTTGAGGAGGCCAGGACTTGGGATCAGCATTTTTCTTGGTTAAAGCCACGATAGGAGCCACAATGGTAGAAAAATGTGGAATAAATTGCCTGTAATAATTGGCGAACCCCAAAAAGCGTTGGATAGCACGGAGTCCGGAGGGGCGTGGCCAATTTAAGACGGCAGAGAGTTTGTCTGGATCCATCTGTAGTCCCTGGCCAGAGACCAAATATCCTAGAAAAGGAAGAGATTGGCATTCAAACAGACATTTCTCAATTTTGGCATAGAGTTGGTTGTCACGAAGTCTCTGAAGAACCATACGGACATGCTGGCGGTGTTCTTCTAGATTGGCAGAAAAAATTAGGATATCGTCCAGATATACCACAACACAGGAGTATAACAGATCACGAAAAATTTCATTGACAAAGTCTTGGAAGACGGCAGGAGCATTGCACAGTCCAAAGGGCATGACCAGATACTCAAAGTGTCCATCTCTGGTGTTAAATGCCGTTTTCCACTCGTCCCCCTCTCTGATGCGGATGAGGTTATAGGCGCCTCTTAAGTCCAATTTAGTGAAGATGTGGGCACCTTGGAGGCGATCAAAGAGTTCAGAGATGAGGGGTAAGGGGTAGCGGTTCTTAACCGTGATTTTATTAAGACCGCGGTAGTCAATGCAAGGACGTAGGGAGCCATCTTTTTTGGACACAAAGAAAAATCCGGCTCCGGCAGGAGAGGAGGATTTACGGATAAAGCCCTTTTTTAGATTCTCCTGGACGTATTCGGACATGGCAAGAGTCTCTGGGGCAGAGAGAGGATAAATTCTGCCCCGGGGTGGAGTAGTACCCGGGAGGAGGTCGATAGGGCAATCATAAGGCCTGTGAGGAGGTAGAGTCTCAGCTTGTTTTTTGCAGAAAACATCCGCGAAGTCCATATAGGCCTTAGGGAGACCGGTTACTGGAGGAACCACAGAGTTACGGCAAGGGTTACTGGGAACCGGTTTTAGACAGTTCTTGGAACAAGAGGACCCCCAACTCTTGATCTCCCCAGTGGACCAATCCAGGGTTGGGGAATGAAGTTGAAGCCAGGGAAGTCCAAGGAGAATCTCTGAGGTGCAATTGGGGAGGACCAAAAGTTGAATCCTCTCATGATGAGATCCGATGCTCATAAGAAGGGGCTCCGTGCGGAAACGTATGGTACAGTCCAATCTTTCATTATTTACACAATTGATGTAGAGGGGTCTGGCGAGACTGGTCACTGGGATGTTGAACCTGTTGACGAGAGAGGCCAAAATAAAATTTCCTGCAGATCCAGAGTCCAAGAAGGCCACAGTAGAGAAGGAGAAGGCAGAGGCAGACATCCGCACAGGCACAGTAAGACGTGGAGAAGCAGAGTAGACATCAAGGACTGTCTCACCTTTGTGCGGAGTCAGCGTACGTCTTTCCAGGCGGGGAGGACGGATAGGACAATCCCTCAGGAAGTGTTCGGTACTAGCACAGTACAGGCAGAGGTTCTCCATACGGCGTCGTGTCCTCTCTTGAGGTGTCAGGCGAGACCGGTCGACCTGCATAGCCTCCACGGCGGGAGGCACAGGAACAGATTGCAGGGGACCAGAGGAGAGAGGAGCCGAGGAGACGAAACGCCTCGTGCGAACAGAGTCCATATCTTGGCGGAGTTCCTGACGCCTTTCAGAAAAACGCATGTCAATGCGAGTGGCTAGGTGAATAAGTTCATGTAGATTAGCAGGAATTTCTCGTGCGGCCAGAACATCTTTAATGTTGCTGGATAGGCCTTTTTTGAAGGTCGCGCAGAGGGCCTCATTATTCCAGGACAATTCTGAAGCAAGTGTACGGAATTGTACGGCATACTCGCCAACGGAAGAATTACCCTGGACCAGGTTCAACAGGGCAGTCTCAGCAGAAGAGGCTCGGGCAGGTTCCTCAAAGACACTTCGGATTTCCGAGAAGAAGGAGTGTACAGAGGCAGTGATGGGGTCATTGCGGTCCCAGAGCGGTGTGGCCCATGACAGGGCTTTTCCGGACAGAAGACTGACTACGAAAGCCACCTTAGACCTTTCAGTGGGAAACAGGTCCGACATCATCTCCAGATGCAGGGAACACTGGGAAAGAAAGCCACGGCAAAACTTAGAGTCCCCATCAAATTTATCCGGCAAGGATAAGCGTATCCCAGGAGCGGCCACTCGCTGCGGAGGAGGTGCAGGAGCTGGCGGAGGAGATGACTGCTGAAGCTGTGGTAGCAACTGTTGTAGCATAACGGTCAGTTGAGACAGCTGTTGGCCTTGTTGCGCTATCTGTTGTGACTGCTGGGCGACCACCGTGGTGAGGTCAGCGACAACTGGCAAAGGAACTTCAGCGGGATCCATGGCCGGATCTACTGTCACGATGCCGGCTGGCAGGTAGTGGACCCTCTGTGCCAGAGAGGGATTGGCGTGGACCGTGCTAGTGGACCGGTTCTAAGCCACTACTGGTTTTCACCAGAGCCCGCCGCAAAGCGGGATGGTCTTGCTGCGGCGGTAGTGACCAGGTCGTATCCACTAGCAACGGCTCACCTCTCTGGCTGCTGAAGATAGGCGCGGTACAAGGGAGTAGGCAGAAGCAAGGTCGGACGTAGCAGAAGGTCGGGGCAGGCAGCAAGGATCGTAGTCAGGGGCAACGGCAGAAGGTCTGGAAACACAGGCAAGGAACACACAAGGAACGCTTTCACTGGCACTAAGGCAACAAGATCCGGCAAGGGAGTGCAAGGGAAGTGAGGTAATATAGGGAAGTGCACAGGTGAAAACCCTAATTGGAACCACTGCGCCAATCAGCGGCGCAGTGGCCCTTTAAATCGCAGAGACCCGGCGCGCGCGCGCCCTAGGGAGCAGAACAGACGGGGAGCGAGTCAGGTAGGGGAGCCGGGGTGCGCATCGCGAGCGGGCGCTACCCGCATCGCGAATCGCATCCCGGCTGGCAGCAGGATCGCAGCGCCCCGGGTCAGAGGACGTGACCGGAGCGCTGCAGCGGAGGGAGTGAAGCGAGCGCTCCGGGGAGGAGCGGGGACCCGGAGCGCTCGGCGTAACACAGAGGAGTGTAGAGGAGTGTACATGAGTGGTAGATTAGTGTACACGGGTGATAGAGGGGTGTAGAAGTGTGAACATGGGTGACAGAGTGGCATAGGGGGTGACAGAGGGGTGTACATGGGTGACAGAGGGGTGTAGGGGTGGAAGAGTGGTGCACATGGGTGACAACGGAGTGTAGAAGGGTGACAGATGGGTGCAGAAGAGTGCACATGGGTTATAGATGGGTGTAGAGAAATGTACATGGGTGACAGAGGGGTTTAGAGGAGTGTACATGGGTGACAGAGTGGTGTACATGGGTGTTGGAGGGGTGTTCATGCATGAAAGATGGGTGTAGAAGAAAGTACATAGGTGACAGAGGGGTGAAGAAAGGTTTACATGGGTGACAGGGGGTCAAAGGGGGTGACAGCGGGGTGTAGAAGAGTGTACATAAGTCACAGTGGAGCGTAGATAAGTGTACATGGGTAACTGAGGCGTAGATTGGTGGGTGGTCAGAGGGGGGGTGGACCTTGGTGACAGAGGGGTGTAAGAGGTAATAGAGGCATGTACATGGGTGACAGAGGAGTGTGCATGGGTGACAAAGGGGTGTGTTTGGGTGACAGAGGGGTGTAGAGGGGTTTGCATGGGTGACAAAGCAATGTAGAGGAGTGTACATGTGTGACAGGGGGTTATAGAGGGTGACAAGTAGACAAAAGTGACAAGGTGATAACAGAGGGGTGGACAGGGGTGACAAAGGGACAGAATGGTGAATACATGGTGGACATGCGTGACAAGGATGTGGTCAGAGGGGTGGACAATGGGGGGTGAACATGGGTGACAGGGGGTTGGAGAGGGGTGACAGAGGGGTAGATAGGTGGGAGGTCAAGGTTCACATGGATTACAGGTGGGTGGATATGGAAGACAGGGGGTGAACAGGGGTTATAGGGGGTCAGACGGTGGACAGGGGTGACAGAGAGTGGTGGACAGGGGTGACAAAGGGACAGAGGGGTGAATAGGGGGTGGACATTGGTCACAGAGGGGTAGACTGGGGGTGGTTAGAGGGTAGGGTTGAACATCGATGACAGGGGGATGGACAGGGTTGACAGAGGGGTGACCATGGTGAACATGGATGACAGGGGTGGACACAGGAGAAATGGGCGGTGGATATAGGAGACGGGGAGAAGTGAACAGGGGTGACAGGGGGGTGGACAAGGATGGAAAGGGGGATAAAATAGGGGGGACAGAGGGACAGAGGGGTAAAACATTTAATAAAATAATTCAACCACCCCTTTTAAAATTAAAAGGCATACATTCCCATTACATGATGAACTGTGATATATATTATAAAAAAATTTGATAAAACTATAAATAAATAAATATTAAAAATATACATTATATTTTAAGTTAAAATAATGAACTAGATCCTTATGTGTTCCATCTTTTTTTGTTCCTTTTTCATGTGCAGTTTCATAATCCCTGAGATAAGTAGTTCTGGCCCTAGAGTGTTATATATATTAGTGTCTGTAGCATGTATTAGGAACATGTTATCATACCTTTGTCTTTCTTTACAGGTGATTGATGCCCCGTGAGAAGGTGAACGTGACATAAACCCTCGTCAGCTGCAAAAAAGGAACCGCGAGACAGGTAATTAATATTTATATTAATTACTGATAACAATCAGGCTAGATGTACTATCTAGACCTGCAGAGATGTTATAGTCTCTCCCTTCTACATGAAGATATATGTGTTGTTAATAAGTATATTGTCTATGGACAGCTTCTTATATAACACAACCATATCTCAGGTACAGAGAGTAGGAACATTTATGATCCTTATTCTCTGTTTTATTTCATTTGTAGGAATCCCCTTTTTCAATATTTAATAGAATAGACTAAACTGACTGCAGAGTTTACAAGTTTATGTTAGACCTGTGTTTCCCAACCTTTTTCGGCTCAAGGCACCCCTTGGAAAAAAAAAATTCCACTGGGCACCCCTACCAAAGTTGATAAGCCAAAAAACAAAAGGGGAAAAGCCGCAATGCACAATATGGGGTGTAGAGGAGTGTACACGGGTGGCAGAGGGGTGTAGAGGAGTGTACATGGGTGACATAGGGGTGCAGAGGAGTGTACATGGGTGATAGAGGTGTGTAGAGGAATGTACATGGGTGGCAGAGGGGTGTAGAGGAGTGTACATGGGAGGCAGAGGGGTGTAGAGGAATGTACATGGATGAAAGGGAGGTGTAGGGGGTGATAGAGGTGTGTACATGGGTGACAGAGGGGTGTTGGGGGTTTAGAGGAGTGTACATGGGTGACAGAGAAGCATAGAGAAGTGTACATGGGTAATAGAGGGGTGTAGGAGGGTGAACATGGGTGGCAGGGGTGCGTAGAGCAGTGTACATGGGTGACAGGACGTAGGGGGTGACAGAGGGGTGTACATGGGTGACAGGGGTGTAGGGGGATGACAGATGGGTGTAGAAGAGTGTGCATAGGTGATAGCGGGGTGTAAAGAAGTGTACATGTGACAGAGGGGTGTAGAGGAGTGTACATGGGTGAGAGAGGAGTGTACATGGGTGAGAGTGGAGTGTACATGGGTGACAGGAGGGCATAAGGGGGTGACAGAGGGGTGTACATGGGTGACAGCTGGGTGTTGGGGGTGTAGTGATGTGTACATGGGTGACAGAGGAGTGCATAGGGTAGCAGAGGGGTATAGAGGGGTGTACATGGGTGACAGAAGGGTGTAGAAGAGTGTACATGGGTGACAGAGGGGTGTAGGGGGTGTTAGAGAGGTGTACAAGGGTGAGAGACAGTGTAGAGGGGTGACAGATGGATGTATAAGAGCGTACATAGGTGAGGCTGGGTTCACACCACGTTTTGTTAAATACGGCTCCCGTATACGGTTGGGAGGAGGGGGGGCGGTGCTTAATCGCGGCGCCCGCACTCAGCCGTATTCGTTTTTGCCTGCGGCCGGGAAACCGCATACGGCCAAAAACGAAGCCGAGCGGATGCTGCGGTTCACTCCGGTCGGCTCATAGACATACATTAAATACGGTTCCCAAATACGGCTGAGTGCGGGCGCCGCAATTAAGCCCGGCCCCCCCTCCTCCCAACCGTATATGGGAGCCGTATTTAACAAAACGGGGTGTGAACCCAGCCTGACAGAGGGGTGTAGAGGAGTGTACATTGGTAACAGAGGAGTATAGAGGAGTGTACATGGGTAACACAGGTGTGTACATGGCTGGCAAAGAGGTGTAGAGGAGAGTACATGGTTGACAGAAGGGGTGTAGGGGCTAATATAGAGGTGTAGATGGGTGACAGAGGTGTGTAGAGGGGAGACAGATGGGTGTAGAAGAGTGTACATGGGTGACAGAGGGGTGTAGAGGAGTGTACATGGGAAACAGATGGGTGTTTAGGGGTGCACATGTGTGACAGAGGAGCGTAGAGAAGTGTACTGTCAGGATCCGGATACTGTGAGGATACTGGTGGTGGATCCTCTGTGTCAGTGGGGTGATGACGTGGGCCGTACAAGGGGAACGGAGTCTAAGGGGTTACTGGTTTTCAACAGAGCCTGCCGCAAAGCGGGATGGACTTGCAGCGGCAGGTAACCCCCAGGTCGTTCCACCCGATAGCGACTCAACCCCAACTGACGGCTGAGATAGGCGCGGTACAAGGGATTAGGCAAGAGCAAGGTCGGACGTAGCAGAAGGTCAGGGCTGGTTCCTCGAAGACACTACGAACCTCAGTGAAGAAGGACTGGACAGTGGCAGTGACAGGATCATTGCGGTCCCAGAGCGGTGTGGCCCATGACAAGGCCTTTCCAGACAGGAGACTAACCACGAAAGCCACCTTAGACCGTTCTGTGGGAAATTGGTCCGACATCATCTCCAAGTGTAGGGAACATTGAGACAGGAAACCACGGCATTGTTTAGAGTCCCCATCAAATTTGTCCGGCAGGGACAAGTGGAGGCTGGAAGCGGCCACTCGCTGCGGAGGAGGTGCAGGAGCTGGCGGAGGAGATGGTTGCTGAAGCTGTGGCAGGAGTTTTTGCAGCATGACAGTCAGTTGGGACAGCTGATGTCCTTGTTGCGCTATCTGTTGAGATTGCTGGGCGACCACCGTGGTAAGGTCAGTGACAACTGGCAGCGGGACCTCAGCGGGATCCATGGCCGGATCTACTGTCAGGATCTGGATACTGAGAGGATACTGGTGGTGGATCCTCTGTGTCAGTGGGGAGATGACGTGGGCCGTACAAGGGGAACGGAGTCTAAGGGGTTACTGGTTTTCACCAGAGCCCGCCGCAAAGCGGGATGGACTTGCAGCGGCAGGTAACCCCCAGGTCGTTCCACCCGATAGCGACTCAACCCCAACTAACGGCTGAGATAGACGTGGTACAAGGGATTAAGCAAGAGCAAGGTCGGACGTAGCAGAAGGTCAGGGCAGGCAGCAAGGATCGTAGTCAGGGGCAACGGCAGAGGGTCTGGAACACTGGTTTGGGACATACAAGGAACGCTTTCACTGGCACAAGGGCAACAAGATCCGGCAATGCTGGGAAGGGGAAGTGAGTTTAAATAGAGAGGCCACAGATGTGATCACTAATTGGGCCAGGCGCCAATCAGACTGAGCCGTCGGAGGACAGGACGGGCAAGGAGACTGGGATGCGAGCCGCGAGCGGGCGCGTCCCGCTACGCGGGTCGCATCCCCGCCGGTGACATTAATGCAGCGCTCCCAGTCAGCGGGTCTGACCGGGGTGCTGCGAGAAGGTGAACGCCGCGGGCGCTCTGGGTAGGAGCGGGGACCCGGAGTGCTCGGCGTAACATGTACATTGTTAACGGAGGAGTGTAGAGGAGTGTAAATGGGTAACACAGGTGTGTACATGGCTGGCAAAGGGGTGTAGAGGAGTGTACATTGGTGACAGAAGGGGTGTAGGGGGTAATATAGAGGTGTACATGGGGGACAGAGGGGTGTAGAGGGGTGACAGATGGGTGTAGAAGAGTGTGCATCGGTGACAGAGGGGTGTAGAGAAGTGTACATGGGAAACAGATGGTTATAGAGGGGTGTACATGGGTGACAGGAGGGCGTTCATGGGTGACAGCGGGGTGTTAGGGGTGTAGTGGAGTGTACATGGGTGACAGAGGAGCATAGAGGAGTACACATGGGTGACAGAGGAGCGTAGAGGAGTGTGCATTGGTAACAGAGGAATGTAGAGGAGTGCAAATGGGTAACACAGGTGTGTAGACGGCTGGCAAAGGGGTGTAGAGGAGTGTACATGGGTGACAGAAGGGGTGTAGGGGGCAATATAGAGGTGTAGATGGGTGACAGAGGTGTGTAGAGGGGAGACAGATGGGTGTAAAAGAGTGTGCATGGGTGACAGAGGGGTGTAGAGGAGTGTACATGGGAAACAGATGGGTGTTTAGGGGTGTACATGTGTGACAGAGGAGCATAGAGAAGTGTACATTGGTAACAGAGGAGTGTAGAGGAGTGTACATGGGTAACAGAGGGGTATAGAGGGGTGTAAATTGGTGACAGTGGAGTGTGGAGGAGTGTACATGGGTGACAGAGGAGCTTACAGGAGTGTACGTTGGTAACAGAGGGGTATAGAGGGGTGTACATGGGTGATAGAGGGGTGTAGAGGAGTATACAAGGGTGGCAGAGGGGTGTAGAAGAGTGTACATGAGTGGAAGGTGAGTGTACATGGGTGACAGAAGGGTGTAGAAGAGTGTACAGAGGGGTGTAGGGGGTGATAGAGAGGTGTACAATGATCATGGGAGAGAGGGTGTAGAGGGGTGACAGATGGATGTAGAAGAGCGTACATAGGTGACAGGGGTGTAGAGGAGTGTACATTGGTGACAGTGGAGCGTGGAGGAGTGTACATGGGTGACAGAGGAGTGTAGAGGAATGTACATTGGGTGACAGAGGAGTGTAAAGGAGTGTACATGGGTAACACAGGTGTGTACATGGCTGGCAAAGGGGTGTAGAGGAGTGTACATGGGTGACAAAAGGGGTGTAGGGGTAATATAGAGGTGTAGATGGGTGACAGAGGTGTGTAGAGGGGAGACAGATGGGTGTAGAAGAGTGTGCATGGGTGACAGAGGGGTGTAGAGGAGTATACATGGGAAACAGATGGGTGTTTAGGGGTGTACATGTGTGACAGAGGAGCATAGATAAGTGTACATTGGTAACAGAGGAGTGTAGAGGAGTGTACATGGGTAACACAGGTGTGTACATGGCTGGCAAAGGGGTGTAGAGGAGTGTACATGGGTGACAAAGGGGTGTACGTGGGTGACAGGGGGTTGTAGAGGGTGACAAGTAGACAGAAGTGACAAGGTGATAACAGAGGGGTGGACAGGGGTGACAGTGGGGTGGATAGGTGGGAGGTCAAGGCTCACATGGATTACAGGTGGGTGGATATGGGAGACACGGGGGTGAACAGGGGTTATAGGGGGTCAGAGGGGGGACAGGGGTGAAAGAGAGGGGTGGACAGGGGTGACAAAGGGACAGAGGGGTAAATAGGGGGTGGAAATTGGTGACAGAGGGGTAGACTGGGGGTGGCTAGAGGGGAGGGTTGAACATGGGTGACAGGGGGATGGACAGGGGTGACAGAGGGGTGACCAAGGTGGACATGGATGACAGGGGTGGACACGGGAGAAAGGGGCGGTGGATATGGGAGACAGGGAGAAGTGAACAGGGATGACAGGGGGGTGGACAAGGATGACAATGGGGATCAAATAGGGTTGACAGCGGGGTAAAACATTTAATAAAATAATTCAACCACCCCTTTTTAAATTAAAAGGCATACATTCCCATTGCATGATTAACTGTGATATATATTATAAAAAGTTTTGATAAAACAATAAATAAAAAAAATATACATTATATTTAGAGATGAGCGAACTTTTCAAAAATTCGATTCGGCCGATTCACCGAATTTTCCCGAAAAGTTTGTTTCGATCCGAATTTGTTTGCGGCGAATCGATATTAAAAAAGGCTATTTCTAGCCTACATACAGCCTCTATAGGGGTATAGAACACTTTGCTGTGTCCTAAAACGCATATGGAGTGTGCTGGGGTAATGAAATAATACTGTTATTCAGAATAGCATGCAGATTACCGGCATCGCTCTTGGAATCACTGCCGCACAGAAGCACAATGACAGAGCCTGGTGGTGGCATCAGTGTCTGGAGACCATATAGTGACTGAATGACATAGCGTGGAGGTGTTGGCAGCATGAGGACACCATATAGTGGATGAATGGCACAGCGTGGAGGTGTTGGCAGCATGAGGACACCATATAGTGGATGAATGGCACAGCGTGGAGGTGTTGGCAGCATGAGGACACCATATAGTGGCTGCATGGCACAGCGTGGAGGTGTTGGCAGCATGAGGACACCATATAGTGGCTGAACGGCACAGCGTGGAGGTGTTGGCAGCAAGAGGAGACCATTTAGTGGCTGAATGGCACAGCGTGGAGTTGGCTGATGCACTAGTACACTACACACCAGGGCTTCACAATCCCCCCCCCCCCCCAAAAAAAAAAAAACAACACAATAAATGAAAATTTTGACAAAGATTTTTCATTGGTAGCACCAGCTATCCAAAAATTTGAAATTAACAGACCCAGGCCCCACCTCTGCGGCATCAGTAACCCATATATTGCCTGAAGGACACAGCCTGGAGTTGGCTGATGCACCAGTACACACCCGGGCTTCACAATCCCCTCCAAAAAACAACACAATATATGAAATTTTTGACAAAGATTTCTCATAGGTAGCACCCGCTATCCAAAAATTTGAAATTTCCAGACCCAGGCCCCACCTCTGCGGCATCAGGAAACCATATATTGCCTGAAGGACACAGCCTGGAGTTGGCTGATGCACCAGTAAACACCCAGGCTTCACAATCCCCTCCAAAAAACAACAACATTTTAGAAATGTTTTAAAGAAATACCTTTGTGTAAGAACAAGCTCATATCCAACAGTTCACAAGACTCTATAATGCCGGACAGTGGACCACCCAAAGACATTCTTCTCAAAAATAATAAACCACACAATGTTTGAAATTTTTTTACAAAAACTAATTCAATATGTGTGTAAGCGCATCTGTCTCCAAAAGATCAGATCACCAAAGGACCTTTTTCGATCAAAATGATGAAGCAGAGTTAATCCCTGTCCGTATTTTTTTTTCATAAAAAAATCACATGCAACAAGCGTTCCGTTGTGTAACGATTAGCATTCTGGAAAATTCAATTTTATTACCGATAAAATTATCAGTAAATAAAAAAAAAAAAAAACACTACCCAAGAGTGTTTAATTACCACATACATTGCACCAGAAGCAGTCAAGAGTAGGCCTCAGCAGTACCCAAGAGGCTTTAATAACCCCTACCTTTGCACGATCAATTGCAAGATTGAGCAATACCAGGTTTGTTATGCCCTCAGAATTCTGAGGCCGCAGGCGCGCTCCACTGAACGGATTAGCGTGTCTCTATCTTTCATCGACCGGTGCTGGTAACCCGCTAACTCCCGGAAAGGTAAGCTGCCGCGAAGCAGGTGGTCTCCCCCGGGCACGTTTGGCTCCAGAATTTCCACTACTGCCACACCACGCTGACTGCCAACTGTGCTACCGCCTTGCTGACTCAAGGGCAACCTGCAGCTCTCTTCTCCCGATGATGAACCCCCCTTCTCCTGAGATCGAGCAATAACAGGTGTGTTATGCCCTCAGATGTCCGGGGCCGCAGGCGCGCTCCACTGAACGGATAAGGGTGTGTCCATCTTTTTTGGTAGCACCCGCAATCCAAAAATTTTTAATTCCCAGACCCAGGCCCCACCTCTGCGGCATCAGGAACCCATAGATTGCCTGAAAGACACAGCCTGGAGTTGGCTGATGCACGAGTACACACCCGGGCTTCATAATCCACCCCCAAAAAAATGCAAAATTTTATTGAAATTGTCTGACAAAATACCTGTTTTTTAAAAACAAGCGCATATACAGCAGTTCAGAAGACTCTACAATGCAGGACGGTGGACCACCAAAAGACATTCTTCTCAAAAATAATAAACCACACAATGTTTCAAATTTGGTTAAAAAAATTATTACATGTGTGTAAGCGCATCTGTCTCCAAAAGATCAGATCACAAAAGGATTCTAATCGCCAAAAATTATTAAGCAGAGTTAATCCCTCTCCATATTTATTTATTTTTTCATTAAAAAATCACACGCAACAAGCGTTTCGTTGTGTAATGGTTATCATTCTGCAAAATTCAATTTTATTACTGATAAAATTATCAGTAAATTTAACAATAACACTACCCAAGAGTGTTTAATTACCCCATACATTGCACCAGGAGCAGTCAGGAGTAGGCCTCAGCAGTACCCAAGAGGCTATAATAACCCCGTACCTTGCCTGATCAATTGCGAGATTGAGCAATAACAGGTGTGTTATGGCCTCAGATGTCCTGGGCCGCACTAGCGCTCCACTGAACGGATTAGCGTGAAACCAGTTCGTGATAGGGATCTGGGATTGCAATTATTTAACCTTAAAACGAGGAATTACCAGTAAGTGAGGGTCATAAGCTGGCATTGATTAAGTCCCTGCCCTTTGTACACACCGCCCGTCGCTATAAGCGATTGGATTAGTTAGTGAGTTGGTTAGTGAGGTCCTCGGATCGGCCCAGGCGGGGAAGGAGAAGGCCCTGGCAGAGCGCCGAGAATTTAACGATAATTGTTGAAATTTGCATTAAGCATGTATTTAGCTACTGCTAAGGCCCAAGGCCAGAGGCACCAGGGAGGCAAGTAGTTCCTGAAAGACACAGAATGAGTCTGGATCATGCATTTACAGTACCCAAGAGGTTTTCATAACCCCTTACATTTAAAGATCAATGATTATATTTGCATTAAGCATGTATTTAGCTACTGCTAAACTTCAAAAAATTATAGGCCCAAGGCCTGAGGCACCAGGGAGGCAAGTAGTTTGTGAAAGACACATAATGAGTCTGGAGCAGTCATTCGCAGTACCCAAGAGGGTTTCATAACCCCTTACATTTAAAGATCAATGATGACATTTGCATTAAGCATGTATTTAGCTACTGCTAAACTTCAAAAAATTATAGGCCCAAGGCCAGAAGCATCAGTTTTCCCCATATTAGGAGCATAGTTGTCCCCTAGATTAGGCAGCATAGATGTCACCCAGATTAGGCAGCATACATGTCCCCCAGATTAGGAGCATAGTTGTCCCCCAGATAAGGAGCATAGTTGTCCCCCAGATTAGGCAGCATAGATGTCCCCCAGATTAGGAGCATACTTGTCCCCCAGAGTAGGCAGCATAGATGTCCCCCGGATAAGGAGCATGCTTGTCCCCCAGATTTGGCAGCATAGATGTCCCCCAGATTAGGCAGCATAGATGTCACCCAGATTAGGCAGCATAGATGTCCCCCGGATAAGGAGCATGCTTGTCCCCCAGATTTGGCAGCATAGATGTCCCCCAGATTAGGCAGCATAGATGTCACCCAGATTAGGCAGCATAGATGTCACCCAGATTAGGCAGCATAGATGTCCTTCAGATTAGGCAGCATAGATGTACCCCAGATTAGGAGGATAGATGTCCCCCAGATTAGGCAGCATAGATGTCCCTCAGATTAGACAGCATAGATGTCCCCCAGATTAGGAGCATACTTGTCCCTCAGAGTAGGCAGTATAGATGTCCCCCAGATTAGGAGCATACTTGTCCCCCAGATTAGGCAGCATTAATGTCCACCAGATTAGGAGTTTAGTTGTCCCCCAGATTAGGAGCATAGTTGTCCCCCAGATAAGGAGCATAGTTGTCCCCCAGATTAGGCAGCATAGATGTCACCCAGATTAGGCAGCATAGATGTCCCCCAGATTAGGCAGCATAGATGTCCCCCAGATTAGGAGCATAGTTGTCCCCCAGATTAGGCAGCATAGTTGTCCCCCAATCATCGCGGGCCAGTCAGAGCCAATCAAAGGGCCATATGTGGCAAGCGGGCTGTACAATGCCCAGGCCTGCCTCAGAGGGTTTCATAACCAACCACAATAGAGAAAATTTTGTTGTAGGAGCATGGTTAATCTACTCAGATCCATCTGTCATTGGTGGCTAGAAATCCTGGCTGATCCATCCCTGATTCATCTTGACAAACGTCAGTCTCTCCACATTTTTTGTGGACAGACGAGTTCGCCTTGGGGTGACTATGGCCCCGGCCGCACTAAATACCCGCTCTGATTGCACACTACTGGCCGGGCAGGACAGCTTTTCCAGGACAAACTCCGCTAGTTGCGTCCATAAATCAAGTTTGGCTGCCCAGAAGTCCAGCGGATCTTCAACGGTTGTTGGCAGGGTCATGTCGAGGTAAGCGCCACCTGCTGGTTCAGGTCCTGCTCCATGTCCGCCTGCTGCTGATGAGTAGCTTCACTATGCGGCTGAAGGAAGCTACTCATCAGCGACTGTAGACTCAGGCTGCTGCTGATTGAGCCGATACTGCTCCTGTCACCCCTCCCCTCCCCAGCAGCCGTGGCAGTGGAAGGTGAGCGCAGAGGGCCCCCCTGAGTCAGACCTGCGAGTGGATGGACCATGTGGCCGATTAGCATCGGCCAACCGACTACGTAGAAGCTCCCTGAAGTAGGTCAGTTTGTCCTCCCTCTCAGTGGGTGTAAAAAAGGCCCCCATTCTGGGCCAGTAGCGAGGGTCTAATAAGGTGGAGATCGAGAAGTCATCGCACTGACGAATTTTTGACAATTCGGGGGTCACTACGCAAGCAACTCAGCATGCATCGTGCCATTTGTGACAGTGACTCGCTGGGACTACCTGCCTCCATCTCCACTGCATACTGCCACAGTGTGTCTGGGTCTTCTGTCTCACCTCCCTTGTAATAACCCTCCAGCTCCTCTGGCTGCTCCTCCTCTCCTGTCCAATGACCAGAAACACCGGCCATCTAATCCACCGTAAACTGTGCTCCGCTCTGCCCCTCATCCTCCTCCTCCAGTTCATTCCCCACAGGACTCATGTAGCCTTCTGATGTAGGCGCAACGTCTCCATTGCCGTGACCAACCATGTTTTCAATCATTTTTTGGAGTAAATGTAGGAGTGGAATTACGTCGTTCATGGCGTGATTCGAGCGACTAACAAAAAACGTGGCTTCCTCAAAGGGCCTCAGCAAACGGCAGGTGTCACGTATGAGCTGCCACTTGTTCACATTGAAGTTACACAGGGGAGTACTCCTATCTGCTTGTATCATCAAAAAATCTGTGATGGCTTTTCTTTGTTTGTATAGTCTGTCCAACATATGGAGGGTGGAATTCCAACGTGTGGCAACGTCACAAATGAGACTATGTTGTGGGATACCGTTCTGACGCTGCAGCTCAAGCAAAGTGTGCTTGGCGGTGTACGAGTGGCTGAAATGCATGCACAGTTTCCTTGCCATTGTCAGGACGTATTTGCAAATGGGGTGAAGACTTGATGAACTTCTTGACAACCAGATTCAACATGTGTGCAATGCAGGGCGAATGGTTCACACTTCCTTGTTGCAGCGCGGCCACAATATTCTTCCCATTGTCGGTCACCGTGGTTCCCATTTACAGATTTCGTGGAGTAAGCCATACTCGGATTTCTTCCCTAGTGAACTTTAGCAGTTCCTCCCCTGTGTGACTCCGTTCGCCAAGGCAAACCATGTGAAGGACGGCTTGACACCGCTGTGCCCTATACACGTGGTACAATGAAGGGCCACAGAGATTTGGACGTGCAGTGGAGGCCGAGGACACGGGGAGGAGGAGGAGGAGGCGCACACTGTAAAAGGACCAACTGCGAGAGCGTGGAGGAGGAAGCGGTGTGACCTGTCCAAGTTGCTGTTGTGGGCCGTAAAAGATATGTATTGTCCCTGCCTGTAGTTACAGCTCCACACGTCGGCGCTGCCGTGCACTTTTGAACACACCGACAGGCTCAAGGACTGGCCCACCTTCTCTTGTACAAACTTATGCAGGGCTGGTACTGCCTTCTTGGCAAAGAAATGACGGCTTGGGACTCTCCACCTCGGCTCGGCACAAGCCATCAATTCCCTGTAAGCTGCAGAGTCCACCAGTTGGAAAGGGAGGGACTGCAACACCAACAACTTGGACAGGAGCACATTCAACTTCTGCGCCGTTGGATGAGTGGGCGCATACTGTTGTCTCTTGGGCATGGCTTCGCCGATCGATTGTTGGCGGAATGGCTGACTACGAGCGGAAGAAGCAGGAGCGCAAGAAGGAGGGTTTGACACAATGCTCCCTTCGGCTGAGGTGGTGGAGCCTTGGCTGGATGACGGAGGGAGCGGATGGCCACTGGGTGATGCGGCAGGCTGGACCACTACATCGGAGCCACAGTTATCCCAGGCCGCTTTATGGTGGCGAATCATGTGTTGACGCAGGGCCGTGGTGCCGAGATTGGGACCCTGGCCACGCTTCACTTTCTGCCGACAGATTTTGCATGTGACTACGCTATGGTCCTCCGGATTCTTTATGAAGAACAACCACACCGCAGAGTAGCTGATTTTCCCACCCGCAGTCCGCACTATTTCGCTGCTCTTGGCGCCGTCTCCAGGAACCCCTGTTTCACTACCTCCCCGAATGGTAGCTTGCCGCGAAGCAGGTGGTCTCCCCCTGGCACGTTTGGCTCCTGAATTTCCACTACTGCCACCACCACGCTGATTGCCAACCGTGCTACCGCCTTGCTGCCTCATAGACAAAGAGCAAATCTCTTTTCCTGATGATGATGAAGCCCCGGCTTCTGCACCCGGCTTCCAATTGCGATCGGCTTCATCATCATCAAAAGATGTGTGCATGTCACTGATGTAATCCTCGTGTTCCACAACAGTGTCTGCCTCAGGACCCTGAACAATTGAAACACCGCCTCCCACGTCACTCTCCGCATCACTACTTGCCCGCCTTGTGGAGCAAGCGACGCATGTCTCCTCACATTCTTGGCTGCCCATTAGATGCTGACTATCCTCTATTACATCATCCTCACTAAATAGTGGAGCTGAACCCCAAGCATGAGATACTTCTTTGGGAGAAGGAACAGCATAGGACAAAGGCAATGGGATTACGGGGACTGCTCCCGGGCCATGCCAACTGAGGGTTGTGTCTGAGGAACCCACCGACTCTTGACTGGGGTTGTCAGATGTCGCTTGTGATGATGGGGATGAGTGTGCAAACCAATTGACGAGGAGAGATGGGTCGACGACACGACCACTGGGTGTTATCGGGAGCTCAGGCCTATTGCTGCGACTCCTGCTGCCACTCGCCCCAAGTCTGCTGCCAACTCTGCCTGACGTATGTAGGCCTCTGCCCCTTCTCTGTGCACGTCCTGGCACTTCCCTGCCTGACATACTTAGTGCATTTATGAGTGTATAGAACATCAGCAGGCAATTACTTACGGCTGTCCTTTCAAAGTATATAGGCCTAGACAGAATAACAGTTACTAAATAGTACACTCCTTTGTTGTATGTATGCCCTTTGCAATGATGAGCGCACTGGTATGCGTATCTCTACGCAAAAAAAACACTTTTTTTTTTAAATACACCAGCAGGTGTATACTAATGTGTGGAATAGCATTGAATCTAGCACAGAGACAGAATAACAGGTAGTAAATAGTACACTACTTGGTTCTATGTATGCCCTTTGCAATGATGAGGGTACTGTTAAGCGTATTTATACGCAGAAAAAAACTCTTTTTTTTATTGTATACACCAGCCGGTGTATACTAATGTGTGGAATAGCACTGAATTTAGCACAGAGACAGAAATACAGAAAAAAAGGTGGTATATGGTACGCTATTTGCTTGTTGCTATTTGCTTTCATACACCGGCAGGTGTATAACGTGTGGTATAACACTTAATTTAGCACAGAGACAGAAAAAAAGGTAGTATATGGTACGCTATTTGCTTGTATGTAGGCCCTTTGCAATGATAAGGCCACTGTTAAGCGTATTTGTATGCTGGAAAAACTTTTTTTTTTCTTTAATACACCGGCAGGTGTATAAAGTGTGGTATAACACTGAATTTAGCACAGAGACAGAAAAAAAGGGAGTATATGGTACGCTATTTGCTTGTATGTAGGCCCTTTGCAATGATAAGGCCACTGTTAAGCGTATTTGTACGCAGGAAAACCTTTTTTTTTTTTTTCTTTTATACACCAGCAGGTGAATAACGTGTGGTATAACACTTAATTTAGCACAGAGACAGAAAAAAAGGTAGTATATGGTACGCTATTTGCTTGTATGTAGGCCTTTTGCAATGATAAGGCCACTGTTAAGCGTATTTGTATGCTGGAAAAACTTTTTTTTTTCTTTAATACACCGGCAGGTGTATAAAGTGTGGTATAACACTGAATTTAGCACAGAGACAGAAAAAAAGGGAGTATATGGTACGCTATTTGCTTGTATGTAGGCCCTTTGCAATGATAAGGCCACTGTTAAGCGTATTTGTACGCAGGAAAACCTTTTTTTTTTTTTTCTTTTATACACCAGCAGGTGAATAACGTGTGGTATAACACTTAATTTAGCACAGAGACAGAAAAAAAGGTAGTATATGGTACGCTATTTGCTTGTATGTAGGCCTTTTGCAATGATAAGGCCACTGTTAAGCGTATTTGTACGCAGGAAAACCTTTTTTTTTTCTTTCATACACTGGCAGGTGTATACCGTGAGGTATAACACTGAATTCAGCCCAGAGACAGAGTAACAGGTGAAAAATGGTAAAAGGGCACTAAAGTCCACACTAATATGACTTATTTCTGAACAGCAGCAGGACCCAACTGGGCAGCACCACAGAATTTTTTTTTTTACAGGGATTAAACCCTAAATTGCACTCTGTCACACAACTGTGAGAATCAGATTTGTGGAGCAACAGAAAAAACTCAATTGGGCTGAAAAAAGAGGAGATTAGATGCTTCATACAGGTAAAACAGCTGTGAGATCAATGACGCAGGTTACTGCTATGCAGCACCTCTATGCCTGCTATATTGAGTAAGGAGAATACAAGGTTTTGCTAGAATGGTTCTCGGTCAGAACTGCAGCAACACTGTGCCCTGTATCTTTCCCTAATGCTGATGTCACCGCTACTTGTAGCGATCGGATGCTGTATAACGCCGTTGTATGCGATCAGCACACAGACGTGCAGTCACTTCCTTTCCCTATCTCGTGCATAGGAGAAATGACCAGAGGGAAGATGGCCACCGATTATATAGGGGTGTTACATCACAGGGGTCAGTGAACACTGATAGGCTGCATCTCACATGTGATTCAGGGTCAGCCCGCCTATCTTCATTCCCGCCGCTGTTTCCCGCCCTCCCATAATCCCCTGCCCCATGTACTCACATGTGGATCCACCATCTTAGGTCTCCAATAGCCTGGAACGCTGTAAAATGTAGTTTAATGAAGCGATTTGTGCGATAGAATCGCGGCGATATTCGTATTCGTTGCGAATCGAATTTTTCATGAAAATCGTAATGAATTTGGGTTCGTCAACTTCGTTTCACTCATCTCTAATTGTATTTTAAGTTAAAAAATCATCTAGATCCCTATGTGTTCCATCTTTTTTTGTTCCTTTTCCATATGCAGTTTCATAATCCCTGAGATAAGTAGTTCTGGCCCTAGAGTGTTATATATATTAGTGTCTGTAGCATGTATTAGGAACATGTTATCATACATGTGTCTCTTTTTTACAGGTGACTGATGCCCCGTGAGAAGGTGAACGTGACGTATACACTCGTTAGCTGCAAAAAGGAACAGCGAGACAGGTAACTAATATTTATATTAATTACTGATAACAATCTGGCTAGATGTACTATCTAGACCTGCAGAGATGTTATAGTCTCTCCCTTCTACATGAAGATATATGTGTTGTTAATAAGTATATCGTCTATGGACAGCTTCTTTTATAACACAACCATATCGCAGGTACAGAGAGTAGGAACATTTATGATCCTTATTCTCTGTTTTTTTTATTTGTAGGAATCCCCTTTTTCAATATTTAATAGAATAGACTAAACTGACTGCAGAGTTTACAAGTTTATGTTAGACCAGTGTTTCCCAACCTTTTTCGGCTCAAGGCACCCCTTGGAAAAAACATTTCCACTGGGCACCCCTACCAAAGTTGACGAGCCAAAAAACAAAAGTGGAAGAGCGGCAATGCACAATATGGGGTGTAGAGGAGTGTACACTGGTGACATAGGCGGGTAGAAGAGTGTACATGGGTGATAGAGGTGTGTAGAGGAGTGTACATGGGTGGCAGAGGGGTGTAGAAGAGTGTACATGGGAGGCAGAGGGGTGTAGAGGTGTGTACATGGGTGACAGAGAAGCGTAGAGGAGTGTACATGGGTGACAGAGAAGCATAGAGGAGTGTACATGGGTAACAGAGGGGTGTAGGAGGGTGAACATGGGTGGCAGGGGAGCGTAGAGCAGTGTACATGGGTGACAGAGGAGCATAGAGGAGTTTACTTTGGTAACAGAGTAGTACAGAGGAGTGTACATGGGTGACAGGACGTAGGGGGTGACAGAGGGGTGTACATGAGTGACAGGGGTGTAGAGGGATGGCAGATGGGTGTAGAAGAGTGTGCATAGGTGATAGCAGGGGGTAGAGAAGTGTACATGTGACAGAGGGGTGTAGAGGAGTGTACATGGGTGAGAGAGGAGTGTACATGGGTGAGAGTGGAGTGTACATGGGTGAAAGGAGGGCATAAGGGGGTAACAGAGGGGTGTACATGGGTGACAGCTGGGTGTTGGGGGTGTAGTGATGTGTACATGGGTGACAGAGGAGTGTAAAGGAGTGTACATGGGTAACAGAGGGGTATAGAGGGGTGTACATGGGTGACAGTAGGGTGTAGAAGAGTGTACATGGGTGACAGAGGGGTGTAGGGGATGATAGAGAGGTGTACAAGGGTGAGAGATGGTGTAGAGGGGTGACAGATGGATGTAGAATAGTGTACATAGGTGACAGAGGCGTATAGAGGAGTGTACATTGGTGACAGTGGAGAGTGGAGGAGTTTTCATGGGTGACAGAGGAGTGTAGAGGAGTGTACATTGGTAACAGAGGAGTATAGAGGAGTGTACATGGGTAACACAGGTGTGTACATGGCTGGCAAAGAGGTGTAGAGGAGTGTACATGGGTGACAGAAGGGGTATATGGGCTAATATAGAGGTGTAGATGGGTGACAGAGGTGTGTAGAGGGGAGACAGATGGGTGTAGAAGAGTTTGCATGGGTGACAGAGGGTTGTAGAGGAGTGTACATGGGAAACATATGGGCGTTTAGGGGTGCACATGTGTGACAGAGGAGCGCACAGAAGTGTACATTGGTAACAGAGGAGTGTAGAGGAGAGTACATGGGTAACACAGGTGTGTACGTGGCTGGCAAAGGGGTGTAGAGAAGTGTACATGGGTGACAGAAGGGGTGTAGGGGTAATATAGAGGTTTACATGGGTTACAGAGGGGTGTAGAGGGGTGACAGATGGGTGTAGAAGAGTGTGCATCGGTGACAGAGGGGTGTAGAGGAGTGTACATGGGAAACAGATGGGTGTAGAGGGGTGTACATGGGTGACAGGAGGGCGTTCATGGGTGACAGCGGGGTGTTAGGGGTGTAGTGGAGTGTACATAGGTGACAGAGGAGCATTGAGGAGTGTGCATGGGTGACAGAGAAGCGTAAAGGAGTGTACATTGGTAACAGAGGAATGTAGAGGAGTGCAAATGGGTAACATAGGTGTGTAGACGGCTGGCAAAGGGGTGTAGAGGAGTGTACATGGGTGACAGAAGGGGTGTAGGGGGCAATATAGAGGTGTACATGGGTGACAGAGGGGTGTAGAGTGGTGACAGATGGGTGTAGAAGAGTGTGCATGGGTGACAGAGGGGTGTAGATTGGTGTACATGGGTGACAGAATGGCGTTCATGGATGAGAGCGGGGTGTAGAGGAGTGTACATGGGAGACAGAGGGATGTAGAGGAGTGTACATGGTTGACCGGGGGTGTAGGGGGTGATAGAGGGGGGTAAATGGGTCACAGAGGGGTGTAGAGGAGTGTACAAGTGTACATAGGTGACAGAGTACAGTAGAGGAGTGTACATGGATAACAGAAGGGTGTAGAGGAGTGTACATTGGTATTAGAGGGGTGTACATCGGTGACAGAGGGGTGTAGAGGTGTGTACATGGGTGACAGAGGAGCATAGAGGAGTGTACATGGGAAACAGATGGATGTAGAGGAGTGTACATGGGTGACAGAATGGTGTTTATGGGTGACAGAGATGTGTACAGGAGTGTACATGGGAGACAGAGGGATGTAGAGGAGTGTACATTGGTATTAGAGTGGTGTACATCAGTGGCAGAGGGGATGTAGAGGAGTGTAGTGTACATGGCTGACAGTGATGCATAGAGGAGTGTACATGGGTAACAGAGGGATGTAGAGGAGTGTACATGGGTGACAGGGGGTGTAGTAGGTGATAGAGGGGGTACATGGGTCAGAGTTGGGTGTTGGGGTGTAGAGAAGTGTACATGGGTGACAGAGTACAGTAGAGGCGTGTACATGGATAACAGAGGGGTGTAGAGGAGTGTACATGGGTGACAGAGTGGCACAGAGGGTGACAGAGGGGTGTGCATGGGTGACAGAGGGGTGTAGGGGGTGAAAGAGTGGTGTACATGGGTGACAATGGAGTGTAGAATGGTGACAGATGGGTGTAGAAGAGTGTGCATGGGTGACAGAGGGGTGTAGAGGAGTGTACATGGGAAAAAGATGGGTGTTTAGAGGTGTACATGTGTGACAGAGGAGCATAGAGAAGTGTTCATTGGTAACAGAGGAGTGTAGAGGAGTGTACATGGGTAACACAGGTGTGTACATGGCTGGCAAAGGGGTGTAGAGGAGTGTACATGGGTATTAGAGGGGTGTACATGGGTGACAGAGGGATGTAGGGGAGTGTACATGGGTGACAGGGGGTGTAGGAGGTGATAGAGGGGATACATGGGTCACAGTTGGGTGTTGGGGTGTAGAGGAGTGTACATGGGTGACAGAGTACAGTAGAGGCGTGTACATGGATAACAGAGGGGTGTAGAGGAATGTACATTGGTATTAGTGGGGTGTACATCAGTGGCAGAGGGGATGTAGAGGAGTGTAGTGTACATGGCTGACAGTGATGCGTAGAGGAGTGTACATGGGTAACAGAGGGATGTAGAGGAGTGTACATGGGTGACAGGGGGTGTAGGAGGTGATAGAGGGGGTACATGGGTCAGAGTTGGGTGTTGGGGTGTAGAGAAGTGTACATGGGTGACAGAGTACAGTAGAGGCGTGTACATGGATAACAGAGGGGTGTAGAGGAGTGTACATGGGTGACAGAGTGGCACAGAGGGTGACAGAGGGATGTGCATGGGTGACAGAGGGGTGTAGGGGGTGAAAGAGTGGTGTACATGGGTGACAACGGAGTGTAGAATGGTGACAGATGGGTGTAGAAGAGTGTGCATGGGTGACAGAGGGGTGTAGAGGAGTGTACATGGGAAAATGATGGGTGTTTAGAGGTGTACATGTGTGACAGAGGAGCATAGAGAATTGTTTATTGGTAACAGAGGAGTGTAGAGGAGTGTACATGGGTAACACAGGTGTGTACATGGCTGGCAAAGGGGTGTAGAGGAGTGTACATGGGTATTAGAGGGGTGTACATGGGTGACAGAGGGATGTAGAGGAGTGTACATGGGTGACAGGGGGTGTAGGAGGTGATAGAGGTTACAACAGCTGGAGGCACCCTGTTTGGGAATCACTGGCGTAGAATACCCCTATGTCCACCCCTATGCAAGTCCCTAATTTAGGCCTCAAATGCGCATGGCGCTCTCACTTTAGAGCCCTGTCGTATTTCAAGGCAACAGTTTAGGGTCACATATGGGGTATCGCCGTACTCGGGAGAAATTGCCTAACAAATTTTGGGGGGTATTCTCTGCTTTTACCCTTTTTAAAAATGTAACATTTTTGGGAAACCAAGCATTTTAGGTAATTTTTTATTTAAATTTTTTTTTTTTACATATGCAAAAGTCGTGAAACACCTGTGGGGTATAAAGGTTCACTCAAACTTTCTTTTTGCTGTCCTGACACCATAGGGGCTTCCTAAATGTGGCATGCCCCCAGAGCAAAATTTGCTTCCAAAAAAGCCAAATGTGACTACTCCTCTTCTGAGACCTGTAGTGCGCCAACATAGCACTTTTCACCCCCATATGTGGTGTTTTCTGAATCGGGAGAAATTGAGCTTCAAATTTTGGTGGCTATTTTTTGCTATTACCCTTTTTAAAAATGTAAAATTTTTGGGGAAACAAGCATTTTAGGTAAAAAATTTTTTTTTTACATTTGCAAAAGTCATGAAACACCTGTGGAGTATTAACCCCTTAACCCCTTAAGGACGCAGGACATATATTTATGTAGTGCGCCGGCTCCCGCGATCCCGCATCATATCGCGTTGGTCCCGGCGCTCATCAACGGCCGGGACCCACGGCTAATACCACACATCGCCGTTCGCGGCGATGTGCGGTATTCACCCTTTAGAAGCGGCGGTCAAAGCCGCTTCTAAAGCGAAAAAAGCCGCTTCTAAAGCGAAAGTGACCCGGCTGCTCAGTCGGGCTGTTCGGGACCGCCGCGGTGAAATCACGGCATCCCGAACAGCTGACTGGACACCGGGGAGGGCCCTTACCTGCCTCCTCGGTGTCCGATCGGCGAATGACTGCTCCGTGCCTGAGATCCAGGCAGGAGCAGTCAAGCGCCGATAACACTGATCACAGGCGTGTTAATACACGCCTGTGATCTGTGTAGATCAGTGTGGGACCTATAACACTGCAAAAAAAATGTTTAAAAAAAGTGTTAATAAAGGTCATTTAACCCCTTCCCTAATAAAAGTTTGAATCACCCCCCTTTTCCCATAAACAAAATAAAACAGTGTAAAAAATAAATAGAAATAAACATATGTGGTATCGCCGCGTGCGTAAATGTCCGAAATATAAAAATATATCATGAATTAAGCCGCACGGTCAATGGCGTACGCGCAAAAAAATTCCAAAGTCCAAAAAAGCGTATTTTGGTCACTTTTTATACCATAAAAAAATTAATAAAAAGTGATCAAAAAGTCTGATCAAAACAAAAATCATACCGATAAAAACTTCATATCACGGCGCAAAAAACGAGTCCTCATACTGCCCTGTACGTGGAAAAATAAAAAAGTTATAGGGGTCAGAAGATGACATTTTTAAACGTATAAATTTTCCTGCATGTAGTTATGATTTTTTTCCAGAAGTGCGACAAAATCAAACCTATATAAGTAGGGTATCATTTTAACCGTATGGACCTACAGAGGCGTAATTTTAACCGAAATATGCGTAATTTTTACCGAAATATGCACTGCGTAGAAACGGAAGCCCCCAAAAGTTACAAAATGGCGTTTTTTCTTCGATTTTGTCGCACAATGATTTTTTTTCCGTTTCGCCGTGCATTTTTGGGTAAAATGACTAATGTCACTGCAAAGTAGAATTGGCGACGCAAAAAATAAGCCATAATATGGATTTTTAGGTGGAAAATTGAAAGGGTTATGATTTTTAAAAGGTAAGGAGGAAAAAACGAAAGTGCAAAAACGGAAAAACCCTGAGTCCTTAAGGGGTTAAGGACCAGGCCATTTTACACCTTATTACCAGAGCGTTTTTTGCACATCTGACCAATGTCACTTTAAACATTAATAACTCTGGAATACTTTTAGTTATCATTCTGATTCCGAGATTGTTTTTTCGTGACATATTCTACTTTAACATAGTGGTAAAATTTTGTGGTAACTTGCATCCTTTCTTGGTGAAAAATCCCAAAATTTGCTGAAAAATTTTAAAATTTTGCATTTTTCTAACTTTGAAGCTTTCTGCTTGTAAGGAAAATGGATATTCAAAATATATATATTTTTTTTTATTCACATTTCCAATATGTCTACTTTATGTTTGAATCATAAAATTGATGTGTTATTACTTTTGGAAGACATCAGAGGGCTTCAAAGTTCAGCAGCAATTTTCCAATTTTTTACCAAATTTTGGAGTGCGACAAGGGGATTTTGGAGAGTATGTTTTTCAGAAATGGTTTTTGGGGGGCATGTTGCATTTGGGAAGCCCCTATGGTGCCAGAACAGCAAAAAAAAAAAACATGGCATACCATTTTGGAAACTAGATCCCTTGGGGAAAGTAACAAGGAATAAAGTGAGCCCTAATACCCCACAGGTGTTTCACGACTTTTGCATATGTAAAAAAAAAAAAAAAAATTCACTAAAATTTGTGTTTCCCCCCAAATTTCACATTTTTGCAAGGGTTAATAGCAGAAAATACCCCCCAAAATTTGTAACCCCATCTCTTCTGAGTATGTAGGTACCCCATAAGTTGGCCTGAAGTGCACTACGGGTGAACTACAATGCTCAGAAGAGGAGGAGCACCATTGAGCTTTTGGAAAGAGAATTCGTTTGGATTGGTAGTCAGGGGCCATGTGCATTTACAAAGCCCCCCCCCGTGGTGCCAGAACAGTGGACCCCCCCCCACTTGTGACCCTATTTTGGAAACTACACTCATCACAGAATTTAATAAGTGGTGCAGTGAGCATTTACACCCCACTGGCATTTGACAGATCTTTGGAACAGTGGGCTGTGCAAATGGAAAATTAAATTTTTCATTTTCACGGATCACTGTTCCAAAAATCTGTCAGACACCTGTGGGGCATAAATGCTCACTGTACCCCTTATTACATTACATGAGGGGTGTAGTTTCCAAAATGGGGTCACATGTGTGGGGGGGGGGGTCCATTGTTCTGGTACCATGGGGGCTTTGTAAACACAAGTGGCCTTCAATTCCGGACAAATTTTCTCTTCAAAATCCCAATGGTGCTCCTTCTCTTTTGAGCATTGTAGTGCACCCATAGAGCACTTTACATCCACATATGGGGTATGTTCTTACTCATAAGAAATGGGGTTACAAATTTTGGGGGGCTTTTTTTATTTTCCCTTGTGAAAATGAAAAATTTAGGGTGACACCAGCATTTTAGTGAAAACATTTTTTTTTTTTTCATTTTCTCATCCAACTTTAATGAAAATTTGTCAAACACCTGTGGGGTGTTCAGGCTCACTACACCCCTTGTTACGTTCCGTGAGGGGTGTCGTTTTCAAAATGGGGTCACATGTGGGTATTTCTTTTTTTGGGTTTATGTCAGAACCGCTGTAAAATCAGCCACCCCTGTGCAAATCACCAATTTAGGCCTCAAATGTACATGGTGCGCTCTCACTCCTGAGCCTTGTTGTGCGTCCGCAGAGCATTTTACGCCCACATATGGGGTATCTCCGTACTCAGGAGAAATTGCGTTACAAATTTTGGGGGTCTTTTTTTCCTTTTACCTCTCGTGAAAATAAAAAGTAAAGGACAACACCAGCATGTTAGTGTAAAAAAAAAAAATTTTTTTACACTAACAGGCTGGTGTAGACCCCAACTTTTCTTTTTCATAAGGGGTAAAAGGGGAAAAAAAAAGCCCCCACAATTAGTAGTGCAATTTCTCCCGAGTACGGAGATACCCCATATGTGGCCCTAAACTGTTTACTTGAAATACGACAGGGCTCTGAATTGAGAGAGCGCCATGTGCATTTGAGGACTAAATTAGGGATTGCACAGGGGTGGACATAGGGGTATTCTACGCCAGTGATTCCCAAACAGGGTGCCTCCAGCTGTTGCTAAACTCCCAGCATGCCTGGACAGTCAGTGGCTGTCCGGAAATGCTGTGAGTTGTTGTTTTGCAACAGCTGGAGTCTCTGTTTTGGAAACACTGCCGTACAATACGTTTTTTATTTTTATTGGAGGGACAGTGTAAGGGGGTGTATATGTAGTGTTTTACCCTTTATTATGTGTTAGTGTAGTGTTTTTAGGGTACGTTCACACTGGCGGAGGTTTACAGTGAATTTACCGCTAGGAGTTTGCTCTGCGGCGAAAAATTTGCCGCAGCTCATACTTGAAGCAGAAAACTTACTGTAAACCCGCCAGTGTGAATGTACTCTATACGTTCACATGGGGGACAAACCTCCAGCTGTTTCAAAACTATATCTCCCAGCATGTACTGACAGACCGTGCATGCTGGCAGTTGTACTTTTGCAACAGCTGGAGGCACACTGGTTGGAAAACCTTCAGTTAGGTTCCGTTACCTAACTCAGTATTTTCCAACCAGTGTGCCTCCAGCTGTTGCAAAACTTCAACTCCCAGCATGTACTGATCACCGAAGGGCATGCTGGGAGATGTAGTTATGCAACAGCTGGAGGTACACAACTACAACTCCCAGCATGCAGAGACAGCTGTTTGCTGTTTAGGCATGCTGGGAGTTGCAGTTTTGCAACATCTGGAGAGCTATAGTTTAGAGACCACTGCACAGTGGTCTCCAAACTGTGGACCTCCAGATGTTTCAAAACTACAACTCCCAACATGCCCAGACAGCAAACTGCTGTGTGGGCATGCTGGGAGTTGTAGTTTTGCAAGATCTGGAGCTGCACAGTATAGAGATCACTGTGCAGTGGTCTCAAACTGTAGACCTCCAGCTGTTGCAAAACTGCAACTCCCAGCATGCCTAAACAGTTCTCTGGGCATGCTGGGAGTTGTAGTTTTGCAACATCTGGAGGGTTACAGTTTAGAGACCACTCTATAGTGGTCTCAGACTGTAGCCCTCCAGATGTTGCTAAATAACTCACCGGCTTCCGTCGGATCCAGGGAGCTGCGTCGCCGTCCTCTTCTTCCGCCGCTCGTCGCCCGCTGCCGCTGCTGATCGTCGCACGCTGCCGTCGCCGCTGGGTAAGTGGATCTTCGGCGCTGGTCCCTGTCGGTTTCCCTGTCCTGCCCCGCCTATTGTGGGTGGGCAGAACGGGGAAACCGAAAGTAAACCCCTCCGCCCCCGATCTGCTATTGGTGGTCGCGTCTAGACCACCAATAGCAGAGATAGGAGGGGTGGCACCTCTGCCACCTCACTCCTATTGCTTCAAGGGGATCGTGGGTGTCTAGGACATCCGCGATCCCCTTTATTTTCCGGGTCACTATAGATCCGTATGACCCGGAATAGCCACAAATCGCAAGTGTGAATTCACGATTTGCGGCGATCGCCGACATGGGGGGGTCTGATGACCCCCCTGGGCATTTGCGTGGGGTGCCTGCTGATACATATCAGCAGTCACCCTGGCCCGATCCCCGCGCGGCGGGGACCGAAAATCCCACGGGCGTACAGGTACGCCCTTGGTCCTTAAGTACCAAGGAGTAAAGGCTTGCCTGTACGCCCTTGGTCCTTAAGGGGTTAAAGGGGTACTCCGGTGAAAACCTTTTTTCTTTTAAATCAACTGGTGGCAGAAAGTTAAACATATTTGTAAATTACTTCAATTAAAAAACCTTAATCCTTCCTGTACTTATTAGCTGCTGAATGCTACAGAGGAAATTCCTTTCTTTTTGGAACACTGATGACATCACGAGCACAGTGCTCTCTGCTGACATCTCTGTCCATTTTAGCAACCATGCATAGCAGATGCATAGCAGATGCATAGCAGATGCATAGCAGATGCATAGCAGATGCATAGCAGATATATGCTAAGGGCACCATGGTGGCTCAGTGGTTAGCACTGCTGCCTTGCAGTGCTGGGGACTTGGGTTCAAATCCCACTAAGGACAACAATAAATAAAGTATTATTATTATTATAATGTCAGCAGAGAGAACTGTGCTCGTGATGTCATCAGAGAGCATTCCAAAAAGAAAAGAATTTCCTCTGTAGTATTCAACAGCTAATAAGTACAGGAAGGATTATGATTTTTTAATAGAAGTAATTTACAAATATGTTTCTGCCACCAGTTAATTTAAAAGAAAAAAGGTTTTCACCGGAGTACCCCTTTAAGGCTCACTTTATCCCATGTTACATTCCCGAGGGGTCTAGTTTCCAAAATGGTATGCCATGTGTTTTTTTTTATTTTATTTATTTTTTGCTGTTTTGACACCCTGGGGGCTTCCTAAAGGTGACATGCCCCCCAAAAACTATTTCAGAAAAATGTACTCTCCAAAATCCCCTTGTCGCTCCTTCTCTTCTGAGCCCTCTACTGCGCCCGCCGAACACTTTACATAGACATATGAGGTATGTGCTTACTCGAGAGAAATTGGGCTACAAATACAAGTAAAAATTTTCTCCTTTTACTACTTGCAAAAATTTAAAAATTGGGTCTGCAAGAACATGCGAGTGTAAAAAATGAAGATTTTTAATTTTCT
Organism: Hyla sarda; assembly: GCF_029499605.1. NCBI lineage: Eukaryota > Metazoa > Chordata > Amphibia > Anura > Hylidae > Hyla > Hyla sarda. The sequence continues at coordinate 279,052,788 of NC_079189.1, forward strand.
CCTTCACTTTTCTGCTATTCCTGTGAAACACTTAAAGGGTTAAAACACTTACTGAATGTTATTTTGAATACTTTGGGGGGTGTAGTTTTTATAATGGGGTCATTTATGGGGTATTTCTAATATGAAGACCCTTCAAATCCACTTCAAAACTGAATTGGTCCCTGAAAAATATCGAATTTGAAAATTTAGTGAAAAATTGGAAAATTGCTGCTGAACTTTGAAGCCCTCTGGTGTCTTCCAAAAGTAAAAACTCATAAATTTTATGATGCAAACATAAAGTAGACATATTGTATATGTGAACCAAAAACTAAATTATTTTGAAAATCCATTTTCCTTACAAGCAGAGAGCTTCAAAGTTAGAAAAATGCAAAATTTTCATTTTTTTTTTCATCAAATTTTGGGATTTTTCACCAAGAAAGGATGCAAGTTACCATAAAATTTTACCACTATGTTAAAGTAGAATATGTCACGAAAAAACAATCTTGGAATCAGAATGATAAGTAAAAGCATTCCAGAGTTATTAATGTTTAAAGTGACAGTGGTCAGAATTGCAAAAAACGGCCGAGTCCTTAAGGTGAAAAAGGACTAAGTCCTTAAGGGGTTAAAAGACTGAGATGACTCCCCTTCCTGCCCTTGCTGATTTTCTTTAACCCTTACTGAGCACACTTCAGATCATTTCTGTCTTAATATGGAGTAAAGTAAGGCTGTGGTATTACTAGGGAGATTTAGGAAAACATGTCTAGATTAAGAGTGGTGCAGTCGCCCATAGCAACCAATCAGATTGCATCTTTCATTTTCCCCAGGCCTTTTTAAAAATGAATGAAGCGATCTGATTTGTTGCTATGGGCAACTGCACCACTCTTCCTCTGCGCAGGTTTTGCTAAATCTCCCCCACTATCTTTTGGACCAAAAGCGACACAGACACATCCAATTTACAACCAAAAAATAACTTTCATATTTTGCTATGTGATTTGAGGCATATTTTGGGCCAAATAAAACTAGTTCCCTGCAGCACACACTCCTCCTTCGGTCCTGTTCACACTACGGAGAATCCATGTTGAATATTTACAAGGAATTCTATCTGGATTTACCACATTCCCATTGATTTCAAAGGGTTTTGAGGCAGGGGCGTACCTAGAGCATTTGGCTCCCAGGGTGGACCCTTTGTTTGGCACCCCCCCCCCCCCCTTATTTACTCCCTCCTCCCCCCCCTTAATTACACCCCCCTCCCCCCCCCCTTAATTACACCCCCTCCCAGGAGCAGACTGACAACACTCGGGGCCCCCGGACCAAAAAAAAGCAAGGGCCCCTACTAGGCTCTGCAGCTCGTCAATCTTCTGCCACATCCTATTCCACCCAAATCCCACACACAATAAACTAAAATTTATATATATAAGAAACACTTTAACATAGGTAAATTTCCATGACCAATAATACTGGTATACAGGGAGTAAATATATACCACCACACAAGAATTGGATAATACCACCATATTGTACTGAATAAAACCACTATACACAGACCAGTATACTATAAAGGATCTGTATACAATATAAGTGATTACATACAGGACCATATGGCGGTAGATATCAGCTGTACACAGAATGTATATACCATATAAGTGATTACAGTTACATTTTGGGACTCACAATTACGTCTTTTCTGATCAGCGGCGTCCTCTTTCCTTTTCTTCTCCGTCCGGATAAGACCGCCATGTAGATCTCTTAACATCTGCAGGAAAAACATGTCAGAATCTGCATATATTCAGTGCCCTCCCCTCCTCTAAACAATCTTTCCATCTATAGGCCCACAAACTGTAATAATGCCCTCCTTGGTGTCCTGCACAGTAAATGGGCAGGTAGGTAGGTAGCCAGGTAAATAGGTAACTAGATCAGGATGCCAGATATGTAGGTAGGCGACAAGTTAGGTAGGTAGGGGGCTAGCTAGATAGTTAGGCAGACATGTATGAAGGCCAGGTATGTACATAGTTAGGTAGCTGGGTATGTAGGTAAGTAGTTAGGCATCCAGGTATAAAGTTAAGTAGCCCCCCTTCCCTGTAGGTATAGGCAGCAGAGTTAAACCCCCTTCCCAATAGGTATAGGAACAGAGTAAACCCCCCTTTCTCCTTAGGTATAGGCAGCAGAGCCCCCCCCCCCCCCTTTCCCCGTAGGTATAGGCAGAGTTAAAAAAAAAAAAAAAAAAAAAAAAAAATTTCCCCGTTTCCCATAGGTATAGGCAGAGTTAAACCCTTTTTTCCCATAGGTATAGGCAGAGTTACCCCCCTCTTCCCCCTTGGTATAGGCAGTTACCCCCCCCCCCCTTTCCTCCCATTTCCCCATAGGTATAGGCAGAGTTACCCTCCCCCCCTCTTTCCCATAGTTATATACAGTTACAACCCCCCCTCATTCCCATAGGTATATGCAGTTACATCCCCCCCTTTCCCATAGGTATATGCAGTTACACCCCCCGCCCCTTTCCCATAGTTATATGCAGTTACACCCTCCCCTTTCCCATAGGTATATGCAGTTACACACACCCCCCCCTCTTTCCCATAGGTATATGCAGTTACACCCCCCCTTTCCCATAGGTATATGTAGAGTAATCCCCCCCTCTCCCCTATAGGTATATGTAGAGTAACCCCCCCCCTCCCCTATAGGTATATGTAGAGTAACCCCCCCCTCCCCTTCCCCATTGGTATATGTAGAGTAACCCCCCTCCCCCCTTCCCCATAGGTATATGTAGAGTAACCCCCCCTCCCCATAGGTATATGTAGAGTAACCCCCTCCCCTTCTCCATAGGTATATGTAGAGTAACCCCCCCTCCTCCCCCATAGGTATATGTAGAGCAACCCCCCCTCCCCCATAGGTATATGTAGAGTAACCCCCCCCCTCCTCCCCTATAGGTATATATGTAGAGTAACCCCTCCTCCCCTATAGGTATATATGTAGAGTAACCCCTCCTCCCCTATAGGTATATATGTAGAGTAACCCCCCCTCCCCCATAGGTATATATGTAGAGTAACCCCCCTCCTCCCCCATAGGTATATATGTAGAGTAACCCCCCCTCCTCCCCTATAGGTATATGTAGAGTAACCCCCCCCTCCCCATAGGTATATATAGAGTAACCCCCCTCCTCCCCCGTAGGTATATATAGAGTAACCCCCCCCCCTCCTCCCCCATAGGTATATATAGAGTAACCCCCCTCCTCCCCTATAGGTATACATGTAGAGTAACCCTCCTCCTCCCCCATAGGTATATGTAGAGTAACCCTCCTCCTCCCCCATAGGTATATGTAGAGTAACCCCCCCCCCCCCCCTCCTCCATCCCCTTCACCATAGGTGTATGCAGAGTTGAGAAAAATAAATAAAAAGGATGCTCACCTGATATCCCACGCAGCGATCTCCCCAGCAGGGGCCCACGTCTTCTTCCCTCCACAGTACAGGTGCCGGATGAGTGACGTAACCGGCGCCTGTACTGCGTGCTGCGTGGGGGCGGAGGTAACGTCTCCTCTGTGTAGCTGCAGATGCGGCTCACACAGAGGAGACACCTTCTCCTGTATGTGCGTGTATCGCGCATACAGGAGAAGGTGTGGCGGAACCAACCTCGCCACTGTTCACTGGAGAAGCCTGGTTGCCCGCCTCCTACCTGCTGACTATGGCCCCTGGTAAATTTGTACTTTGAAATAACTGATTTGGGCATGTTGTATTATATTATGCTGCTACTGGCCCAATTAAGAACCATCTGGGGACATACTGTGGAGTTACTGGATGGCCACCATTTCATTTGTCAGAGGCACATGGTGAGAACAATGGAATCTGCCTCTATCCCTGGAAATAATTGGATTTCTTTGTCCTGGGTGATAATTGGATTTCTTCCCAGTCGTCTGGGGGGAGGGAGGTATGGGTAAAGTGTGAAGGGCTTATGTTGAAGCCACTGCGATTGACTATTCTCCACTATGTTCCACAGTTTTCCTTCAGGTCCCCTAGGAGAGTGTCCACCTGGTGGAGACCTGCATAAATACCTGGCAGGTAGCCCCATTAAAGAGACCACTGCTTGACCTTCAACACGGAGCCTTGTCTCATTCTTGGGGGGGATTCACTGTATGCTGAGAGGGACTGACTGCCAGGAGTGTAAGCCGCTAGGGGAGCTTTTCCTGTTCGTCCGCTAGCAGCTATTCATGAGGTTCCAGTTTGGAGTGCTATTGTGTATCCAGCTCGGGTGTTTGGTGTTCTGCAGTAGCTGTGCCTGTCCTTCAGAAAGGGGCATATCGCCTAAACGGATTTTAACCCCGTGTCTGCGGAAATGGTCCATTACCTTGGTGGCATCGTTCCTACAGCCAGAAGGACAGCTACAGAACACCATTTCTTTGAATTTACAAATTGGGGGCAACGCATGCCCCAGTACAGCGACCCTAAAAGCAACAGGATGGAACCAGCAGTGTTATATGAGGAGGAGGACCTGGATGGCCGGGAGAGATGGGACCGAGGTCTCTCCACCGCTCCTGCAGGGAATTGGGAGCCCAGTCTCCATTCCCCAGCGGCAGTGTGATGTGCAGGGAGAGGAGAGCAGCATCCTCCCTCCCCAGTGGAGGCTGAGTTACAGGGGGCAGAGGTAGTTGTTCCTGCCCCCCAGCAGCAGAGTGAGATGCCAGGAAGGCAGTGTGAAGTCCAGGGAGAGGAGAGCAGTGTCCTCCCTCCCCAGCGGCAGTGTGATTTTTCGGAAATTGGGAGCCCAGTCTCCATTCCCCAGTGGGAGATACAGCAGGGAATTGGGAGCCCAGTCTCCATTCCCCAGCGGGAGATACAGCAGGGAATTGGCAGCCCAGTCTCCATTCCCCAGCGGGAGATACAGCAGGGAATTGGGAGCCCAGTCTCCATTCCCCAGCGGCAGAGTATCCAGCAGGGAATTGGGAGCCCAGTCTCCATTCCCCAGCGGCAGAGTATCCAGCAGGGAATAGAGAGCTCAGTCTCCTTTCCCCAGCGGCAGAGTATCCAGCAGAGAATAGAGAGCTCAGTCTCCTTTCCCCAACAGCAGGACTCTGTGTTGGGAGGCGAGACAGTCGGTCTTCCTCCACAGAGACTGGAAGTATGTATGGGAGCGGAGCTTGCTACCCCCTCTCCCCAGCGACAGCTTGGATTATCCAAAGGGGAGACAGTCGGTCTCCAGCAACCAGGCTCCAACCAGACCACTCCTGTGGTAGTACTGGCATCAGGGCAGAGTACTGCTGGTCTCTGCCCCCTCAGCAACCCACCAAGGCAGCCTACCAGTCCCCCACACAGCCGTGGTGGGGCACCTGGACATGGACAAGATTCTCCCTTACTCAGGTGTAGTAACCAGTTATTGTGGGTGGGCTGCTGGACTAACCAGGGCACTGACCGGCAGGAGATCAGATACCCTGTTAGTCTGTCTGCAAAAGGGGAGAAGTGTGGCGGAACCAACCTCGCCACTGTTCACTGGAGAAGCCTGGTTTCCCGCCTCCTACCTGCTGACTATGGCCCCTGGTAAATTTGTACTTTGAAATAACTGATTTGGGCATGTTGTATATGCTGCTACTGGCCCAATTAAGAACCGCCTGGGACATACTGTGGAGTTACTGGGTGGCCACCATTTCATTTATCAGAGGCACATGGTGAGAACAATGGAATCTTCCTCTATCCCTGGAGATAATTGGATTTCTTTGTCCTGGGTGATAATTGGATTTCTTTCCAGTCGTCTGGGGGGAGGGAGGTATGGGTAAAGTGTGAAGGGCTTATGTTGAAGCCACTGCGATCGACTATTGTCCACTATGTTCCACAGTCTTCCTTCAGGTCCCCTAGGGGAGTGTTCACCTGATTTGTAAAGTGGAAAGGGTTTATGTTGAAGCCACTGCGATTGGCTACTGTCCACTAAGTGTTAAGTCTTCTTTCAGGTCCCCTAGGGGAGTGTCCACCTGGTGGAGACCTGCATAAATACCGGGCAGGGAGCCCCTTTAAAGAGACCACTGCTTGACCTTCAACAAGGAGCCTTGTCTCGTTCTTGGGGGATTCACTGTATGCTGAGAGGGACTGACTGCCAGGAGTGTAAGCCGCTTGGGGAGCTTTTCCTGTTCGTCCGCTAGCAGCTATTCGTGAGGTTCCAGTTTGGAGTGCTATTGTGTATCCAGCTCGGGAGTTTGGTGTTCTGCAGTAGCTGTGCCTGTCTCTCAGAAAGGGGCATATCGCCTAATTAAACGGTCCGTTACAGAAAGCACCGCTGTCTGCTGGGGATCTGAGACGAGTATCCCGGATCCTCAGTAGTGGTGGCGGCGGCGGCTGTGGCGGGTCAGTCCGCCCCTGGCACCCCCCTTGTGAGCGCCCCCACCCCCCCTTAGTACGCCACTGTTTTGAGGTGCTCAGTTCACACAGTGGAACTTCTGTCCCAGAACTTCCAACACAGGTCTGAATATTGGCAGATTAGGTTATGTTCACATGGGGCAAAAAGACATGCTGTTTTAGACAAGGAAAATGCATTGATTTCTGCGATTGTATGTGTGCTCAGTCACACCGGAGGGAACTGGGAACAGGCTGCATGTCGGCCTAGTGCTACTGTAATTGCCCACTGGCCCCTGGTTTTTGCTTATTACGCACAGGCAGGTTAGCGTTAGGTCCCACGCCATTTGAGAAACCTTGGCGTTGGTGTACGGGCTCTGGTGTGTCCTTCATATAAGGATACACTGGCGAATGTCTCAATTTTAACATCAGTGTTGAGGGATAGCCAATGTCATTGTATACGTCTACCACAGTTGCGCACCTAAATTTCTGTATTGTAATATGTCAACAAAAGTTAGATTTTATTTCCATCATTTAAACTTTCAAAATAACAGAAAAAAAAAATGTCATCTGCAAAAGTTTGGACACCCTGCAGAGTGGCAAGTATCTCAGCTTGTAAACGCTTTTTGTAACCAGACAAGAGTCTTTCAATTCTTGTTTGAGGTCTCTTTGCCCATTCTTCCTTACAAAAGTCTTCCAGTTCTTTGAGATTTCTGGGCTGTCTGTCACGCAGTGCTCTTTTCAGGTCTATCCATAGATTTTCAATTATGTTGAGGTCAGGAGATTGTGAAGGCCATGGCAAAACCTTCAGTTTATGCCTCTTGATGTAATCCCCCGTGGATTTCAAGGTGTGTTTAGGATCATTATCCATTTGTAGAAGCCATCCTCTCTTTAACTTCAGCTTTTTCACAGATGGCATCAAGTTAGCATCCAAAATTTGCTGAAATTTTATTGAATCCATTTTTCCTTCTACTCGTGAGATGTTCCCTGTGCCACTGACTGCAATACAACCCCAAAGCATGATTGATCCACCCCCATGCTTAACAGTTAGACAGAGGTTCTTTTAATTAAATTCTGTTCCCCTTCTTCTCCAAACGTACCTTTGCTCATTCCGGCCAAAAAGTTCAATTTTAACCTCATCGGTCCACAGAACTTGTTTCCAAAATGCATCAGGCTTGTCTATATGTTCATTTGCAAAGTTCAAATGCAGATTTTTGTGGTGAGGATGTAGAAGAGGTTTTCTTCTGATGACTCTTCCATGAAGACCATATTTGTACAAGTATCTCTTTATAGTGGAATAGTGTACCACAACTCCAGTGTCTGCCAGATCTTTCTGGAGGGATTGTGCAGTCAAATGTGGGTTTTGAATTGTTTTTCTCACAATCCTGCGAGCTGTTCTATCTGATATTTTTCTTGGTCTTCCAGATCTTGCTTTAACTTCCCCTGTTCCTGATGACTTCCATTTCTTAATTACATTCCGAACAGAGGATATTGACATCTGAAAACATTTAGCTATCTTCTTATAGCCTTCTCCAGCTTTGTGAGCGTCAACTATTTTCAGTTTTATATTTCTAGACAACTGCTTAGAAGAACCCATGGTGCTGATTGTTGGGGCAAGGTCAGATGAGTCTGGGCATTTAAAACCTTGGAGATTGACATCACCTGGTCTTTCCAGATGATGATTGAGAACCATCCATGAAACTGGCAGGTCTCAGCTTTGTGCATGCTATAAATTCTGCAGGGTGCCCAAACTTTTGCAAACACCATTTTTTGGGTTTTCTGTTATTTTGAATGTGTAAATGATGGAAATCAAATCTAACTTTTGTTGACATATTGTAAGAATGTCTAATCTGTAATTTGATGCCTTTTGGAGATTTTTCCATCTTTCCATGGCTTCTTTATGCAAATTAATACAAATTTTTACCTGGGGTGCCCAAACTTTTAATCCCCACTGTATGTCTGTATTATTGGTTTTATTAGTGTTTGTATGTGGTATGTGGTATGTGGTATGTCTCAGAAATTTAGGGAGAGGTATGACAAACTACAGCAAAATTCCGAGGGGGCATAATGCTATTTTTCAGCGATTTGATTGAAGGAGATATTGTATGTGAGCTGCAATCCATGCTTTTTAGTCCCAATCCATCCCTGGTGTGAGGGGATTTTATTCACAGGATACAGTGTATAATGCTGTTATATTTACAGGATGCAGTGTATAATGCTATTATATTTACAGGATGCAGTGTATAATGCTATTATATTCACAGGATACAGTGTATAATGCTATTATAGATACAGGATGCAGTGTATAATGCTATTATAGATACAGGATGCAGCGTATAATGCTATTATAGTTACAGGATGCAGTGTAGAATGCTATTACAGTTACAGGATGCAGTGTATAATGCTATTATAGTTACAGGATGCAGTGTATGATGCTATTATAGTTACAGGATGCAGTGTATAATGCTATTATAGTTACAGGATGCAGTGTATAATGCTATTATAGTTACAGGATGCAGTGTATGATGCTATTATAGTTACAGGATGCAGTGTATGATGCTATTATAGTTACAGGATGCAGTGTATAATGCTATTATAGTTACAGGATGCAGTGTATGATGCTATTATAGTTACAGGATGCAGTGTATGATGCTATTATAGTTACAGAATGCAGTGTATAATGCTATTATAGTTACAGGATGCAGTGTAGAATGCTATTATAGAAACAGGATGCAGTGTATAATGCTATTATAGTTACAGGATGCAGTGTATAATGCTATTACAGTTACAGGATGCAGTGTATAATGCTATTTTAGTTACAGGATGCTATGTATAATGCTATTATAGTTACAGGATGCTATGTATAATGCTATTATAGTTACAGGATGCAGTGTGTGATGCTATTGTATTTACAGGATGCTATGTATAATGCTATTATAGTTACAGGATGCTATGTATAATGCTATTATAGTTACAGGATGCAGTGTATAATGCTATTATATTTACAGGATGCAGTGTATAATGCTATTATATTCACAGGATGCAGTGTATGATGCTATTATTATAGTTACAGGATGCAGTGTCTAATGCTATTATAGTTACAGGATACAGTGTATGATGCTATTATAGTTACAGGATGCAGTGTATGATGCTATTATAGTTACAGGATGCAGTGTATAATGATATTATAGTTACAGGATGCAGTGTATGATGCTATTATAGTTACAGGATGCAGTGTATGATGCTATTATAGTTACAGGATGCAGTGTATGATGCTATTATAGTTACAGGATGCAGTGTATGATTCTATTATAGTTACAGGATGCAGTGTATAATGATATTATAGTTACAGGATGCAGTGTATGATGATATTATAGATACAGGATGCAGTGTATGATTCTATTATAGTTACAGGATGCAGTGTATGATTCTATTATAGTTACAGGATGCAGTGTATGATGCGATTATAGTTACAGGATGCAGTGTATGATGCTATTATAGTTACAGGATGCAGTGTATGATTCTATTATAGTTACAGGATGCAGTGTATAATGCTATTATAGTTACAGGATGCAGTGTATGATGCTATTATAGTTACAGGATGTAGTGTATGATGCTATTATATTCACAGGATGCAGTGTATAATGCTATTATATTGCCATTATATCCACAGTACGCAGCGTATAAGGCTATTATATTCACAGTATTCAGCGTGTTATGCTATTATATTCACAGGATGCAGTGTGTGACGCTATTATGTTTGCAGTATGTAGCCTGTAATGCTATTATATCCACCAGAGGCAGTGTGTGACGCTGTTATATCCACAGGAGGCAGTGTGTGACGTTATTATGTTTACAGTATGTAGCCTGTAATGCTATTATATCCACAGGAGGCAGTGTGTGACGCTGTTAAATCCACTGGAGGCAGTGTATGACACAGTTACATTTACAGTACGCAGCGTGTGATGCTATTATATTCACAGGATGCAGTGTATAATGCTATATTTACAGGATGCAGTGTATGATGCTATTATAGTTACAGGATACAGTGTATAATGCTATTATATTCACAGGATGCAGTGTATAATGCTATATTTACAGGATGCAGTGTATGATGCTATTATAGTCACAGGATACAGTGTATAATGCTATTATAGTTACAGGATGCAGTGTATAATGCTATTATAGTTACAGGATGCAGTGTATAATGCTATTACAGTTACAGGATGCAGTGTATAATGCTATTACAGTTACAGGATGCAGTGTATAATGCTATTATAGTTACAGGGTGCAGTGTATAATGCTATTATATCTACAGGATGCAGTGTATAATGCTATAGTTACAGGATGCAGTGTATAATGCTATATTTACAGGATGCAGCGTATGATGCTATTATATTGCCATTATATCCACAGTATGTAGCCTGTAATGCTATTATATCCGCAGGATGCAGTGTGTGACGCTGTTATATCCACAGGAGGCAGTGTGTGACGCTATTATGTTTACAGTATGTAGCCTGTAATTCTATTATATCCGCAGGATGCAGTGTGTGACGCCGTTATATCCACAGGAGGCAGTGTGTGAAGCTATTATGTTTACAGTATGTAGCCTGTAATGCTATTATATCCACCAGAGGCAGTGTGTGACGCTGTTAGATCCACAGGAAACAGTGTATGGCACAGTTACATTTACAGTAAGCAGCGTGTGATGCTATTATATTCACAGGATGCAGTGTATAATGCTATTATAGTTACAGGATGCAGTGTATGATGCTATTATAGTTACAGGATGCAGTGTATAATGCTATTATAGTTACAGGATGCAGTGTATAATGCTATTATAGTTACAGGGTGCAGTGTATAATGCTATTATATTTACAGGATGCAGTGTATAATGCTATTATAGTTACAGGATGCAGTGTATAATGCTATTATAGTTACAGGATGCAGTGTATAATGCTATTATAGTTACAGGATGCAGTGTATAATGCTATTATATTTACAGGATGCAGTGTATAATGCTATTATAGTTACAGGATGCAGTGTATGATGCTATTATAGTTACAGGATGCAGTGTATGATGCTATTATAGTTACAGGGTGCAGTGTATGATGCTATTATATTTACAGGATGCAGTGTATAATGCTATTATATTTACAGGATGCAGTGTATAATGCTATTATAGTTACAGGATGCAGTGTATAATGCTATTATAGTCACAGGATGCAGTGTATAATGCTATTATAGTCACAGGATGCAGTATATAATGCTATTATATTTACAGGATGCAGTGTATAATGCTATTATATTTACAGGATGCAGTGTATGATGCTATTATAGTTACAGGATGCAGTGTATGATGCTATTATAGTTACAGGATGCAGTGTATGATGCTATTATAGTTACAGGATGCAGTGTATGATGCTATTATAGTTACAGGATGCAGTGTATGATGCTATTATAGTTACAGGATGCAGTGTATGATGCTATTATAGTTACAGGATGCAGTGTATGATGCTATTATAGTTACAGGATGCAGTGTATAATGCTATTATAGTTACAGGATGCAGTGTATAATGCTATTATAGTTACAGGATGCAGTGTATAATGCTTTTATAATTACAGGATGCAGTGTATAATGCTATTATAGTTACAGGATGCAGTGTATAATGCTATTATAGTTACAGGATGCAGTGTATAATGCTTTTATAGTTACAGGATGCAGTGTATAATGCTATTATATTTACAGGATGCAGTGTATAATGCTATTATATCGCCAGGATGCAGTGTATAATGCTATTATATCGCCATTATATCCACAGTACGTAGCCTGTAATGATATTATATCCACAAGATGCAGTGTGTGACGCTGTTATATCCACAGGAGGCAGTGTGACGCTATTATATTTACAGTACATAGCCTCCAATGCTATTATATTCACAAGATGCAGTGTGTGATGCTGTTATATCCACAGGAGGCAGTGTGTGACGCTATTATATTTACAGGATGCAGTGTATAATGCTATTATAGTTACAGGATGCAGCGTATAATGCTATTATATCGCCATTATATCCACAGTACGTAGCCTGTAATGCTATTATATCCACAAGATGAAGTGTGTGACGCTGTTATATCCACACGAGGCAGTGTGTGACGCTATTATATTTACAGGATGCAGTGTATAATGCTATTATAGTTACAGGATGCAGCGTATAATGCTATTATATCGCCATTATATCCACAGTACGTAGCCTGTAATGCTATTATATCCACAGGATGCAGTGTGTGACGCTGTTATATCCACAGGAGGCAGTGTGACACTATTATATTTACAGTACGTAGCCTCTAATGCTATTATATTCACAAGATGCAGTGTGTGACGCTGTTATATCCAAAGGAGGCAGTGTGTGACGCTATTATATTTACAGTGCGTAGCTTGTAGTGCTATTCTATTCACAGGAGGCAGTGTGTGACGCTGTTATATCCACAGGAGGCAGTGTGTGACACTATTATATTTACAGGATGCAGTGTATATTGCTATTATAGTTACAGGATGCAGCGTATAATGCTATTATATCGCCATTATATCCACAGTACATAGCCTGTAATGCTATTATATCCACAAGATGAAGTGTGTGACGCTGTTATATCCACTGGATGGAGTGTGACGCTATTATATTTACAGTACATAGCCTCTAATGCTATTATATTCACAAGATGCAGTGTGTGACGCTGTTATATCCACAGGAGGCAGTGTGTGACGCTATTATATTTACAGTGCGTAGCTTGTAGTGCTATTCTATTCACAGGAGGCAGTGTGTGACACTGGTATATCCACAGGATGCAGCACGTGACACTAATATATTCACGGGAGGCAGTGTATGATGATATTATTATATTCAATAGTCATGGTGTGTGATCCTGTTTAAAGGGCACTATATATGATGCTATGAGGATTCCTCTAAGTGTAGAATGTGGGGTAGCAAAGAGCTGAAGACATTGGCAGAGACAATTTACCACCCCACCTGACAAGTATGTTACAGTATATCCATATGGTATCCAGGAGATAACAATACTAACATCTGTACTAGAGATGAGCGAACTTACAGTAAATACGATTCGTCACGAACTTCTCCGCTCGGCAGTTGATGACTTTTCCTGAATAAATTAGTTCAGCCTTCAGGTGCCCCGGAGACTCTCTCCTAGGACTGTATCCACCTTTTCCAGCCCACCGGAGCACCTGAAGGCTGAACTAATTTAAGCAGGAAAAGTCATCAACTGCAGAGCCAAGAAGTTCGTGACGAATCGAATTTACTGTAAGTTCGCTCATCTCTAATCTGTACTTAGAACTCAGTGTTGTGACACTTTTATTCCTCTTGAAAATGTATGTTCTTCGGTTTACCACACACCATTCCTTGTGCTGCTGTTATATTAGAGCATGCACATTTTATATTATCAAATTGTACCCACTTTGCACTCATGTAATCAAAATGTAAAGACATATTTCCATTTGTTTGTGCTCATTTATGTCTTAAAAAACATTTTGGTGTAGTGTTGGCTTCTAAGATATTACACAAATATTTTAAGCCATGACCTCAATTTCCAGTCTTTTCGTAGCCTATGTTATTGATGCTGAAAGCATAGCCCCATGGTTAAACTAATTAATTTACCAAGACTTGCATTTGATATGCTGGCCTGAAGTTAACCTGTTGGGGATGAAGGGCGTATGCATACGCCCTTGCGTCCTGGTACTTAAGGATGAAGGGTGACCGGATCGGGGTGACTGCTGATATCTATCAGCAGGCACCCCATGCAAATGCCCAGGGGGGTCATTAGACCCCATTAGAACGTACAGGGTACATTCACATGGGCAGGTTTACAGCAAGTTTCCTGCTTCAAGTTTGGTCTGCGGCAGATATTTCGCCGCAGCGCAAACTCCTGGCGGGAATCTCACCGTAACACGCCAGTGTGAATGTACCCTAAAAACACTACACTAACACATAATAAAGAGTAAAACACTACATATACACCACCTTACACTGTGCCCCCCCCCCCCCCCCCCCCCCCCCCCCCCCCCCCCCCTACAATAAAAATGAAAAACATATTGTACGGCAGGGTTTCCAAAACGGAGCCTCCAGCTGTTGCAAAACAACAACTCCCAGCATTTCTGGACAGCCACTGACTGTCCAGGCATTCTAGGAGTTAAGCAACAGCTGGAGGCACCCTGTTTGGGAAGAATACGCGTAGAATACCCCTATGTCCACCCCTATGCAATTCCTAATTTAGTCCTCAAATGCGCATGGCACTCTCTCACTTCAGAGCCCTGTCTTATTTCAAGGAAACAGTTTAGGGCCACATATGGGGTATTTCCGTAATCAGTAGAAATTGCACTACAATTTTGGGGGGCTTTTTCTCCTTTTACCCCTTATGAAAAGGAAAAGTTGGGGGTTACACCAGCCTGTTAGTGTAAACATTTTTATTTTTTTTACACTAACATGCTGGTGTTGCCCCATACTTTTTATTTTCACAAGCAGTAAAGGGAAAAAAAGCTCCCCCAAAATTAGTAACGCAATTTCTCCTGAGTACGAAATTACCCCATATGTGGGCGTAAAACACTCTGCAGGCGCACAACAAGGCTCAGGAGTGAGGGCGCACCATGTACATTTGTGGCCTAAATTCAGGATTTGCACAGGGGTGGCTGATTTTACAGTGGTTCTGACATAAACGCAAAAACATAAATACCCACACGTGACCCCATTTTGGAAACTACACTCCCCATGGAACGTAACAAGGGGTATAGTGAGCATTTACACCCCACAGGTGTTTGACGAAATTTCATTAAAGTTGGATGGGAAAATGAAAAAAAAAAATTTTCACTAAAATGCTGGTGTTACCCTAAATTTTTCATTTTCACAAGGGAAAATAAGAAAAAAAAGCCCCTCAAAATTTGTAACCCCATTTCCTCTGAGTAAGAAAATACCCCATAAGTGGATGTAAAGTGCTCGGCGGGTGCACTACAATGCTCAGAAGAGAAGGAGCGCCATTGGGATTTTGAAGAGAAAACGTGTCCAGAACTGAAGGCCACATGAGTTTACAAAGCCCCCATAGTGTCAGAACAATGGACCCCCCCAACATATGACCCCATTTTGGAAACTACACCCCTCATGTAATGTAATAAGGGGTACAGTGAGCATTTACTTCCCACATGTGTCTGACAGATTTTTGGAACAGTGGTCCGTGAAAATGAAAAATGTTATTTTTCATTTGCACAGTGGGGTGTAAATACTCACTGCACCCCTTATTAAATTATGTGAGGGGTGTAGTTTCCAAAATGGGGTCACATGTGGGGGGGGGGTTCCACTGTTCTGGCACCACAGGGGGCTTTGTAAACGCACATGGCCCCTGACTACCATTCCAAACGAATTCTCTTTCCAAAAGCTCAATGGCGCTCTTCCTCTTCTGAGCATTGTATTTTGCCCGCAGAGCATTTTACTTCCTGACATGGGGTATTTCCATACACAGAAGAGATGGGGTTACAAGTTTTGGGGGGGCATTCTCTCCCATAACCCTTTATAAAAATGGTAAATTTGGGGAAGAAACTGCACTTTAGTGAAAAGATTTTTTTTTCATTTACACATCCGATTTTAACGAAAAGTCGTCAAACACCTGCGTGGTGTTAAGGCTCACTGGTCCCCTTGTTACGTGCCTTGAGGGGTGTAGTTTCCAAAATGGTATGCCATGTGGGGTTTTCTGCTGTTCTGGCACCATAGGGGCTTCCTAAATGTGACATGCCCCCAAAAACCATTTCAGCAAAATTCACTCTTCAAAATCCCATTGTTGCTCCTTCCCTTCTGAGCCCTCTACTGCGCCCTCCGAACACTTGACATACACATATGAGGTATTTCCTTACTCGAGAGAAATTGGGTTACAAATTTTGCGGGATTTTTCTCCTATTACCACTTGTAAAAATTCAAAAACTGGGTCTACAAGAACATGCGAGTGTAAAAAATGAAGATTTTGAATTTTCTCCTTCACTTTGCTGCTATTCCTGTGAAACACCTAAAGGGTTAACAAACTTACTGAATGTCATTTTGGATACTTTGAGGGGTGCAGTTTTTATAATTGGGTCATTTGTCGGGTATTTCTAATAGGAAGGCCCTTCAAATCCACTTCAAACCTGAACTGGTCCCTGAAAAATTTCGATTTTGAAAATTTTGTGAAAAATTTGAAAATTGCTGCTGAACTTTGAAGCCCTCTGATATCTTCCAAAAGTAAAAAACACATGTCAACTTTATGATGCAAATATAAAGTAGACATATTGTGTTTGTGAATCAATATATAATTTATTTGGAATGTCTATTTTCCTTACAAGCAGAGAGCTTCAAAGTTAGAAAAATGCAAAATTTTCAAATTTGTCATCAAATTTTGGAATTTTTCACCAAGAAATTATGCAAGTATCGACAAACATTTACCACTACCATAAAGTAGAATATGACACGAAAAACACAGTCTCGGAATCAAATTTATAGGTAAAAGCATCCCAGAGTTATTAATGCTTAAAGTGACAGTGGTCAGATTTGCAAAAAATGCTCCCGTCCTTAGGGTTATAATGGGCTCTGTTCCCAAGGGGTTAAAGGGGTAGTCCGGCCCTAAGACATCTTATCCCCTATCCAAAGGCTAGGCGATAAGATGTCTGACCACGGGGTCCCGCCGCTAGGGACCCCCGCAATCTTGCATACAGCACCCACCTCTTTGAGCTGCACGCCGCGCTGCCAGCTCACAAACTGCCGGGTGCTGACCATGGGGCCGGAGTATCATGACATCACGACTCCGCCCCGTGTGACGTTACTCCCCGCCCCCACTATTCAAGTCTATGGGAGGGGGTGTGATGGCCCCGTTTGTGAGCTGGCAGCACTGTGTGCAGCTCAAAGAGGTGGGTGCCCTATGCAAGATTGCAGGGGTCCCCAGCGGCGGGACCCCCTGTCAAGCCCAAGGCCTGATTATTAAAATCCTATATGTGTATTATAAATTATAACTGTGTGTGACGGATTATCCAAGACATGGGTGAGAGGTCATTCAGACGGTGAATCCTATATGTATTGCATTTTATTGGGGGTCTGGCTGTTTGTTTGTATCTCCTTTGAAGTCAGAGGCCCTTTGAAGCAACAGAGATGCCCCCCTGGTGGGATCAGAGGGGAGGGGGGAATGGAGTCTCCCTCCAAAAAGGCAGATATATAATATATAACAATGCTAGACTCAGGGTGTTCAATGCTGTGCAACAAGCTGACAAGACCATCCTAAGGACAGCTGGAACTCACTCTCATGGACTGCTATACCATCATGGTGTAAGAACTTCATTTTTGTTTTCTGAACTTGTCTTGCTAAACTTTTCTATATTTTTATACCTATATGTCATTTGTTTCTGTATTTTTATATAGTCAGCACTGTGATACCTTTTTATCAGATTAAATGTTTAATTAATCAGCTCTGGTCTCTGATCTCTAAATATGAGTTCACCTTTCTGAAGGCAGCTCTGGTGGAAACACATTTATCTAAGGGTTAATTTGGTGACTTGCTGGGACTAGTAGTGGATACCCAGAGGTCTGGCGGCTTTAACCCTTGCACCATCACACTCTCTCTAGCATCTTGGCTGGACCAATAGGGTGTGATCGTGACACCCCCGTGGTCAGACATCTTATCCCCTATCCTTTGGATAGGGGATAAGATGTATTAGTGCTGGAGTACCCCTTTTAACACCTGCCATTGTAGGATTGCACTGTATTTATCAAGAGAAACATGCCCCTTCTGCGTGGAATAAGCCCCACCCACTCGAACCATGGTAGAGATTGTTAAAAATGTGCAACACAAAAAGAGAAACACAGCCGCACATCCACAGTTTGTAATTTGATCTACTTGCTTCTGAGCATAATTTCAAAAACTAAAAGGTTGTTAGTATACATTTTGATCAAAAAGTACAAGCCCACACGCCACGTCAAGGCCACCTCGTTAGAATGGGTCCCTAACCTGACACTGGCATAGCCCCCGGTGGCGACCACTGCCCCCGAGACCCCATGCCCAATGGGGGGGAGCGACCCAGTGGCCAGGCAGTCCCACTACTGCCCGACCAAGCCCCTGGCTCTGGGCCACTCCACCCCACAGACAAAGCATCACAGAAACAATGGCCGCCACTGAGAACCACACCAGTATGAAACCTACCATGTGCTCACTGTCAGAGGGATGGGAGAAAGGTGGGAGGAAACCCTTATGCAGTATCCTGCTAATTAAAAATGCCTGGGCCAAATGAGAGGAGTGGAATGTGCAACACAAAAAGAGAAACACAGCCGCACATCCACCGTTTGTAATTTGGTCTACTTGTTTCTGAGTATAATTTCAAAAACTAACAGGTCGTTAGTATACATTTTGATCAAAACGTACAAGCCCACTCGCCACGTCAAGGCCACCTCGTTAGATTGTTAAAAAGTTGCAAATGTTTGCATATGCGGTATCTATGAGGTGGATAATGTGAAATTAACACTTCGTGATGCCAGGACGCCGTTAGCCAATACATGGTCCGAGGTTTGAGACAGCTTCTCCTGGGCCAGGAACGGGGCAATAAATATTTGATACAAGGTTACATATAACTGTATTTACTGAGGCAGGATAGATTGGTGCAAAGAGGAGTGCAGAGTAAACCTTTAAAGCCTATTGCCTTGCTGGGACTTGTGCCATTGCTTGTGATGTGCTGTATGGAGACTGACTTGGGATGAATAGCAATCCATGCTGACTTTGGTACTGTAGACTGACTGGAGACTATTGCTTCCTCTTCCCCAGAGTTTGGTGCTTAAAGGGTTACTCCCATAGGGGATCTTCCTTAGGATATGCGTGGGTGCAGGTTTAGATTTCTTATTAGCTTGAGGCCTCCTCAGATCACCAGATCACCTGTTCTTATGTCCCGTCCCCATGTCCCTTCCCCAGCACAAATGTATCTTTCTCTGTACCTGTCTGCCGGACAGTTGTCAATCTCTGCAGCTCAAGAGCAGTATGATCAGGAAATGTCCCATAGACTTGCATAAGAAATATCTCCAGACATTTTGAAGCGTTATATAAATGTATTTATATGGGGGAAGAAAAAAAAATTTATATGACACATCCAGTGGGGGAAAAAAGTATTTAGTCAGCCACCAATTGTGCAAGTTCTCCCACTTAAAAAGATGAGAGGCTTGTAATTGTCGTCATAGGTATACCTCAACTATGAGAGAAAGAATGGAGGGGGGGATACAGGAAATCACATTGTATGATTTCTAATTAATTGGTATTTTCCTTGGTAAAAGTATTTGGTCACCTACAAACAAGCAAGATTTCTGTCTCGGAGACCTGAAACTTCAAGAGTCTCCTCTGTCCTCCACTCATTACCTGTATTAATGGCACCTGTTTGAATTTGTTATGAGTATAACAACCTCAAACAGTCCCAATCCAAATTTCACTATGGCCAAGACCAAAGAGCTGTCAAAGAAACAAAATTGTAGACCTGCACCAAGCTGGGAAGACTGAATATGCAATAATCAAGCAGTTTGGTGTGAAGAAATCCCCTTTGGAGCAATTCTTAGAAAAAGGAAGACATACTAGACCACTGATAACCTCCCTTGATATGGGGCTCCTCGCAAGATCTCCCTGTGGTGTCAAAATGATCACTAGAACAGTGAGCAAAAATCCCAGAACCCCACGGGGGGACTTAGTGAATGACCTGCAGAGAGATGGGACAAAAGTAACAAAGGCTACCATCAGTAACACAATATGCCGCCAGGGACTCAAATCATGCAGTGCCAGACGTGTCCCCTTGCTTAAGCCAGTACATGTTCAAGCCTTTCTAAAGTTTGCTAGAGAGCATTTGGATGATCCAGAAGAGGAATGGGAGAAGGTCATATGGTCAGATGAAACCAAAGTAGAACTTTTTGGTAAAAACTCAACTTGTCGTGTTTGGAGGAGAAAGAATGCTGAGTTGCATTCAAAGAACACCATACCTACTGTGAAGCATGGGGGTGGGACTTTGGGGCTGTTTTTCAGCAAAGGGACCAGGACAACTGATCCGTGGTAAGGAATGAATCAATGGGGCCATGTATTGTGAAATTTTGAGTGAAAACCTCCTTCCATCAGCAAGGGCATTGAAGATGAAACAATGATCCCAAACACACTACCCGGGCAACGAAGGAGTGGCTTTGTAAGAAGCATTTCAAGGTCCTGGAATGGCCTAGCCAGTCTCCAGATCTCAACCCCATAGAAACCTTTGGAGGGAGTTGACAGTGTTGCCCAGCGACAGCCCCAAAACATCACTGCTTTAGAGGAGATCTACATGGAGGAGTGGGACAAAATACCAGCAACAGTGTGTGAAAACCTTGTTAAGACTTACAGAAAACATTTGACTTGTCATTGCCAACAAAGGGTATATAACAAAGTATTGAGATTAACTTTTTATTGACCAAATACTTATTTTTCACCATAATTTGCAAATAAATTCTTTAAAAATGAAATAATGTTATTGTATGGATGTTTTTCTCATTATGTCTCTCATAGTTGAGGTACACCTATGATGAAAATTACAGGCCTCTCTCGTCTTTTTAAGTGGGAGGACTTCTTGCACAATTGGTGGCTGACTAAATACTTTTCCCCCCCACTGTGTGTGTGTATGTGTGTAATATATATAGAGATAGAGATGGAGATATATAGATATAGATATACAGATATAGATATAGATATACATATAGATAGATTGATAGATAGATATGATAGATATGATAGATATATAGATATAGAGATATAATATATAATCTAAAGGAAAAGATCGCAGCACACAGCTAGTAGCAAATCCATGTGAAATTTATTCCATCCTCAGCACAGTACACGACTTTTCAACAATCTCACATTGTCTTAAGCATCCAATGTGCTATTGTTGAAACGTTGTACCTTTTTGTACTGTGCTGAGGATGGAATAAATTTCACTTGGATTTGCTACTACCTGTGTGCTGCGATCTTTTCCTTTGGATATTACAACTTTGGATCTTTAACCAAGGTCCAGATGATGGCGAGTACCTATTAATTGAATTGATGTGCACTTGTGTGCTGTTCTTTTCTTTCTTCTAATGTGTGTGTGTGTGTGTGTGTGTGTGTATGTATGTATGTATGTGTGTGTATATATATATATATATATATATATATATATATATATATATATATATAAATTATTAAAAACTCCCTTAGTAGACACCTCCCAATTGTGGACAGTTTTTTTAATTCCCCGGCAGAGTCCCATAACACTTATTCCCTAGTGTCCCTTAGCAGCACAATGTGAGCCAATGGGACCTTGGATTTTTTTATAAATTTAAATAAAAAGTATAAGGACCTCCCTTAAAGGCTATATAAATGCCCTGCTCACATTAGGACAGTTAGTTTTTTTTTTTTTGTCCTTATGTGAGCATGTACGCTCCTAAGCTCCCCTTTCTCAACTTATATTTATTTTTTCTTTTAAGGTACAATTCTGTGACGGCGCCATCTCTGTCTCAGTTTCGTTGCGCGCCGCCATTATTCTGAAGACCGGAAGTCGCAGGCCGGAGCTCTAGAGCCTCTGATTCATTTCCGGCAAGGCGGAAAGACCGAAGGCCGAAGACCAAAGGCAGTGTTAGATGCGTCACGTCACTTCCGGCGGTGCCGGAAGATTTTTCTTTCTCTCTGGCTGTGGCGGTGTGAATTGGGAGGCTATTTCTGCAGGGTATAGATTATTTCAGCTTGCATTCAGGAGCCTTACTTATATATTTTCATATATTCTAGTTATTTTAGTTTCTTTAAAGTTAGGTCTGTACCGGAAGTGGGCGGGACCTATGTTCTGGCTCGGATTTGACTACTTTTCTAAAACTGTAGGTTTTTCCTTCCAGGGCGCTTTTTTCCCATAGTTTTATGCTTGATATTGATTTTTTTTTCTTAGATGTCCTCTATGGAATCTGGAGGGTTTAGAAGGCGTAGAGAGCCTCATGGGAAATCTTCCCATAAGCGCAGACACCTGGAATGCAGTTCTTGTAAAGTGCCTCTACCTGATGGATATGATTACCCCATCTGCCCTTCCTGACGTCCCAGACTACCACCAAACCAGGAACCATCCATGCAGGATATGTTTGTTTGGGTCAAAGAATTTGTCTTTAGTTCCATTAAGGAATTAATGGACTCCCTAGTGGTTGCCCCTCCTGCAAGCAAGAGACCTAGAAGAAGCGATACTCCTATCATCATGCATTCTGATGAGCAATTCAGAATAGTGGATGAGACTGAATCATCCAGTTCTGCAGATGAGGAAGTGCAGGGAAAGACCTACTTTCCTGCTATAAAATTCCCTAGGTTCATCAAGGCTGTGCAGTCAATAGGTGCACCAGCAGATCAAGGGAAGGTTCCTTCTACATCTAAAGGTCCTAGAGTTTTTTCTGTGCACGATACAGTGTCGGAACTTATGAATAGAGATGAGCGAATCGGAGTTGACGAACCTGAATTCGTTACGAATTTTATGAAAAATTAGGTTCGCAACAAATGCGAATATCGCCGCGATTCAATCACGCGAATAGCTTAATTAAACTTCATTTTACAGCGTTCCAGGCTACTGGAGACCTAAAATGGCGGATCCACGTGTGAGTACATGGGGCAGGGGATTATGAGAGGGTGGGAAACGGCGGCGGGAATGAAGGTAGGCGGGATGACCCTGAATCACATGTGAGATGCAGCCTATCAGCATTCATTGAGCCCTGTGATGTCAAAGCCCTATATAATCGGCAGCCATCTTTCCTCTCTTCATTTCGTCTATGCGCTCAGAGATAGAGAGAACGGGACTGCGTGTGTCTGACTAGCTTATACCACAGCATTACACTGCAACTGCTAGTCACATCATCATTGGGGAAAGACAGGAGTGCAGAGTGCTTTGCTGTTCACACTGAGAAGGATCATTGATAGCTTAACCTCCTATTCACGTTATTGAGCATTGCAGCAGAGAGGGGCAGATAGCTGTCAGCTGCCTGATACAGATCAACAAGCTGCCTGAACTTTATCAACCATCTTACCACCTAATTTTTCAGCACAATTCAGTATTTTTTTGCTCCACAAATCATCTGCTGCTCAGAATTGTGTGACAGAGTGCAATTTAGGGTTTAATCCCTGGATTTTTTTTTATTGTGGTGCTGCACTGTTGGGTCCTGCTGCTGTTCACAAATACGTTCTTTTTCAGCGGACTGTAGTGCATTTGTCTGCCCTCATATGTGCATGTGAAAAACAAACCAAAAAATGTCCCTGAGGGTCTCAGGGTAATTGTATATTGAACAACCTTTAAGGGGTTGCCCCCTCTCGGGGATAAGCCCTTACTAGATACCCTCCCCTAAAAAACAACTTTTATTGAATTTATATAAAATCTTATAACCCCTTCACACGTTTTAAAATTATCAGCGATGCAGTACTGTGCTTCAGTGGGGGTATTCTATTGACCCCCTACTGTGTACGGTATCACTGGAGCTATGGTACCTAAATAGTGTATATGATTGGTGTGCTACAGTATCTGCATCACCTAACCATAGACTACCAGTCCTGTTATAATTCAAAACTGCCGCTGGTTAAAACTCAATCAGAACCTCCCCGACGTTTCGCGGATGACTCCGCTTTGTCAAGGGTTGCGAGGCTACTGAGCTCCGGACGCCCATCACTAGTTTATATAACCTCGGATCCTCCTCACTTCCGTCCCCCTCCAATAGAGTAGCGCCACATCATAATCTCCCTTATCGCGTGATTTATGGTCCAATCCGGTTCTCCTTTTACTCTTTGTTGTTATCATGTGACCAGGTGACGTATCTGATCGCATGTCTCGCGTGATCTCATTCGCTGGTGATCTCGCGCGTGTCACAGGACTTAGATTTCTTCAGCTTCTCCGACTTGCGCATAACCAGGGTCCGATCCGGGTATGTTTATTTGGCGCATGTCACTGCACTTAGAAATAATTCCGGTCTTGCACCAGCACATATGTGCATATCGTGCATATCCTTGCGCTTAGGGAATTAATTCCCTTTGCAGCCTATATTGATGTATGGGTATATTTAGACACTTAGTCCTGTTTGCATTCTTATTTAGCAGTGCAGCACAATACAGTTATAGGGTCTGTATCACTAAACTTGGGGGGGGGGGGCTATTCGATCATATGCTAGTATGGTTGGTTACCATATACCTATCTATATATTCAATATGTCCCTTTAGATGTTCACTGGGATAATTGTGCAGTAAATGTTTTAGTAAAATTAGTCTCTTTCATGCTAGCTGTTCTCGCATTTATCTTTAGGTTACTAAAATATACTATAGATTTTTTGGGTTTTTCTGTTAATATGTTACCAACAGTACGTTATTGCTTATTCTCATTGTAATTTTTATTTATGTTTTTGTTTTTTAGGACATCTTATGGACCGTTATTTTACCGATAGAACCTGAGGTAAGTTGTTGTTCTCTAATGTCTATATTAGGTATAGTTGAGTATATGGGTACTATGGCTACTATTCTTGTGAAACACCTAAAGGGTTAACAAACTTTTTGAAAGTCCTTTTGAATACTTTGAGGGGTGTAGTTTTTATAATGGGGACATTTATGGGGTATTTCTCACAGAAACACCTCTCAAATCCACTTCAAACTTAACTGGTCCCTGAAAAATTCAGATTTTGAAATTTTCGTGAAAATTTTGAAAATTGCTGCTATACTTTTGAAGCCCTCTAATGTCTTCAAAAACATGCCAACTTTATGATGTCAACATAAAGTAGACCTATTGTATTTGTGAATCAATATATAATTTATTTGGAATATCCAAGCAGAGAGTTTCAAAGTTAGAAAAATGCAAAATTTTCAAAAATTTCATGACCTTTTGGGATTTTTCACCAAGAAAGAATGCAAGTAACAACGAAAATTTATCACTTTGTTAAAGTAGAATATGTCACGAAAAAACAGTCTCGGAATCAGAATAATCCGTAAAAGCATCTCAGAGTTATTAATGCATAAAGTGACAGTGGTCAGAATTGCAAAAAAGGGCTGAGTCCTTAAGGTGAAAATAGGCTGAGTCCCTAAGGGGTTAAATCAGTGTTTAGCAACCAGTGTGCCTCCAGCTGTAGCAAAACTAGAACTCCCAGCATGTACAGTCTCTCAGTGCATGCTGGGAGTTGTATTTTTGCAACAGCTGGAGGCACACTGGTTGCAAAACACTGAATTTGGTTGTGAAACCAAGTTTGTCACCTATGTGTCTCCAGCTTTTGCAAAACTGCAACACTCAGCATGCATTGACAGTCGAAGGGCATGCTGAAAGTTGTAGTTTTGCAACAGCTTGAGGCACACTGCTACAACTCCCAGCATGCTCTTTTGTAGTCTGTGCATGTTGGGAGTTGTAGTTATGCAACAGCTGGATGCACACTTTTTCATAGAAAAAATGTGCCTCCAGCTGTTGCATAACTACAACCCCCAGCATGCACAGACTACTAAAGGTCATGCTGCAAGTTGTTGCTAAGCAACAGCAGGAGGTGAACAGGCCTCACCTGCTGCTGTATCCTGCCGCCGGGACCGCCACCGCTGCTGCCACCGATTCTGCTGCTCTTGTCGCTGCCACCGATCCTGAGGGGACCTCCGCCGGACCAGGGCAAGGTAGGAGACCCCCACTGGCCCCGATCGCCGCCATCGTCGGCGTCCCGATCGCCGCCCAGCAGGGTAGTGATTGGTCGGTTATTCTGACCGATCAATCACGTGATCGTGAGGCAGCACCTGTGCCACCTCACTCCTGCTGGGTAAGGGTGAATGGGGCTGTCTTGGACAGCCCCATTCACCCTTTTTCTCCTAGTCTCCTTGATCACCCGTGACTTGATTGACCCGGAATAGCCGCAAATCGCCTGTCTGAATTGACTCAGCAGTCACCCCGGTCCGGTCCCCGCCCGGCGAGCGGCGGGGACCGGATTTCCCATGGGAATACCCATACGCCCTTAGTCCTTAACCCCTTGGGGACGGAGCCCATTATGACCCAAAGGACGGGAGCATTTTTTGCAAATCTGACCACTGTCACTTTAAGCATTAATAACTCTGGGATGCTTTAACTTATAAATTTGATTCCGAGATTGTTTTTTCATGACATGTTCTACTTTATGGTATTGGTAAATTTTCGGCGACATTTGCATTATTTCTTGGTCAAAAATTCAAAAATTTGATGAAAAATTTAAAAATGTAGTATTTTTCTAACTTTGAAGTTCTCTGCTTGTAAGGAAAGTAGACATTCCAAATAAATTATATATTGATTTCCATATACAAAATGTCTACTTTATATTTGCATCATAAAGTTGACATGTTTTTACTTTTGGAAGACATCAGAAGGCTTCAAAGTTCAGCAGCAATTTTCCAATTTTTTTCAAAATCGGAATTTTTCAGGGACCAGTTCAGTTTTGAAGTGGATTTGAAGGGCCTTGATATTAGACATACCCCACAAATGACCATTATAAATAAAAAAAAAACTGCACCCCCTCAAAGTATCTAAAATGACATTTAGTAAGTGTGTTAACCCTTTAGGTGTTTCACAGGAATAGCAGCAAAGTGAAGGAGAAAATTCAAAATCTTCATTTTTTACACTCTCATGTTCTTGTAGACCCAGTTTTTGCATTTTTACAAGTGGTAATAGGGGAAAAATCCCCCAAAATTTGTAACCCAATTTCTCTCGAGTAAGGAAATACCTCATGTGTATGTCAAGTGTTCAGCGGGCTCAGTAGAGGGCTCAGAAGGAAAGGAGCAACAATGGGATTTTGGAGAGTGAATTTTGCTGAAATGGTTTTTGGGAGGCATGTCGCATTTAGGAAGCGCCTGTGGTGCCAGAACAGCAAAAAATACCCACATGGCATACTATTTTGGAAACTACACCCCTTAAGGAATGTAACAAGGGGTACAGTAAGCCTTATCACCCCACAGGTGTTTGACAACTTTTTGTTAAAGTTGGATGTGTAAATGAGAAATTTTTTTTTTTTACAAAAATGCAGATTTTGCCTAAACTTTACATTTTTACAAAGGGTAATAGGAGAAAATTACCCCCAAAATTTGTAACCCAATTTCTTCTGAGTATAGAAATACCCCATGTGTGGACGTCAAGTGCTCTGCTGCTGAACTACAATGCTCAGAAGAGGAGGAGCGCCATTGAGCTTTTGGAAAGAGAATCAGTTTGCAATGGTAGTCAGAGGCCATGTGCGTTTACAAAGCCCCCCGTGGTGCCAGAACAGTGGACCCTCCCACATGTGACCCCATTTTGGAAACTACACCCCTCACAGAATTTAATAAGGGGTGCAGTGAGTATTTACACCCCACTGGCGTTTGACAGATCTTTGGAACAGTGGGATGTGCAAATTAAAAATTTTATTTTTCATTTTCACGGATCACTGTTAAAAAAACCTGTCAGATACCTGTGTGGCATAAATGCTCACTGCATCCTTTATTACATTACGTGAGGGGTGCAGTTTCCAAAATGGGGCCACATGTAGGGGGGTCCATTGTTCTGGCACTATGGGGGCTTTGTAAATACACGTGGCCTTCAATTTCGGACAAATTTTCTCTTCAAAATCCCAATGGCGCTCCTTCTCTTCTGAGCATTGTAGTTCGCCTGCAGAGCACTTTACATCCACATATGGGGTATTTTCTTACTCAGAAGAAATGGGGTTACAAATTTTGGGGGGCTTTTTTCCTATTTTCCCTTGTGAAAATGAAAAATTTAGGGTAACACCAGCAGTTAGTGAAATTTTTTTTTTTCTCATTTTCCCATCCAAATTTAATGAAAATTCTTCAAACACCTGTGGGGTGTTAAGGCTCACTATACCCCTTGTCACGTTCCATGAGGGGTGTAGTTTCCAAAATGGGGTCACATGTTGGTATTTATGTTTTTGCGTTTATATCAGCACCGCTGTAAAATCAGCCACCCCTGTGCAAATCGCCAATTTAGGCCTCAAATGTGCATGGTGCGTTCTCACTCCTGAGCCTTGTTGTATGCCCGAAGAGCATTTTACGCCCACATATGTGGTATTTCCGTACTCGGGAGAAATTGCGTTACAAATTTTGGGGTTGTTTTTTTTTTTTTTTTTTTTTTTTTTTTCCTTTTACTGCTTGTGAAAATAAAAAGTATGGGGCAACACCAGCATGTTAGTGTAAAAAGTTTTTTTTTTTACACTAACAGGCTGGTGAAGCCCCCAACTTTTCCTTTTCATAAGGGGTAAAAGGAGAAAAAGCCCCCCAAAATTTGTAGTGCAATTTCTCCCGAGAATGGAAATACCCCATATGTGGCCCTAAACTGTTTCCTTGAAATACAACAGGGCTCCGAAGTGAGAGAGCTCCATGCGCATTTGAGGACTAAATTAGGAATTGTATAGGGGTGGACACAGGGGTATTCTATGCCAGTGATTCCAAAACAGGGTGCCTCCAGCTGTTGCTAAACTCCCAGCATGCCTGGACAGTCAGTGGCTGTCCAGAAATTCTGGGAGTTGTTGTTTTGCAACAGCTGGAGGCTCCATTTTTGAAACACTGCCGTATAATATGTTTTTCATTTTTATTGGGGGGGGGGGGGAAGTATAAGGGGGGTGTATATGTAGTGTTTTACCCTTTATTACGTGTTAGTGCAGTGTAGTGTTTTTAGGGTACATGCGCACTGGCAGGTTACGGTGAGTTTCCCGCTAGGAGTTTGCGCTGCGGCGAAAAATCTGCCGCAGCCCAAACTTGAAGCAGGAAACTTACTGTAAACCTGCCCGTGTAAATGTACCCTGTACATTCACATGAGGGGGGGGGGGGCAAACCTCCAACTGTTTCAAAACTACAGCTCCCAGCATGTACTGACAGACCGTGCATGCTGGGAGTTGTACTTTTGCAACAGCTGGAGGCACACTGGTTGGAAAACCTTCAGTTAGGTTCTGTTACCTAACTCAGTATTTTCCAACCAGTGTGCCTCCAGCTGTTGCAAAACTCTAGGGAGATCTAGTTATGCAACAGCTGGAGGTACGCAACTACAACTCCCAGCATGCCGAGACAGCTGTTTGCTGTTTGGGCATGGTGGGATTTGCAGTTTGGCAACATCTGGAGGGCTACAGTTTATAGACCACTGCACAGCGATCTCCGATTGTGGCCCTCCAGATGTTGCAAAACTCCAAATCCCAGCATGCCAAGACAGCACACAGCTTGTTTGGGCATTCAAGGAGTTGTAGTTTTGCAAGATCTGGAGTGATACGGTTTAGAGACCACTGTATAGTGGTCTCAAACTGTAGCCCTCCAGTTGTTGCAAAACTACATATTGCAGCATGCCCAAACAGCTGTCTGGGCATGCTGGGATTGTAGTTTTGCAACATCTGGAGGGCTACAGGTTAGAGACCACTATAAAGTGGTCTTAGACTGTAGCCCTCCAGATGTTGCTAGGCAACTTATCGACTTCCGTAGGTTCCAGGGAGCTGTCCTCTTCTGCGGCACGACATCGCTGCCCGCCAATCACCGTCGCCCGCTGCCGTCGGATGGGTTAGTGGATCTTCGGCGCCCGGTTCCCCGTTCTGCCCCGCCTATTGTGGGGGGGCAGGATGGGGAAAACTAAAGTTAACCCCCCCGCCCCCGATCTGCTATTGGTTGTCGCTTCTGATGACCAATAGCAGGGATAGGAGGGGTTGCACCCCTGACACCTCACTCCTATCCTTCAGGGGGATTTTAGGTGTCTTAGACAACCGCGATCCCCCTTATACATCGGGTCACCATAGACCCGTATGTCCCAAATCAGCGCAAATCGCCAGTGTGAATTCACTTGCGATTTGTGCCGATCGCCGACATGGGGGGGGGGGGGTGGTCTGATGAACCCCCCTGGGCATTTGCGCGCGGTGCCTGCTGATCGATATCAGCAGTCACTCCGGTCCGATCCCCGAAATTCCCACGGGCGTATGGCTACACCCTTCGTCCCCAACAGGCTAACCCCTTAAGGACCCAGCCAATTTTCACTGTAGGACCCGGCCATTTTTTGCACATCTGACCACTGTCACTTTAAGCATTAATAACTCTGGGATGCTTTTACCTTTCATTCTGATTCCGAGATTGTTTGTTTGTTTTTTCGTGACATATTCTACTTTATGTTAGTGGTAAAATTTTGTCGATACTTGCATCGTTTCCAAATTCCAAAATTTAATGAAAAAATTTAAAATTTAGCATTTTTTTAACTTTGAAGCTCTCTGCTTATAAGGAAAATGAATATTCCAAATAAATTATATATTGATTCACATATACAACATGTCTACTTTATGATTGCATCATAAAGTTGACATGTTTTTACTTTTGGAAGAGATCAGAGGGCTTCAAAGTTCAGCAGCAATTTTCCAATTTTTCACAACATTTTCAAAATCAAAATTTTTCAGGGACCAGTTCTGTTTTCAAGTGGATTTGAAGGACCTTCATATTAGAAATGCCCCACAAATGACCCCATTATAAAATCTGCACCCCTCAAAGTATTCAAAATGACATTCAAAAGGTTTGTTAACCCTTTAGGTGTTTCACAGGAATAGCAGCAAATTGAAGGAGAAAATTCTAAATCTTTATTTTTTACACTGGCATGTTCAGGTAGACCCAGTTTTTGAATTTTTACAAGGGGTAAAAGGAGAGAAATCTTCCTAAAATGTGTAACCCAATTTCTCTCGAGTAAGGAAATACCTCATATGTGTATGTCAAGTGTACGGCGGGCGCAGTAGAGGGCTCAGAAGGGAAGGAGCGACAATGGGATTTTGGAGAGTGAGTTTTTCTGAAATGGTTTTTGTGGGGCATGTCGCATTTAGGATGCCCCTATGGTGCCAGAACAGCAAAAAAAAAAAAAACACATGGCATACTATTTTGGAAACGAGACCCCTCAAGGCACGTAAAAAGGGGTCCAGTGAGCCTTAACACCCCACAGGTGCTTCACGACTTTTTGTTAAAGTTGGATGTGTAAATGATTTTTTTTTTCCACTAAGATGCTAGTTTTCCCTAAAATTTTAAATTTTTACAAGGGATAATAGGACAAAATGTCCCCCAAAATTTGTAACCCCATCTCTTCTGAGTATGGAAATACCCCAAGTGTGAACGTCAAGTGCTCTGCTGGCGCACTACAATGCTCAGAAGAGAAGGAGTCACATTTGGCTTTTGAAAAGCGAATTTTGCTGAAAAGATTTTTTGGAGGGCATGTCGCATTTAGGAAGCCCCTATGGTGCCAGAACAGCAAAAAAAAAAAAAAAAAACACATGTCATACTATTTTAGAAACTGCACCCCTCAAGGAACACAACAAGGGGTACAGTGAGCCTTAAAACCTCACAAGTGTTTGACGACTTTTTGCTAAAGTCGGATGTGTAAATGGAAAAAAAAATGTTTCACTAAAATGCTGGTTTTCCCCCACATTGTATATTTTTACAAGGGGTAATAGGAGAAAATGACCCCCAAAATTTGTAACCCCATTTCTTGGAGTATGGAAATACCCAGTGTGTGGACATCAAGTGATCTGCTGGCGCACTACAATGCTCAGAAGAGAAGGAGCACCATTGAGCTTTTGAAGACAGAATTTGGTTGGAATAGAAGTCGGGGGCCATGTGTGTTTACAAAGCCCCCCGTGGTGCCAGAACAGTGGACCCCCCCCCATGTGACCCCATTTTGGAAACTAGACCCCTCACAGAATTTAATAAGGGGTGCAGTGAGTATTTACACCCCACTGGTGTTTGACAGATCTTTGGAACAGTGGGCTGTGCAAATGAAAAATTACATTTTTCATTTTCACGGACCACTGTTCCAAAAATCTGTCAGACACCTGTGGGGCGTAAATGCTCACTGTACCCCTTATTACATTACGTGAGGGGTGTAGTTTCCAAAATAGGGTCACGTGTGGATATTTCTTTTTTTGCGTTTATGGCAGAACTGCTGTAAAATCAGCCACCCCTGTGCAAATCACCAATTTAGGCTTCAAATGTACATGGTGCGCTCTCACTCCTGAGCCTTGTTGTACGCCCGCAGAGCATTTTATGCCCACATATGGGGTATTTCCGTACTAAGGAGAAATTGTGTTATAAATTTTGGGGGTCTTTTTTTCCTTTTTAACACTTGTGAAAATAAAAAGTAAACGACAACTCCAGCATGTTAGTGTAAAATTTTTAATTTTTTTACACTGACAGGCTGGTGTAGCCCCCAACTTTTCCTTTTCATAAGGGGTAAAAGGAGAAAAAGCCCCCCAAAATTTGTAACGCAATTTCTCCCGAGTACAGAGATACCCCATATGTGGCCCTAAACTGTTTCCTTGAAATATGACAGGGCTCTGAAGTGAGAGAGTGCCATGCGCATTTGAGGACTAAATTAGGGATTGCATAGGGGTGGACATAGGGGTATTCTACGCCAGTGATTCCCAAACAGGGTGTCTCCAGCTGTTGCTAAACTCCCAGCATGCCTGGACATTCAGTGGCTGTCCAGAAATGCTGGGAGTTGCTGTTTGCAACAGCTGGAGGCTCCGTTTTGGAAACACTGCTGTACAATACGTTTTTCATTTTTATTGGGGGGGGGGGGCAGTGTAAGGGGGTGTTTATGTAGTGTTTTACCCTTTATTATGTGTTAGTGTAGTGCAGTGTTTTTAGGGTACATTCACACGGCGCAGGTTTACAGTGAGCTTCCCGCTAGAAATTTGCGCTGCGGTGAAAAATTTGCCGCAGCTCATACTTGAAGCAGGAAACTTACTGTAAACCCGCCCATGTCAATGTACCCTGTACGTTCACGGGGGGGGGGGGGGACAACCTCCAGCTGTTTCAAAACTACAACTCCCAGCATGTACTGACAGACCGTGCATGCTGGGAGTTGTACTTTTGCAACAGCTGGAGGCACACTGGTTGGAAAACCTTCAGTTAGGTTCTTTTACCTAACTCAGTATTTTCCATCTAGTGTGCCTCCAGCTGTTGCAAAACTACAACTCCCAGCATGTACTGATCGCCGAAGGGCATGCTGGGTGATCTAGTTATGCAACAGCTAGAGGTGCGCAACTACTTTTCCCAGCATGCCGAGACAGCTGTTTCGGCATGCTGGGATTTGTAGTTTTGCAACATCTGGAGGGCTACAGATAGAGACCACTGCACTGTGATCTCCAAACTGTGGACCTCCAGATGTTGCAAAACTAAAAATCCCAGCATGTGCAGACAGCAAACTGCTGTGTGGGCATGCTAGGAGTTGTAGTTTTGCAAGATCTAGAGTGCTACAGTATAGAGATCACTGTGCAGTGGTCTCTAAACTGTAGACCTCCAGCTGTTGCAAAACTGCAAATCCCAGCATGCCCAGCAGCTGTCTGGGCATGCTGGGAGTTGTAGTTTTGCATCATCTGGAGGGCTACAGTCTCAGACTGTAGCCCTCTAGATGTTGCTAGGCAACTTACCGGCTTCCGTCGGATCCAGGGAGCCGTCCTCTTCTGCAGCCCGCGCCGATCACCGCCGCCAATCCAGTCCTGCAGCTTCCACCGATGGGTAAGTGGATCTTCGGCGTTCGGTCCCCGTCGTTTCCCCGCCTATTGTGGGTGGGAAGAACGGGGAAAACGAAAGTAAACCCTCCGCCCCCGATCTCCTATTGGTGGTCGCGTCTAGACCACCAATAGCAGAGATAGGAGGGGTGGCACCTCTGCCACCTCACTCCTATCGCTACAGGGGGATCGTGGGTGTCTTAGACAACCGTGATACCCCTTATATTCCACGTCACTGGGTCACCATAGACCCGTATGACCCGGAATCGGCGCAAATCGCAAGTGTGAATTCACTTGGGATTTGCGCCGATCGCCGACATGGGGGGTCTGACCCCCCTGGGCACTTGCATGGGGTGCCTGCTGATCGACAGGTACGCCCTGGGTCCTTAAGACCCAGGTACAGAAGGCGTATCCATACGCCCTTGGTCCTGTACGGGTTAACCCCTTAAGGACCAAGGACGTACAGGTACGTCTTGGTCCTGCTCTCGTGATATAACGCGGGGTTACACGGTAACCCCGCATCATATCACGGCGGGCCCGGCATCATAGTGAAGCCGGGACCCGCCGCTAATAGCGTGCAGCACCGATCGCGGCGCTCAGAGCTGAGCCGCGCGGCTAAAAGTGAAAGTAAAAGCTGCCGGTTAACTCAGTGGGCTGTTCGGGATAGCCGCGGCGAAATCGCGGCATCCCGAACAGCTTACAGGACAGCGGGTTGGCCGCTACCTGCCTCCTCCTGGTGTCCGATCGCCGAATGACTGCTCAGTGCCTGAGATCCAGGCATGAGCAGTCAAGCGGCAGAAACCTCGATCACTGGTTTCCTATGAGAAACCAGTGATCAATGTGAAAGATCAGTGTGTGCAGTGTTATAGGTCCCTATGGGAGCTATAACACTGCAAAAAAAAAGTGAAAAAAAAAAAGTGAATGAATATCATCTAACCC
This sequence comes from Hyla sarda, assembly GCF_029499605.1. Classification (NCBI taxonomy): domain Eukaryota; kingdom Metazoa; phylum Chordata; class Amphibia; order Anura; family Hylidae; genus Hyla; species Hyla sarda. The sequence goes on from NC_079189.1 coordinate 279,087,544, forward strand.
CTCCCCTATTAAAAGTTTGAATCACCCCCCTTTTCCCATAAACAAAAAAGTGTAAATAAAAATAAACATATATGGTATCACCACGTGCGGAAATGTCCGATTTATAAAAATATATCGTTATATAAACCGCTCGGTCAATGGCGTACGCGCAAAAAAATTCCAAATCCAAAATAGTGCATTTTTGGTCACTTTTTATATCATTTAAAAATCAATAAGTCCTATCAATGCAAAAATGGTACCGTTAAAAACTTCAGATCACGGCGCAAAAAATGAGCCCTCATACCACCCCATACACGGAAAAATAAAAAAGTTATAGGGGTCAGAAGATGGCAATTTGAAACGTATTAATTTTCCTGCATGTAGTTATGATTTTTTCCAGAAGTACGACAAAATCAAACCTAAATAAGTAGGGTATCATTTTAATCGTATGGACCTACAGAATAAAGATAAGGTGTCATTTTACCGAAAAATGTACTACGTAGAAACGGAAGCCCCCAAAAGTTACAAAACAGCATTTAAAAAAAAAAAATTTTGTTGCACAATGATTTTTTTTTTCCGTTTCACCGTAGATTTTTGGGCAAAATGACTGACGTCATTACAAAGTAGAATTGGTGGCGCAAAAAATAAGCCATCATATGGATTTTTAGGTGCAAAATTGAAAGAGTTATGATTTTTTAAAGGCGAGGAGCAAAAAACGAAAATGCAAAAACGGAAAAAACACCGGTCCTTAAGGGTTTAAAGGGGTACTTCGGGGGAAAAACTTTTTTTTTTTTATTTGTATTTTTTTTAATCAACTGGTGCCAGGTTAAACAGATTTGTAAATTACTTCTATTAAAAAATCTTAATCCTTCCAGTACTTATTAGCTGCTGAATACTGCAGAAGAAATTATTTTCTTTATGGAACACAGAGCTCTCTGCTGACATCATGACCACAGTGCTCTCTGCTGACATCTCTGTCCATTTTAAGAACTGTCCAGAGTAGGAGAAAATCCCCATAGAAAACATATGCTGCTCTGGACAGTTCCTAAAATGGACAGATGTCAGCAGAGAGCACTGTGGTCATGATGTCAGCAGAGAGCTCTGTGTTCCATAAAGAAAAGAATTTACTCTGTAGTATTCAGCAGCTAATACTAGAGATGAGCGAACTTACAGTAAATTTGATTCGTCACGAACTTCTCGGCTTGGCGGTTGCTGACTTTTCCTGCATAAATTTGTTCAGCTTTCCGGTGCTCCGGTGGGCTGGAAAAGGTGGATACATTCCTAGGAAAGAGTCTCCTAGGACTGTATCCACCTTTTCCAGCCCACCGGAGCACCGGAAAGCTGAACTAATTTATGCAGGAAAAGTCATCAACTGCCGAGCCGAGAAGTCCGTGACGAATCGAATTTACTGTAAGTTCGCTCATCTTTAGCTAATAGGTACTGGAAGGATTAAGATTTCCGCCGGAGTACCCTTTTAACCCTTTAGGGACCGAGACCATTTTGACCCTAAGGATCAGAGCATTTTTTGCACATCTGATCACTGTCAGTTTAAGCATTAATAACTGTGGAATGCTTTTACCTTTCATTCTGATTCAGAGATTGTTTTTCCGTGACATATTCTACTTTAACACAGTCGTAAATTTTTGTCGTTATTTGCATCTTTTTTTGGTGCAAAGTGGAGGAGAAAAATCTAAATCTGCATATTTTTTTTTTACACTAACATGTTCTTGTAGACCCATATTGTTTATTTTTACAAGGGGTAAAAGGAGAAAAAGCCCCACAATATTTGTAACCCAATTTCTTTTGAGTAAAGAAATACCTCATATGTGGATGTAAAGTGTTTTGTGGGTGCACTAGAGGGCTCAGAAGAGAAGGAGAGACAGTGGGATTTTAAAGAGCAAATTTTGCTGAAATGGTTTTTGGGGGGCCTGTCGCATTTAGGAAGCCCCCATGGTGCCAGAACAGCAAAAAACACCCCACATGGCATACTATTTGGAAAACTACACCCCTCAAGGAACGTAACAAGGGGTACAGTGAACATTTACACCCCACTGGCATTTGACAGATCTTTGTAACAGTGGGCTGTCCAAATTAAAAATTACATTCTTTATTTTCACGGACCACTGTTCCAAAAATCTGTCAGACACCTGTGGGGTGTAAATGTTCACTGTACCCCTTGTTATGTTCCGTGAGGGGGGTAGTTTCCGATATGGGGTCACATGTGGTTTTTTTTGCGTTTATGTCAGAACCGCTGTAACCAGCAGCCACCCCTGTGCAAATCACCAATTTAGGCCTCAAATGTACATAGTGCGCTCTCACTCCTGAGCCATGTTGTGGGCCCGCTGAGCATTTTACGCCCACATATGGGGGATTTCCGTACTTGGGAGAAATTTGTGCTACAAATTTTGGGGGTCTTTTTTCCTTTTACCTCTTATAAAAATGAAAAGTATGGGGCAACACCAGCATGTTGGTATAAAAAAAAAAAATAATTTACACTAACATTCAGGTGTAGACCCCAACTTTTACATTTTCATAAGGGGTAAAAGGAGAAAAGGCCACCAAAGATTTGTAGCACAATTTCTTCCGAGTACGGAGATACCCCATATGTGGCCCTAAACTGTTGCCTTGAAATACGACAGGGCTCTGAAGTGAGAGAGCGCCATGCGCATTTGAGGACTAAATTAGAGATTTTCATAGGGGTGGACCCGGATGCAAGTGTTAGGCTAGGTTCAGACTACGGAATTCCGAGTTCCGCCTGCGCCGACTGAATTAGTCGGCGCTAGGATTGCGCGGACACTGCAGTCTCCTATAGACTGCTATGTGTTCCGCTCGGATTTCCGCCTGAAGAAAGAGCAACCCCTTTCTTTAGGTGGAAATTTCTAAGCGGATTTTCCGCTTCACATATTCCGAAGTGTGAATTTGTGAACGGAAAACCATTCACTACACTAGACATTTTAGCAAGCGGAATTTCTGACGGAAATTTTACGTCTGAATTTCTGTCAGAAATTCCGTAGTCTGAACCTAGCCTTACACTTGCCTCCGCCACCAAAAATACTGTACGTCAGTTTTCCCCAAACACTGTGCCTCCAGCTGTTGCAAAACTCCCCATTGTGCTGCTGAGGAGACTAAGGGAAAACAAATTAACTTACTAAATTTAGTCATGTATTTGCAGCCTCCGAATAGGGGACACTGCCAATAGTGGATGCGGACACACCCAATAGGAGACAAAACAGTCCCAATAGGGGACAACCAGGCTTAATCGCTGGCCCTACCTTGTACACAGGGTCACCATCAGGGGGTACAGCCAATACTCAAATAAGGGGCCCAGGAGTTGTAGTTTAGCAACAGCTGGAGGCACCCTGATCCTAAACTTCAACTTGCATGATGGGAGCAAAACTACAACTCCCAGCATGCCCTTAAAGTGAGGACTCGCTGGGAGTTGTGGTTTTGCAACAACTGCATGCACAGGTGTAAAAATGCCACCTGCCTGCTGTTGCAAGACTACAACTCCCAGCATGGCCCATTGTAAGGGCATTCTGGGAGTTGTAGTTTTGCAAAAGCTGGAGGCACCCAGGTGTAAAAATGCCACCCGCCGCTGTTGTAAGACAACAGCTCCCAGCATGTCCTTACAGTGAGGGCATGCAGGGAGTTGTAGTTTTGCAACAGCTGGAGGCACCGAGGTGTAAAAATGCCACCCGTTGATATTGAAAGATTACAACTCCCAGCATACCCTTACAGGACATGCGGGGAGTTGTAGTTTTACACCATCTGAAGGCACCAGATGTAAAAATGCCACCCACCCGCTGTTGAAAGACTACAACTCCCAGCATGCCCTTACAGTGAGGACAAGCTGGGAGTTGTAGGTTTGCAACAGTTGGAGGCACCAGATGTAAAAATGCAACCCGCCCATTGTTGCAAGACTACATCTCCCAGCATGCCCTTACAATGAGGACATGCTGGGTGTTGTAGTTTTGTCACCATTAGCCCTGCTTGGGTGAGGCCTACTTTTATTCACTCACCACTCCAGGGCAGAACCGAACCAGCAGCAGGGATCATCAGTTTCACGATGGGCCGGCGGCCCATCCTTATTACAAGGAGATTCCCTATGAGGCAGATTTATCAAAACTTGTGTAGAGAAAGAGTGATTCAGTTGCCCGTAGCAACCATTCAGATTTTTCATTTTTCACAGGCCTCTTTAAAAATGAAAGAAACAAAGAGGCCTGTGAAAAATGAAAGAAATCTGATTGGTTGCTAGGGGCAACTGCTTCATTCTTTCCCTGCATAGGTTTTGATAAATCTCCCCCTATATGTTTATTCACCATTTATTTCTGTTCAGCACTGAAAGGGTGTTTGTGATTCCAGCTCTGGAGGAGGCGTGGCCAGCTAATTAAGGATCCTTAAATACAGCTGCTTCAGTGCAGTTCAAGCTCCATGCATGAGTGAGGACAGCTGTGCAGCAGACTTTTGGAGGGAAACTGTGACCATAGTAAGTAAGGAAGCTTGTGGTAGAATTGTGTGGAGGGCTCTTTAAGAACATGTTTCCTATGCTTTACTGATCCTCCATGTGGGATCTGTGATCTCCAGGTGTTACTGTGCAAGTTGGATCTATTAGAAATACCAGCAATGCAAAGGCCGGTATTCATCCAACCAGAGCGCCTCCAGCTGTTGTAGCTTTGCAACAGCTGGAGGCACCCCTGGCTGGGAAACACTGACCTATACTAAAGTGCAACATGCTGGGAGTTGTAGTTTTTATATGGGGCAGCTGCCGAGCTATAGGCTGTATCAGGGCATGCTGGGAGTTGTAGTTAGTAACTAATTGCAACTCCCAAAGTTAAAGTTGCATCAAAACAATAAAAAAAAATGTACTGTCAAACTACAGATTGGGGTGCAAAAAATGATCCCCCATAAACAATGGTGTCACTAAGGAGGACCCCCCCGCCACCTTAAGAGGAGATCCAGCCTGTGCTCCCTTAACAAGCGGGTGTAGAGTATGGGGAGGAATCTGCAGCCACTGGGAGACCATAGACCTACCTGCCTTCAATATGGTGAAAATGTACATGTATATAGTGAGTGTGTATGATGTGTGTGTGTGTATATACTGAACCCAGTGTATATGTGTTATGTATAGTGAGAGTGTGTGTATGTATGTATATATATATATATATATATATATATATATATATATATATATATATATATATATGTAATGTGCGAGGAGTCCATGTGTATGGTGAGTGTGTGGGTATGTAATGTGCGAGGAGTCCATGTGTATGGTGAGTGTGTGGGTATGTAATGTGCGAGGAGTCCATGTGTATGGTGAGTGTGTGGGTATGTAATGTGCGAGGAGTCCATGTGTATGGTGAGTGTGTGGGTATGTAATGTGCGAGGAGTCCATGTGTATGGTGAGTGTGTGGGTATGTAATGTGCGAGGAGTCCATGTGTATGGTGAGTGTGTGGGTATGTAATGTGCGAGGTGTCCATGTGTATGGTGAGTGTGTGGGTATGTAATGTGCGAGGTGTCCATGTGTATGGTGAGTGTGTGGGTATGTAATGTGCGAGGTGTCCATGTGTATGGTGAGTGTGTGGGTATGTAATGTGCGAGGTGTCCATGTGTATGGTGAGTGTGTGGGTATGTAATGTGCGAGGTGTCCATGTGTATGGTGAGTGTGTGGGTATGTAATGTGCGAGGTGTCCATGTGTATGGTGAGTGTGTGGGTATGTAATGTGCGAGGTGTCCATGTGTATGGTGAGTGTGTGGGTATGTAATGTGCGAGGTGTCCATGTGTATGGTGAGTGTGTGGGTATGTAATGTGCGAGGTGTCCATGTGTATGGTGAGTGTGTGGGTATGTAATGTGCGAGGTGTCCATGTGTATGGTGAGTGTGTGGGTATGTAATGTGCGAGGTGTCCATGTGTATGGTGAGTGTGTGGGTATGTAATGTGCGAGGTGTCCATGTGTATGGTGAGTGTGTGGGTATGTAATGTGCGAGGTGTCCATGTGTATGGTGAGTGTGTGGGTGTGTAATGTGCGAGGAGTCCATGTGTATGGTGAGTGTGTGGGTGTGTAATGTGCGAGGTGTCCATGTGTATGGTGAGTGTGTGGGTGTGTAATGTGCGAGGTGTCCATGTGTATGGTGAGTGTGTGGGTGTGTAATGTGCGAGGTGTCCATGTGTATGGTGAGTGTGTGGGTGTGTAATGTGCGAGGTGTCCATGTGTATGGTGAGTGTGTGGGTGTGTAATGTGCGAGGTGTCCATGTGTATGGTGAGTGTGTGGGTGTGTAATGTGCGAGGTGTCCATGTGTATGGTGAGTGTGTGGGTGTGTAATGTGCGAGGTGTCCATGTGTATGGTGAGTGTGTGGGTGTGTAATGTGCGAGGTGTCCATGTGTATGGTGAGTGTGTGGGTGTGTAATGTGCGAGGTGTCCATGTGTATGGTGAGTGTGTGGGTGTGTAATGTGCGAGGTGTCCATGTGTATGGTGAGTGTGTGGGTGTGTAATGTGCGCGGTGTCCATGTGTATGGTGAGTGTGTGGGTATGTAATGTGCGCGGTGTCCATGTGTATGGTGAGTGTGTGGGTATGTAATGTGCGAGGTGTCCATGTGTATGGTGAGTGTGTGTAATGTGTATGTGTGTATATATATATATATATATATATATATATATATATATATATATATATATATATATATATATATATATATATATATATATATATATATATATATATATATATATGTGCAGATAAGGTCAGGCTGCTCACCACTCTCGCGTTTGCTGCACTATCTCGTGCTACGGACACCGGTACCGCTCCCGGCTTAGTAGAAATCACACAGAAAAGAAAACGTCCGGCACTCGGGAGGATGCAGGTAAAACTTGTCAATGGCTTTATTCACACGCTTAGGCAGGACACAATCTATTGTGTCCTGCCTAAGCATGTGAATAAAGCCATTGACAAGTTTTACCTGCATCCTCCCGAGTGCCGGACGTTTTCTTTTCTGTGTGATATATATATATATATATATATATATATATATAATTATTAGTGCGAGGTGTCCATGTATAAAACAAAAGTTGGATTCAAAATGGCCGACATGGTCACCACCCATCTTGAAAAGTCTCCCCCCCAATCACATATACTAATGTGCCACAAACAGGAAGTTATCACCAACTATTCCCATTTTATTAAGGTGTATCCATATAAATGGCCCACCCTGTATATATAATGTGCGAGGTGTCCATGTATATAGTGAGTGTGTATATATAATGTGCGAGGTGTCCATGTATATAGTGAGTGTGTATATATAATGTGCGAGGTGTCCATGTATATAGTGAGTGTGTATATATAATGTGCGAGGTGTCCATGTATATAGTGAGTGTGTATATATAATGTGCGAGGTGTCCATGTATATAGTGAGTGTGTATATATAATGTGCGAGGTGTGTATGTATTATGTGGGAGGTGTCCGTGTGTGTTTTATATAATGTATGTGTGTATATGTAATGTGCGATGTGTATACTGGGGGACACATTTATCATTAGGTGTCTATTGTAGAAACAGATCTACCTCTTTGTCTAATTTACACTCAATTTGCGCAAATATCGAAACGTCCACCCCCCCCCCCCCCCGCCTCGACCATGCACTCCTTCTCCACCTCACACTTTACAGAGCTGTGATATTTTTCCGCGTTGCACTGCTCACATAGCTAGAAGTGCTGGAGCAGCAGTGTGTGCGCCAAACAAAAGTTTTGCAAAAGCTGGAGACACCCTGGTTGGTAAACACTGTGTTCATGTACCAGAGCTGAGTGTGTGATCATGTTACATGTAGCAGAAATTAGTGTGCGGCATGTGTATGGAGCAGAGCTGAATGTGTTATTGTGTAAGCATGACCATGCACACAACTCTGCGTCATACACATGACCACTCGCTCAGCTCTACTGCATACACATTACCCAATACAAGGGGCCTAATACATCACACTGCTGCTCAGCCAATCACCAGCTGAGGGACATCATTTTGGTCACCAATTGGCTGATCACAGTGTAACTTGTCAGACCCCAGAAGCAGAAAGACAGGGGCTGGAGGACAGGAGAGCTATATTGGCAGCATCTGGACAGCTGCAAAAGGCAAGTTAAAGGGGTACTCCAGTGGAAACCAATTTATTTTTTCTTATTTTTTTTTATTTTTATTAGCTGGTACCAGAAAGTCTTACAGATTTGTAAATGACTTCTATTTAAAAATCTTAATCCTTCCAGTACTTATCAACGGCTGTATGCTCTGCGGAAAGTTTTTTCTTTTTTAATTTATTTTCTGTCTGACCACAGTGCTGACACCTCTGACCATGTTAGGAACTGTTCAGAGCAGAAGAAATGTCCCCATAGTAAACCTCTCCTGCTCTGGACAATTCCTGACATGGACAGAGGTGTCGTCAGAGAGCACTATGGCCAGACAGAAAATAAATTCAAAAAGAAAAGCACTTCCTGTGGAGCATACAGCTGCTAAGTACTGGAAGGATTAAGATTTTCTGGCAGCAATCCGGGCATATGGGGCTCTCATAGAATGAAAGCTCGGTTCTTATTTGAAAAAGACAGTTTTACCATTAGACAGTTTTTGATTACTTCAAGCATATGGTTTTGGTCAGTAACACGAGTTCCACCAAAAAAGTGGGAATTGTTCCATTATAGTTTATTGTGGTGGTTCACTTGGCATAAAATACTAACCAAATGGGGCTCAAAAACTAACCAAAATACTGCATGTGAACCTAGCCTAAGAACGAGAAGTCTCAGTATGCTCTGACACCACTGCTTTTTTTTTTTTTTGCCAGTTACCAGATGTCTGCCCCAACCGGGAGGAGCTGCTATTGGAAAGTTAAGTATCTAGATTTATCACTTCTGCCATGTCATTGTTGTATAACACTCTATCTTTATACTTCATCCAGAAGGTGTTCATTATATACCTTGTCTGTTTTTGTGATAACCGTTATGGTCAGCCCCATCTCTAGTACCGGCAGGTTAGATAGTGGCTATCTATGCATGACTTGTTCCATTGCTAACTTGGGGGAGTTATCAATGTGGCACCATGTGTAGATAGCCATAATAACTAGTTAAACCTAAAGAATCAGTTAGTGAAACTGTAGATTAGTCACCTATTGTAATAAATCTTTTCAAAATGGCAATTTACCATATAATTCTATGGTGAATGTCAGCCCCATCTCTAGTACTAGCAGGTTAGATAGTAGCTACCTATGCATGACTTGTTGCATTGCTAACTTGGGGGAGTTATCAATGTGGCACCATGTGTGGATAGCCATAATAACTAGTTAACCCTAAATAATCCAGTTATTTCTGTTATTGTAATATACTATTCAGCATCAGTAGAACAATAGTCAGTGCCTACTAAATGAAGGTAGGAATTAATTAGGAAAATCCTAGCTGTAAGTATGGCTGATACCTTGACTGAGGATTTGCAGCCACTATCATTGTTTGTTTTTTTACATGCAGCTTTTTTATCTTTTGTTCGTCTTTGTTGTTGTTTTTCAAGTTGCTTCATTTTCTAACAGATTTTGTGTCTTTCCCACAAGTATCTAGGTAGGTTTTTTTTAGAATTCTTTTCCTGTAGAGCAAGAATATTTGATGCTGCCTGCTAGCCCTGGACACTGATACCCAAGAAAGAGTGAGATGAGCATCTTACCAGACTGGAAGGAGCTACGATGAGACGGTAAGACCTATGCCATTGACTTGTTCTAATAGCCTGTGTCTTCATATTTCTGTTCTATTGTGTAAGACAACCCACACCTGGGAGGAGCTGCTGTCAGACCAATAAGTTACTAACTTTGACCTATCAGTTTGCTTTCTCCAGGTGTTGCTTATCTTCCCTGGCTGGAATTGTGGACCTACACGTAAGTAATTGAAATCATGTCTGTTTTTTCAAAATGTGTTCTATTTAGGGGGTAACTTGTTTAATTGCATAATTAAATGACTTTCTGTCTCTTGCCTTTGCCAGTTGCTGCCTACCGTGGCAGTCTTTATCAAATTTGGCAATTTACCATATAATTCTATGGTGAATGTCAGCCCCATTCCTAGTACCAGCTGGTTAGGTAGTAGCTACCTATGCATGACTTGTTGCATTGCTAACTTGGGGGAGTTATCAATGTGGCACCATGTGTCGATAGCCTTAGTAACTAGTTAAACTTAAAGAAACAGTTATTTCTGTTATCGTCATATACTATTCAGCATCAGTAGAACAAATAGTCAGTGCCTACTAAATGAAGGTAAGAATGTATTAGGAAAGTCCTAGCTGTAAGTATGGCTGATACCTCGACTGAGGATTTGCAGCCACTATCATTGTTGTTTTTAACATGCAGCTTTTTTATCTTTTGTGTTTGTTCTGCTCTTCATTATTGCTTCATTTTCTAACAGCTTTTGTCTTTCTCACAAGTATCTAGGTAGGTTTTTTTTAGAATTCTTTTCCTGTAGAGCAAGAATATTTGATGCTGCCTGCTAGCCCTGGACACTGATACCCAAGAAAGAGTGAGATGAGCATCTTACCAGACTGGAAGGAGCTACGATGAGACGGTAAGACCTATGCCATTGACTTGTTCTAATAGCCTGTGTCTTTGTGCTTCCTCCAGAAGCTGTTCTATTGTGTAAGACAACAAACACCTGGGAGGTGCTGCTGTCAGACCAATCAGTTACTAACTTTGACCTATGTCATATTCTTGTTCTAGAAGTATCTATCAGTTTGCTTTCTCCAGGTGTTACTTATCTTCCCTGGCTGGAATTATGGACCTACACGTAAGTAAATGAAATCATGTCTGTTCTTGTCTAAATGTGTTATATTTAGGGGGTAATTTGTTTAATTACATAATTAAATGACTTTTTGTCTCTTGCCTTTTTCCATTCGCTGCCTTCTCTGGCCGTCTCTGCCAGTCGCTGCCTTCTCTGGCCGTCTTTGCCAGTCGCTGCCTTCTCTGGCCGTCTTTGCCAGTCACTGCCTTCTCTGGCCGTCTTTGCCAGTCGCTGCCTTCTCTGGCCGTCTTTGCCAGTCGCTGCCTTCTCTGGCCGTCTTTGCCAGTCGCTGCCTTCTCTGGCCGTCTTTGCCAGTCGCTGCCTTCTCTGGCCGTCTTTGCCAGTCGCTGCCTTCTCTGGCCGTCTTTGCCAGTCGCCGCCTTCTCTGGCCGTCTTTGCCAGTCGCCGCCTTCTCTGGCCTTCGTTGCCAGTCGCCGCCTTCTCTGGCCTTCGTTGCCAGTCGCCGCCTTCTCTGGCCTTCGTTGCCAGTCGCCGCCTTCTCTGGCCTTCGTTGCCAGTCGCCGCCTTCTCTGGCCTTCGTTGCCAGTCGCCGCATTCCCTGGCCTTTGTTGCCAGTCTGCCCCGCATTCCCTGGCCTTTGTTGCCAGTCTGCCCCGCCTTCCCTGGCTTTTGTTGCCAGTCACCGCATTTCCTGTTCCTCATTGCCAAAAATAATAAAAAAAAGCAGCTGCAACATAGTCTAATTAACAAATAGTCTAATAAAAAAAGCCCAAGAGAGGCATATCTTTAGTGTAGGGTCCGTCCCAATGAGGTCACCTTACCGTGGTGGGACGGTACACACTATTTGGCCAAATATTATGCTAAGAACCTCTCTAGCAGTGTTGAATACATATATTTTAGAGTAAAGGGTATACTGCTGTATTTCTTTCTATTTGGGGGGAATAACAGATGGCTGTAGCCGCTATTTTACCATGAGCAGCTGGCACATAGTCTGACCACAGCTGCCGTCAGCCCTTGACTGCTGAGAAAAAAAGAGGGATTTCAATTGTATAGGGTCTGTCCCCATGAGGTCACCTTTCCATGGTGGGATGGCACTATTTGGCCAAATGGTATGCTAAGAACCTCTTCTGTTTGCAAATAAAGGCTGTGCAGTTCACGGTTATACCTTAAGCAGCTGCAACATAGTCTAATAACCACAAATCCCATCAGTTCTTGGCAGTGGTCAAAAAAATAAATAAAAATGGGGTGGTTACTTTAAAATGAGAAAATCCATAGCAATGCAAAGCTATTAGCTTGTCACTTGAAGGCATAATTGTTCATATCACCCACCCCCACATTATGGATCCAATTTTTTGTGTTGGTAGTTCAGTGGTAGTTAAGATTTAGTCTAGGCAAACCATGTCTTACCTTTTGCGTAATTTTGGTTACTTGTTAAGCTATTGGTTCTTAGGATTGGAAACTTGCAGTATATTGATGGTCACTACAATAACTAAATATTTTTTTCCTTTTTGTAGATTTGGCAAGTTCATTCTACTACATGGTGTAGTAGTAGACCATGGCAAGAACCTTAAACTTACTACCTTACCAGTCATTGAATCTACATAAGACAAGACAAGACATGACATGACATCTAGCAAAAATAGTATGGTAGGTCAGGTTTTCAGCTTCTCACACAGAATGGCAGTACAAAGCGATCTGCTTGTCACTTGAAGGCATAACTGTCCATAAGCCCCCCATTGTGGATCCAAACCTTTTTGTGCTGGTGGATCAGTGGAAGACTGCTATTTAGGCTAGTTTTTCTTTGGTAGGAGTTTAGTTCTAAGATAGATTTAAGAGGTGCAGTATGTTATCAGGGTAACTATTTTAGCAGGAAGATGTTAATTGATTGATTGATATTTCACAGTACATCTTGTAAATTTTTGTGCTTCTTGTAGGTATGAGTTTATTCTACTACCCGGTATAGAAGACCATGTAATGAACATTCAACAACTTCCTACCTTACCATACTCAGCTCCAGACATGCTATTAGCAGAAGTCTTGACATCTTGCCAAAATCATATGGTAAGTCCTTAGGTTTTCATTTTGACTTCTTATACCCCAGTACTGTAGTATAAAGCTTTTAGCTTGTCACATGAAGTTAACTGTTAACCCCTTAAGGATCACAGGTTTTTCAGTTTTTGCACTTTCGTTTTTTCCTCCTCAGCTTTTTTAAAAATCATAACCCTTTCAATTTTGGACCTAAAAATCCATATGATGGCTTATTTTTTTGCAGTGACATCAGTCATTTTACCCAAAAATCTACGGCAAAACGGAAAAAAAATCATTGTGCGACGAAATTGAAGAAAAAAGCCATTTTGTAACTTTAGGGGGCTTCCGTTTCTATGCAGTACATTTTTCGGTAAAATGACACTTTATCATTATTCTGTAGGTCCATATGGTTAAAATGATACCCTACTTATATAGGTTTGATTTTGTTGTACTTCTGTAAAAAATCGTGAAAAATGTATACGTTTAAAATTGTCATCTTCTGACCCCTATAACTTTTATTTTTCCGCATATGGGGCAGTATGAGGGCTCATTTTTTGCACTGTGATCTGAAGTTTTTAGCGGTACCATTTTTGTATTGATCGGACTGTTTCATGAGATAAAAAGCGACCAAAAATACGTTCTTTTGGACTTTGGAATTTTTTTGCAAGTACGCCATTGACCGTGCGGTTTAATTAATGACATATTTTTATAATTCGGACATTTATGCATGCGGCGATACCACATATGTTTAGATTTATTTTTATTTGTGTTTTTTTTTTTTTTTGTTTTTTTTTTATGGGAAAAGGGGGGTCATTTGAACTTTTATTAACCCCTTAAGGACCAGGCCATTTTACACCTTAGGACCAGAGCGTTTTTTGAACATCTGACCACTGTCACTTTAAACATTAATAACTCTGATTCAGAGACTGTTTTTTCGGGACCTATTCTACTTTAACATAGTGGTAAATTTTTGTGGTAACTTGCATCCTTTCTTGGTGAAAAATCCCAAAATTTTATGAAGAAAATGAAAATTTGGCATTTTTCTAACTTTGCAGCTCTCTGCTTGTAAGGAAAATGGATATTCCAAATAAAAAAAATTATTCACATTTCCAATATGTCTACTTTATGTTTGTATCATAAAATTGACGTGTTTTTACTTTTGGAAGACACCAGAGGGCTTCAAAGTTCAGCAGCAATTTTCCAATTTTTCAGGGACCAGTTCAGGTTTGAAGTGGATTTGAAGGGTCTTCATATTAGAAATACCCCATAAATGACCCCATTATAAAAACTACACCCCACAAAGTATTCAAAATAACATTCAGTAAGTGTTTTCACCCTTTAGGTGTTTCACAGGAATAGCAGCAAAGTGAAGGAGAAAATTCACAATCTTCATTTTTTACACTCATGTTCTTGTAGACACAATTTTTGAATTTTTACAAGGGGTGAAAGGAGAAAATTTATACTTGTATTTGTTGCCCAATTTCTCTCGAGTAAGCACATACCTCACATGTCTATTTAAAGTGTTCGGCGGGCTCAGAAGCGAAGGAGCGACAAGGGGATTTTGGAAAGTACCTTTTTCTGAAATGGTTTTTGGGGGGCATGTTGCATTTAGGAAGCCCCTATGGTGCCAGAACAGCAAAAAAACACCTGGCATACCATTTTGGAAACTAGACCCCTTGAGGAACATAACAAGGAATTAAGTGAGCCTTAATACCCCACATGTGTTTCACGACTTTTGCATATGTAAAAAAAAATAAAAAATTTCACAAAAAATGTTTCCCCCTCAAATTTCACATTTTTGCAAGGGTTAATAGCAGAAAATACCCCAAAAATTTGTAACCCCATCTCTTTTGAGTATGGCGGTACCCCATAAGTTGACCTGAAGTGCACTACGGGCGAACTACAATGCTCAGAAGAGGAGTCATATTTGGCTTTTTAAGAGCAAATTTTGCTCGGGGGGCATGTCTCATTTAGGAAGCCCCTATGGTGCCAGGACAGCAAAAAAAACCACATTGCATACCATTTTGGAATCTAGGCCCCTTGAGGAACGTAACAAGGGGTACAGTGAGCATTTACCCCCCCCCCCCCCCCCCCCCCACTGGTGTCTGTCAGATCTTTGAAACAGTGGGCTGTACAAATTTTTTTATTTGTACAGCCCACTGTTCCAAAGATCTGTCAGACACAAGTGGGGTGTAAATTCTTTCTCACTGCACCCTCATTACATTCTGTGAGGGGTGTAGTTTCCAAAATGGGGTCACATGTAGTTTTTTTTTTTTTTTTTTTTTCCATTTGTCAAAACCGCTGTAACAATCAGCCACCCCTGTGCAAATCACCTCAAATGTGCCTGGTGCACTCTCCCTTCTGGGCCTTGTTGTGCGCCCACATATGGGGTATTTCCGTAGTCGGGAGAAATTGCATTACAAATTTTGGGGGGCTTTTTTTTTTCCCCTTTTACCTCTTGTCAAAATGAAAAGTATAGGGCAACACCAGCATGTTAGTGTAAATCTTTTTTTATTTTTTTACACTAACATGCTGGTGTAGACCTCAACTTCACCTTTTCATAAGGGATGAAAGGAGAAAAAAATCCGATCAGCCCGGTATCGCAGGGGCGATTTCCCTCGCTATTTGCGGCCCCCCTGCGGCAGACATGGCCCACCTCGGCGTTTGCCCTGGATGCTTTCTGAAGCATTTCAGCAGGCATCCGCTTCCAATCTCTGCGTGGCAAGGACCGGAAAACGCCAGGGCGTAAGTTTATGCCCTTGGTCCTTAAGTACCAGGGCGCAAGGCGTAACATTACACCCTTGGTCCTTAAGGGGTTAAGGAAGGGGTTAAATCACATTTATTAACTTTTTTTTTTTACACTTTTTTTTTTTGCAGTGTTATAGCTCCCATAGGGACCTATAACACGGCACACACTGATTGCCAGCACTGTTCACTGCAAAGCCATAGCTTTGCAATGATCAGCGTTATCAGGGGTCGATTGCTCAAGCTTACATCTCGGGCCTGGAGCGATAAATTGATGAGGGGACACGCCGGAGGCAGGTAAGAGGACCTCCGCTCGTGTCCTAGCTGATCGGGACACTGCATTTTCACTGCGGTGGTCCTGAGCAGCCGGGCAGCTTTCACTTTCATTTTAGACGCGGCGTTCAACTTTGAATGCTGTGTCTAAAGGGTTAATAGCGTGCGGCACCGCGACCGCTGCCGCATGCTGTTAGCCCCAGGTCCCGGCATCAGATACAATCCTGATCACGGCAACTACGGTGTTGACAGGGGGAGGGTGCTCCCCCTGTTCACAAACAGTGGTGCCGCAATACTATCGCTGGTCGGCATTGGTTGCTATGGCAGCAGGTAGCATGTGTCGCAAAAATGATACCAATAAAAAGTACAGATTGTCCCACAAAAAATAAGCCCTCACACAATGGCGGAAAAGAATTTTGCTCAGAAAAGGAAAACATAAAAAGCTATATAAAATTGGTATCGCCACAATCGTACCGACCCCCAGAATAAATATAACATCACTTTTACACACAGTGAACACCATAAAAATATTTTTTTTAAACGCCAGGAATTTTAATTTTTCACAATATTTTGGAGTTTTTCCACAAAAAATGCTGCATGTGGTAACAAAAATGCACCACTTAAGTAAAATATGTCACAAAAAACTATTTCAGAATTGCTCCGCTCAGAAAAAGCGTTCTAAAGTTATTACCCTTTTAAGAGAAACATGTCAAATTAAAAAAACCTGGTCATTAAGGTAAAAAATGGGTCCATCCTAAAAGAAAAACTGTCGCTCTTAGTGCGGGGGAAGCTGATCTTTCTTCTTGACATGCAAATTCACTGCTAACTGGCAAGGGCGGCTTTACTGCCTTCATCTGGCACTGTGATGTAACCACCGCCCGGCTTATGAATATTAATGTTCTCCATCTACCTCTTCTTCCCGCTGATTTCAGGACTCCACTGCGCATGTGCTGGCTTCCTATCTACACCCGGAAGCCTCTTCAGCGCAGTCGAGTCCTGAAATCAGCGGGGAGGAGAGGGAGATGATGAGGGAGAACATGAATATTCATAAGCCCCGGGTGGTGCTGTGGGCCAGGCAGCAGTTGTACCACAGTGCCAGATGAAGGCAGTAACCCTGCCCATGCCAGTTAGCAGCTAATTTGCATATAAAGAAGATAGCGGGCGAATGGCGTGGCGGATCCGGGGACGGTATGCATCAAACTGATTAGTGTCCCCCACACTACCAGCCAGTACCGCTGGTTAGTGTGGGGGAGCAAGCTGACAGATTTCCTTTACGGCAAGTGTCTTATAATTGCATAAGGAACAATATATTTAAAAGTTTTTAGTTTGGTGGCAGGTACTCTTTAATAATCCCTCATTGGGGATCCAAGCCTTTCTGCTGGTAGATGAGTGGTAGACTACTAATTGCTTTGTTAGGAGGAGCTTAGTTTTTCAAGATGGATATTTGAGATGAGCAGCATCTTACCTCCTTTTTGATTACTTTAAATAAATTAAATGAGTCAGTGGTTCCAAAGATTGGCATATCTCCAGTTTAATGAAATTTATTTCACCAACTTACTGTTTTTGCTGTTTTGGGTTTGAAAAGTAAATGAGGGTCAGGTGGAACTGCTATTGGGAAACTCGTATTAGTTTGTTAGGTTGGCTGGAGTAACGGTTAAACTCTAAAATCAGATGAATATATAACTTTTTATTTTATTTATTTTTTGTCGTCTCCAGATCCTCACTTCTGCACTTTGTTCTGTGAAGTAATCAACAGTTTCCACTATGAAAATCTCTGGCAACATGAAAACCTACCCGGGCTCCATTGTCCCAGTTACAAAAGTTTAAACATTTTTATTTTTTTTCTTACATAAAATATACATGTCTTCTACTAAATGTTTTTTTTTTTTTAACTTATTTCTTGCTATTCTGTAAATAAAATTGTATTATACTTTTTAAAGTGCCTTTGTTGGGTTCTTATGAGATCATGTTCATTAGGTGCAGTCAGTGCTGAATCCACCCACCACTACCAAATACAGCCCATATTATCACGTTGTTCCCCCCCCCCCGTTTCACTACCTAAGGGGGGTGGGGGGTGACTGTTTGACATGCTATAGAAAAGAGTTTATTGAGGTTACGCTATCTACATTAACTATCACAGGTCCTCTTTAACCCCTTTTTAATGACACCTTTCATTTTGGTCTTGAGGCTATAGGATATTTTTATTTTTGATTCTCTTCCTCCTCCAAAGAGGGCATGTTTGCAATTTTACCATAAAATGTACACTGCAACTAAATATTATTTATGGTGGAAAATTGAACAGAAAGTGTCATGTTAAAAATAACTTTTTTTTTTCCCACATTTCTTTATTAAGTTAACATTTTGTACAGAAATGCAATGGGGCATACCCTGCATAATAAACGACAACTAAGGGCCCAAATAAGCATGTCTGAGAACAAAAACGCAAGGTTAGGCCCAGGTATCTGAGTACACCTCCCACCCCTCCCCTCCCCAAAGTTCCCATCAAACCCCCCCCCCCCCCAATCCAGGCAGGAAAGCAAAGCAATCAGAATAGAACCTCAACTACAATAATAAATAAACATGCAGGTGAGGAATACGGTCAGGGCCAGAAATGGGATTCAAGTCTAAATGGTTTGATTCCCCTTGGAGAGAGTGTTAGGGGAAAAATATACCCTCTAGCTGTTGCATGACTACAACTCCCAGCATGCCCTTTGGACAGCCAAAGGGCATGCTCAGTTTTATTAGTCTGCCACCTGCCCCTATACCTGCTGATCAATAATTGTTACTGATCAGCAATACATGAAATAATAAATGAAATAGAGTAACGCTCCTTTCACATTGCCGTTAGTGCGAGCAACGTATTTTCCTCCCGCTATATTCGGCCACAATAACAGGAGTTCTAACGGACGCTAGTGGAATCCCACTCAAGTGAATGGGATCCTCTTTGCCCGTTATGACTCCCGTTAGGCTCCGTTACAATAACGGACATTAAGGGCAGTTAAAGTGGGGGCAAAAAAAACCTTAATGTCCGTTTGTAACGGAACCACTTACATAGTGTGAAAGAAGCCTAAGGGGGAGATTTATCAAAAACTCTCTGAAGGTAAAGTCGCTGAGTTTCCCATAGCAACCAATCAAATCTTTCATTTTTAATAGGCGTCTGAAAAATGAGTCATCTGATTGGTTGCTATGGGCAACGTTTCCTCTGGACAGATTTTGATAAATCTCCCCTATAACACTACATTTACACACACCTTTTATACGGTTACTCTCTCCCCACATAAAAATTTAGCCCGTAGGGCACTGTTATCCAAACAGGGAGCCTCCAGCTGTTGCAAAACTATAGCTCACAGCCTTTGACGGTCCAGGCATGCTGGGAGTTGTAGTTTAGCAAAAGCTGGAATCTCCCTCTTTGGGAAACACCACCCTACGGGCTATTTATATTTTTTTATGGGGAGGTAACTGTATAACGGTGTGTGTAAATGTACTGTTTTACCCACCCACCCACCAAACCTCCCCCCCCCATGATCCAGTGATAAGGTGTCCTCTAGAACAGTGGTTCTCAACCTTTTTAGCGACTGTACCCACAAAGGCTGAAAGCATGTCTGCGGGTACTCCTCATGCGGAACTTGCGCGCGAGGGGTACCCGTGGACAAAAGGCGTGTGCTTTCCTTTATACTAATGCGATACTTAACCCCTTGTTCCATTATTCCCCCCCTCCCTCTGATGCCCTTTTGCCATTATCCCCCCTCCATCTTAATCGCCTTATGCCATTATTATCTGATATGTCAAAAGGGAATGGGAGGGGGGAATGATGGCACAATTAATCACCCCCCATATTAATCCCCTTGTGCTTTTATTATCAGATATGGCAAAAGGGAATCCGAGGGGGTTAAATCACATTTAGTGACTTTTTTTTTTTTTTTTTTTTACACTTTTTTTTTTTTTTTTTTATAGCACACGGGCATTAGGATAGAGGGGGGAGGGATAATGGCACAAGGGGATCAGAGGGAGGGAGGATAGTCGTCACCCCCCACCCCCTCCATATTAATCCCCTTGTGCCATTATCCCCCCCCATCTTAATGCCCTTGTGCCATAAAAAAGTGTATAAAAAGTTACTAAATGTGATTTAACAACCCCTTACCTAATAAAAGTTTAAATCTCCCCTTTTCACATTTAAAAAAAATGTAAATAAAAATAGTCGTCGTGTGCGTAAATGTCCGAACTATAAAAATATGTTATAATCTAAAATTCCAAAGTCCAAAATTGCGTATTTTTGGTCACTTTTAGATACAGTCCTAGGAAAGAGTCTCCTAGGACTGTATCCACCTTTTCCAGCCCACGGGAGCACCTGAAAGCTGAACTAATTTATGCAGGATAAGTCATCAACTGCAGAGCCGAGAAGTTCGTGACAAATCGAATTTACTGTAAGTTCGCTCAGCTCTAGTCACTTTGGGTATCCTAAATAAATGTGTAAAAAGCGATCAAAATGTCCCATAAAAAAAGGTACCGATAAAAAAAATTTCAGATCACGGCGCAAAAAACTGAGCCCTCATATATCCCTGTATATGGAAAAAATGAAAGCTATAGGAGTCAGAAGATGACAATTTTACACATACGAATTTTGGTGCATGTAGTTATAACTGTAAAATACTAAACTAGGTATCCTTGTAACCGTACGGACCTACAGAATAAAGATATGGTGTCATTTTTACAGGAAAGCGTACTGTATAGAACCGGAAGCCCCAAAAGTTACAAAATGGGTTGCTTTTTTTTTTTTTTCAATTTTGCCCCACAAATATTTATTCTGGTTTCGCCATTAAAAAGTTTTGTCATTAAAAAGTTCAATTGGTGGCGCAAAAAATAAGCCCGCATATGGATCTGTAGGTGCAAAATTGAAAGTGTTATTATTTTTAGAAGGTGATGATCAAAAAAACGAAAATGCAAAAACTGAAAAACCCTGTGTTCTTAAGGGGTTAAAATGACTTGGGTGCCATGGTTTTTGCATGGAGAAGTAGAGAAAATTCTGCAATGTGAACATAGCCGTAGCCTACGTTCACACAGCGGAAGGTCTGTGCGGAATTCCGCATAAATATTCTGCATCGCACAACAATCGCCCCTGCAGCAACATCTACTGCGGAAATCCTTATTCTGACGCCAGTAACAACATTGAACCTGTTCTGTTCTCGTGGATTCCGCTCAGAAATGCATTGCTGTCTGAGGCGGAGCATTTGTGAGCAGTTCTAGCATGTTCTGCCAGTGCTCCACTGTGTGGAATGTCTGTATGGACATTTTCCGTGCAGAAATTCCTGTGTGAACATGGCCATAGGGGGAGATTTGTCAAACCTTGTGCAGGAGCAGTTGCCCATAGCAACCAACTGGATTTCAGCTTTTATTTTTAGAAAGGCTTTAAAAAAAAAAAAATGAAAGCTGGAAAGCTGGAATCTGGTTATCATGGTCAGCTGTTCCTCTGCACAAGATTTGAAAAACGTACACTGCTGTCTGGCTGAGCTCACTCTGCGCTATTCCATATAACATATGTTTTATTTGCGTAACGTATAAGGCATCAGCATTTTCTACCTTAAAACGCATGATCAGCATTGATCACGGCGTCTAAAGGGTTAAAGGGGTATTCCAGGTAAAACCCTATATATATATATATATATATATATATATATATATATATATATATATATATATATATATATATATATATATATATATATATATATATATATATATATATATATATATATATATATATATATATATATATATCAACTGGCTCCGGAAAGTGAAACAGATTTGTAAATTGCTTCTATTAAAAAATCTTAATCCTTCCAATAGTTATTAGCTTCTGAAGTTTTCTGTCTAACTGCTAAATGATGATGTCACGTCCCGGGAGCTGTGCATGATGGGAGAATACTGCACAGCTCCCAGGACGTGAGTCATTAGAGAGCAGTTAGACAGAAGACAACAACTCAACTTCAGAAGCTAATAACTATTGGAAGAATTAAGATTTTTTAATAGAAGTAATTTACAAATCTGTTTAACTTTCCTGAGCCAGTTGATATATAAAGAAAAGTTTTGGCCTGGAATACCCCTTTAATGAGCTGCGGGATTGCTTCTGATAATAGCCGTCTCTCACAGCTTATGAAATGGGCACAGCTCCTGCACTTCAAGGTCATGTAACGGTTAAGCCCTTGGACGGAGCCCATTATGACCCTAAGGACGGGAGCATTTTTTTTTTTTCAAATCTGACCTCTCACTTTAAGCATTAATAAGTTTTTACTTTATAAATTTGATTCCGAGATGTTTTTTCATGACATATTCTACTTTTAGTGGTAAATTTTCGTTGATACTTGCATCATTTGTTGGTGAAAAATTCCAAAATTTGATGAGAAAATTGGAAATTTAGCATTTTTCTAACCTTGAAGCTCTCGACTTGTAAGGAAAATAGACATAGCAAATAAATTATATATTGATTCACATATATGTCCACTTTGTTTGCTTTATTAAGTTGACTTTTTTTTTTTACTTTTGGAAGACATCAGAGGGCTTCAAACTTCAGCACCAATTTTCAAATTTTTCACACAATTTTCAAAATCTGGATTTGAAGGGCCTTCATATGAGAAATACCCCACAAATGACCCCATTATAAAAACTGCACACCTCAAAGTATTCAAAATGACATTCAGAAAGTTTAACCCTTTAGGTGTTTCACAGGAATAGCAGCAAAGTGAAGGAGAAAATTCTAAATCAGGGGTCCAGTGAGCCTTAACTCAACACAGGTGTTTGACAACTTTTCGTTAGTCGGATGTGTAAATGAAAAAAAAAAGTTTTTTCACTAAAGTGCAGTTTTTTTCCCCCCCAAACTTGAAAATTTTACAAAGGGTAATGGGAGAAAATGCCCCCCAAAATTTGTAACCCCGTATCTTCTGAGTATGGAAATACCCCATGTTAGGATGTAAAATGCTCTGCGTGCAAATTACAATGCTCAAAAGAGGAGTCACATTTGGCTTTTGGAAAGCAAATTTAGCTGAAAAGGTTTTTAGGGGGCATGTCTCATTTAGGAAGCCCTTATGGGGCCAGAACAGAAAAAAAAAAAAAACATATGGCATACTATTTTGGACACTACACCTCAAGGAACGTAACAAAGGGTACAGGGAGCCTTAACACCTCACAGGTGTTTGACGACTTTTTGTTAGTCGGATGTGTAAATGAAAAAAAAAATTTTTTTTTTCCCTAAAATGCTTTTTCCCCCCAAATTTACATTTTTACAAAGGGTAATAGGAGAAAATGCCCCCCAAAATTTGTAACCCCATTTCTTCTGAATATGGAAATACCCCATGTGTGGACTAAAAGTGCTCTGCTGGCGCACTACAAGTGATCTGCAGGCGCACTACACTCCATTGTTCTGGCACTATGGGGGCTTTGTAAACACACGTGGCCTTCAATTCCGGGGGGGGGGGGGGGGGGGCGGCAAGCCTGGTACTTAAGGACCTGTATGCCCGTGGGAATTTCGGTCCACCAGACCGGAGTGACTGCTGATATCGATCAGCAGGCACCCAGCATAAATGTTCAGGGGGGGGGGGGGTCATCAGCCCCCCCCCCCATATGTCGACGATCTGCGCAAATCGCAAGTGAATTCACACTTGCGATTTGCGCGATTCCGAGTCATTATTGGTCTATGGTGACCTGGAAAATAAGGGGGATCGCGCTTGTCCAAGACACCCATGATCCCCCTGAAGGGACAGGAGTGAGGTGGCTGGCGTGCCACCCCTCCTATCCCTGATATTGGTGGTCTAGACGCGACCACCAATAGATCGGGGGCGGGGGGGGTTAACTTTCGTTTTCCCCGTTCTGCCCGCCCACAATAGGCGGGGCAGGACTGGGAAACGAAGGGGACCGGCGCTGAAGATCCACTTACCCTGCGGGCGAGGCTGCGGGCGACGATCGGTGTCGGAGATCGGCGGGGGGGGGCATGTCGTGCGGCAGAAGAGGACGGCTCCCTGGATCTGACGGAAGCCGGTAAGTTGCTTAGCAACATCTAGGGGACTACAGTTTGAGACCATTATACAGTAGTCTCTACACTGTTGCCGTCCAGATGTTGCAAAACTACAACTCTTGTCATGCTGGGATTTGTAGTTTTGCAACAGCTGGAGGGGTCACAGTTTGGAGATCACTGTGCTGTGAACTGTGGCCCTCTAGATCTTGCAAAACTACAACTCCCAGCATGCCCACATAGCAGTTTGCTGTCTGGGCATGCTGGCATTTGTAGTTTTGCAACATCTGGAGGTCCACAGTTTAGAGACGACTGCACAGTGATTTCTAAACTGTAGACCTCCAGATGTTGCAAAACTGCGAATCCCAGCATGCCCAAGCAGCAAACAGCTGTCTCAGCATGCTGGGAGTTGTAGTTGCGTACCTCTAGCAGTTGCGAAACTACATCTCCCAGCATGCACTTCGACGATCAGTACATGCTAGGATTTGTAGTTTTGCAACAGCTGGAGGCACACTGGTTGGAAAATACTGAGTTAGGTGACGGAACCTAACTGAAGGTTTTCCAACCAGTGTGCCTCCAGCTGTTGCAAAAGTACAACTTCCAGCATGCACGGTCTGTCAAAATGTGTAACGCAATTTCTCCTGATTACGGAAATACCCCATATGTGGGCGTAAAATTCTCTGCTGGCGCACAACAAGGCTCAGGAGTGAGAGCGCACTATGTACATTTGAGGCCTAAATGGGTGATTTGCACAGGGGTGGCTGATTTTACAGCGGTTCTGCCATAAACGCAATAAAATAAATACCCACATGTGACCCCATTTTGGAAACTACACCCCTCACGGAATGTAACAAGGGGTATAGTGAGCCCTAACACCCCACAAGTCTTTCACGAATTTTCATTAAAGTTGGATGGGAAAATTAAAAAAATAAAATAAAATTTCACTAAAATGCTGGTGTTACCCTAAATTTTTCATTTTCACAAGGGAAAATAGGAAAAAAGCCCACCACAATTTGTAACCCCATTTCTTCTGAGTATATAAATACCCCATATGTGGATGTAAAGTGCTCTGCGGGCGAACTACAATGATCAGAAGAGGAGCGCCATTGGGATTTTGAAGAGAAAATTTGTCCGGAATTGAAGGCCACGTGTGTTTACAATGTGCCAGAACAATGGACCCCTCCCACATGTGACCCCCATTTTGGAAACTACACCCCTCACGTAATGTAATAAGGGGTACAGTGAGCATTTGCGCCCCACAGGTGTCTGACAGTTTTCTGGAACAGTGGTCCGTGAAAATAAAAAATGTAATTTTGCATTTGCTCAGCCCACTGTTCCAAAGATCTGTCAAACTCCAGTGGGGTTGAAATACTCACTGCACCCCTTATTAAATTCTGTGAGGGGTGTAGTTTCCAAAACTTTAACAAAGTCATGAAATATCTGTGAGGTGTTAAGGCTCACTGTACCCCTTGTTACGTTTCTTGAGGGGTGTAGTTTCCAAAATAGTATGCCATGTGTTTTTTTTTTTTTTTGCTGTTCTGGCACCATAGGGGCTTCCCAAATGCGACACGCCCCCCAAAAACCATTTCTGCAAAATTTGCTTTCAAAAAGCCAAATGTGACTCCTTCTCTTCTGAGCATTGTAGTTTGCCCGCATAGCATTTTACATCATAACATGGGGTGTTTCCATACTCAGAAGAGATGGGGTTACATATTTTGTGGGGCATTTTCTCCATTACCCTTTATAAAAAATAAAAAAAAAATGGTACCATTAAAAACTTCAGATCACGGCGCAAAAAATGAGCCCTCATACCGCCCCATACGCGGAAAAATAAAAAAGGTTATAGGTGTCAGAAGATGACCCTTTTAAACGTATTAATTTTCCTGCATGAAGTTATGATTTTTTTCCAGAAGTACGACAAAATCAAACCTATATAAGTAGGGTATAATTTTAATTGTATGAACCTACAGAATAAAGAAAAGGTGTCATTTTAACCGAAAAATATACTACGTAGAAACTGAAGCCCCCAAAATTGAAAGAGTTATGATTTTTTAAAGGCAAGGAGCAAAAAACGAAAGTGCAAAAATGGATAAACCCCCGGTCCTTAAGGGGTTAATGCTTAAAGTGACAGTGGTCAGATGTGCAAAAAACGCTCTGGTCCTACACTGAAAATTGGCCTGGTCCTTAAGGGGTTAAGGACCAAGCCCATTTTCACCTTAACCCCTTAAGGACCGGGGGTTTTTCCGTTTTTGCATTTTCGTTTTTTGCTCCTTGCCTTTAAAAAATCATAACTCTTTAAAATTTGCACCTAAAAATCCATATGATGGCTTATTTTTTGCGCCACCAATTCTACTTTGTAATGACATCAGCCATTTTGCCCAAAAATCTATGGTGAAGCGGGAAAAAAAATCATTGTGCGACAAAATAGAAAAAAAAAACGCTGTTTTGTAACTTTTGGGGGCTTCCGTTTCTACGTAGTACATTTTTTGGTAAAAATGACACCTGATATGTATTCTGTAGGTCCATACAATTAATATGATACTCTACTTATATAGGTTTGATTTTGTCGGACTTCTGGAAAAAATCATAACTACATGCCGGAAAATTAATACGTTTAAAATTGTCATCTTCTGACCCCTATAACTTTTTTATTTTTCCGTGTATGGCGCGGTATGAGGGCTCATTTTTTGCGCCGTGATCTGAAGTTTTTAACGGTACCATTTTTCATTATTTTCATTTTTCATTATTCATTTTTAAATGATATAAAAAGTGACCAAAAATGCACTATTTTGGACTTTGGAATTTTTTTGCGCGCACGCCATTGACCGAGCGGTTTAATTAATGATATATTTTTATAATTCGGACATTTACGCACGCAGTGATACCATATATGTTTATTTTTATTTTTATTTACACTGTGTTTTTTTTTTTTTATTGGAAAAGGGGGGTGATTCAAACTTTTAATAGGGGAGGAGTTAAATGATCTTTATTCACTTTTTTTTTTCACTTTTTTTTTGCAGTGTTATAGGTCCCATAGGGACCTATAACACTGCAGACACTGATCTTCTATGTTGATCACTGGTTTCTCGTAAGAAACCAGTGATCAACGATTCTGCCGCATGACTGCTCATGCCTGGATCTCAGGCACTGAGCAGTCATTCGGCGATCGGACAACGAGGAGGCAGGAAGGGGCCCTCCCGCTGTCCTGTCAGCTGTTCAGGATGCCGCGATTAGCCGCGGCTAACCCGAACAGCCCGACTGAGCTAGTCGGGAACTTTCACTTTTAGCCGCGCGGCTCAGCTCTGAGCGCGCGGCTAAAGGGTTAATAGCGCGCGGCGCCGCGATCGGCGCTGCGCGCTATTAGAGGCGGGTCCCGGCTTCACTATGACGCCGGGCCCGCCGTGATATGACGCGGGGTTACTGTGTAACCCCGCGTTATATCAGAAGAGCAGGACCAAGGACGTACCGGTACGTCCTTGGTCCTTAAGGGGTTAAGGACCAGGGGGTTTTCAGTTTTTGCACTTTCGTTTTTCCTCCTTACCTTTAAAAAATCATAACCCTTTCAATTTTGCACCTAAAAATCCGTATGATGGCTTATTTTTTGCACCACCAATTCTACTTTGCAGTGACATCAGTCATTTTACCCAAAAATCTACGGTGAAATGGAAAGAAAAATCATTGAGACAAAATTGGAAAAAAAACTCAATTTTGTAAATTTTGGGTGCTTCTGTTTCTATGTAGTAAATTTTTCGGTAAAAATGACACCTTCTCTTTATTCTGTAGGTCTATATGATTAAAATGATACCCTACTTATATCGGTTTGATTTTGTCGTACTTCTGAAAAAAATAACTACGTTTAAAATTGTCATTTTCTGACCCCTATAACTTTTTTATCTTACCGCGTATGGGGCGGTATGAGGTCTCATTCTTTGGGCCGTGATCTGAAGTTTTTAGCGGTACCCTTTTTGTATTGATCGGACTTGTTGATCACTTTTTATTCATTTTTTCATGATATAAAGAGTGACCAAAAATGCACTATTTTGGACTTTGGAATTTTTTTGCGCGTACGCCATTGACCGTGCAGTTTAACGGTTTGTTAACCGTTTAATTAACAATATATTTTTATAATTCGGACATTTCCGCAAGCAGCGATATCACATATGTTTATTTTTATTTACAATGTTTTTTTTTTTCAAATGGGAAAAGGGGGGTGATTCAAACTTTTATTAGGGGAGGTGTTAAATGATCTTTATTCACTTTTTTTTTTTGCAATGTTATAGCTCCCATAGGGACCTATAACACTGCACACACTGATCTATTACAGATCACTGGTTTCTCATAGGAAACCAGTGATCGATGATTCTGCCGCTTGTCTGCTCATGCCTGGATCTCGGCATCTGTTTGCGATGCCGAGATTTCGCCGCGGCGATCCCGAACAGCTCCTTGAGCTAACCGGCATGGTTTCACTTTCACTTTAGACGCAGCGTTCAACTTTGAACGCCACGTCTAAAGGGTTAATAGCGTGCAGCGCCGCAATCACTGCCGTGTGCTATTAGCCACGGGTCCCGGCCTCTAACAACCCCGGGCCCGACCCGCTATGACGTGGCCCCGCGTTATAGAAAGGGAAAGGACTCGGGATGTACCGGTACGTCCTTGGTCTTTAAGGGGTTAAGCACCAGGCCAATTTTATTTTTGCATTTTCGTTTTTTCCTTCTCTCCTTCTAAAATCCATAACTCTTTTATATTTCCATCCACAGACCCATATAAGGGCTTGTTCTTTGCGTGACCAATTGTACTTTGTAATGAAACCTCTCATTTTACCATAAAATGTACGGCGAATCAAAAAAAATATTTTTTTTAGGGAGGAAATTTAAGTGAAAACCAAAATTTTGCACATTTTGGAGGGGTTAGTTTTCAGTGTACAATTTACGGTAAAAATTGTGTTCTTTATTCTGTGGGTCAATATGATTAAAATAATACCCATGGCTAGATACTTTTAGATTTTTTTTAAGCGGTACAAAAATAAAAAAAACTTTTTGTACAAAATCAGTAATCTATAATCGCCCTATTTTGACCACCTATAACTTTTTCATTTTTACGTATATAGGGCGGTATTTTTTTAGATACCACATTTTTTTAGATACCACATTTGCATATATAAAACTATCAGATCATTTTTTTTATTTTATTTTTTTAAATAAAATGTGACAAAAAAGCAGCATTTTTGAACTTTTTTTATTTACGTTTATGCCATTCACCGTACGGGATCATTAACATAATATTTTGATAGTTCGGACATTTAAGCACATGGCAATACCAAATATATAAAAAAAATAATTTACGCCTCTTGGGGGTAAAATGGGGAAAAACTGACAATTTTAAATTTTATTGGGGGAGGGGATTTTTCACTTTTTTAAATTTTATTTATAAATTTTTCAACTTTTTTTTTTACACTTTTTATGTCCCCATAGGGGACTATCTATAGCAATCCTGTGATTGCTAATACTGTGCAATGCTATGTATAGGACACAGCACTGCTCAGTATTATCGGTGATCTTCTGCTCTGGTCTGCTCGATCTCAGACTGAGCAGAAGACCCCGGGAGACGGCCGGAGCCAGATGAGGGGACCTCTGGCCACCATGCTGGATGATCGGATCGCCGCGGCAGCGCTGCAGGCAATCCGATCATCCATTCAAAGTTCCGCACTACCGCAGATGCCGTGATCTGTATTGATCACGGCATCTGAGGGGTTAATGGCGGACATCCGCGCAATCTCGGATATCTGCAATTACGGGCGGGTCCCCGGCTGCTGCTAGCAGCCGGGACCTGCCGTGTATGACGCGAGTACCGTTCCGATGCTCGCGCTCATACACAGGACGTAAATGTACATCCTGGTGCGGGAAGTCCCGCCAAACCAGGACGTACATTTACGTCCGTGGTCGTTAAGGGGTTAAATATAATATAAACAGGAAACGTAATATAATAATGTTTAATAAATTATTAAATGGAAATAAAATCTGTAAATGGATGCAGCTGTAATGGGTGGGTTCACACTGCACTTTTGTTTGTGTATCATGTAAATGTTTAACGCCTTTATGACCTGGGGTTTTTCAGTTTTTGCAGTTTTTTCCTCCTTACCTTTAAAAAACCGTAACGTTTTAAATTTTGCACCTAAAAATCCATTTGATGGCTTATTTTTTGCACCACCAATTCTACTCTAATCAGTCATTTTACCCAAAAATCTACTGTGAAACGGAAAAAAAATCATTGTGCGACAAAATTGAAGAAAAAACACAATTTTTTAACTTTTGGGGGCTTCAGTTTCTATGCAGTAAATTTTTCGGTAAAAAAATGACACTTTATCTTTATTCTGTAGGTCCATATGATTAAAATGATTCCCTACTTACATAGGTTTCATTTTGTTGTACTTATGGAAATAATCATAACTACATTAAGGAAAATTTATACGTTTAAAATTGTCATGTTCTGACCTCTATAACTTTTTTATTTTTCCACGTACGGGGCGGTATGAGGGCTAATTTTTGCGCCCTGATCTGAAGTTTTTTTTTTTTTGTAATGATCGGACTTTTTGATAGCTTTTTATTCAATTTTTCATAATTATAAAAAGTGAGCAGAAATACACTATTTTGGACTTTGGAATTTTTTTGCACGTACGCCATTGACTGTTTAATAAACTATTTCCTCACGTGGCCATATCACATGTGGTTATTTCTATTTATTTATTTATTTATTTTTTTAAAGGGAAAGGGGGGGATTCAAACTTATTAGGGAAGGGGTTAACTGATCTTCTTTTTTTTTTTTTTGCAATGTTATAGCTCCCATAGCCATCCTAAGCTGAACGCGCCTGCTCTCGTCAGATCGCAGACTGCTACCCAGCTTAAGGCCCAGTAAATACCGGCATGGGAGACTGGCTGGGAATCCCGGGTGCAGTTGACATTTTGCTCTGTTGCCGCCTTCCGTTCCGATTCTGAAAAGGATTTATTGATGCTTAAATGCACAGTATAAAGGGCGAGAAACTGTCAACGGCCATCCTTAGCTGAAAGCGCCTGCTCTCGTCAGATCGCAGACTGCTACCCGGCTTAGGGCCCGGTAAGTACCAGCATGGGAGACTGACTGGGAATCCCGGGTGCAGTTGACATTTTGCTCTGTTGCCGCCTTCCGCTCCGATTCCGAAAAGGATTTATTGATGCTTAAATCCACAGTATAAAGGGTGTGAAGCTGTCAACGGCCATCCTAAGCTGAACGTGCCTGCTCTCGTCAGATCGCAAACTGCTACCCCACTTAGGGCCCGGTAAGTATGTAAAGGGTGTAAAGGGTGTAAAGGGTGTAAAGCTGTCAACGGCCATCCTAAGCTGAACGCGCCTGCTCTCGTCAGATTGCAAATTGCTACTCAGCTTAGGGCCCGGTAAGTACCAGCATGGGAGACTGGCTGGGAATCCCGGGTGCCGTTGACGTTTTGCTCTGTTGACGCCTTCCGCTCTGATTCCGAAAACGATTTATTGATGCTTAAATCCACAGTATACAAGGTGTGAAGCTGTCAACGGCCATCCTAAGCTGAACGCGCCTGCTCCTGTCAGATCGCAGACTGCTACCCAGCTTAGGGCCTGGTAAGTACCAGCATGGGAGACTGGCTGGGAATCCCGGGTGCAGTTGACATTTTGCTCTGTTGCCGCCTTCCGTTCCGATTCCGAAAAGGATTTATTAATGCTTAAATGCACAGTATAAAAGGCGGGAAGCTGTCAACGGCCATCCTAAACTGAACGCACCTGCTCTCGTCAGATCGCAGACTGCTACCCAGCTTAGGGCCCGGTAAGTACCGGCTTGGGAGACTGGCTGGGACTCCCGGGTGCCGTTGACATTTTGCTCTATTGCCGCCTTCCATTCTAATTCCGAAAAGGATTTATTGATGCTTAAATCCACAGTATACAGGGGTTGAAGCTGTCAACGGCCATCCTAAGCTGAACTCGCCTGCTCTCGTCAGATCGCAGACTGCTACCCTGCTTAGGGCCTGGTAAAAACCGGCATGGGAGACTGGCTGGGAATCCTGGGTGCCATTGACATTTTCTCTGTTGCCGCCTTCCGCTCCGATTCCAAAAGGATTTATTGATGCTTAAATGCACAATATAAAGGGCAAGAAGCTATCAACGGCCATCCTAAGCTGAACGCGCCTGCTTTCGTCAGATCGCAGACTGCTACCCAGCTCAGGGCCCGGTAAGTACCGGCATGGGAGACTGGCTGGGAATCCCGGGTGCCGTTGACGTTTTGCTCTGTTGCCGTCTTCCGCTACGATTCCGAAAAGGATTTATTGATGCTTAAATCCACAGTATACACGGTGTGAAGCTGTCGACGGCCATCCTAAGCTGAACGTGCCTGCTCTCGTCAGATCGCAGACTGCTACCCAGCTTAGGGCCTGGTAAGTACCGGCATGGGAGACTGGCTTGGAATCCCGGGTGCAGTTTACATTTTGCTCTGTTGCCGCCTTAAGCTCTGATTCCGAAAAGGATTTATTGCTGCTTAAATCCACAGTATACACGGTGTGAAGCTGTCGACGGCCATCCTAAGCTGAACGCGCCTGCTCTCGTCAAATCGCAAATTGCTACTCAGCTTAGGGCCCGGTAAGTATCAGCATGGGAGACTGGCTGGGAATCCCGAGTGTAGTTTACATTCTGCTCTGTTGCCGCCTTCTGTTCCGATTCCAAAAGGATTTATTGATGCTTAAATTCCCAGTATAAAAGGCGAGAAGCTGTCAACGGCCATCCTAAGCTGAACGCGCCTGCTCTCGTCAGATCGCAGACTGCTACCCAGCTCAGGGCCCGGTAAGTACCGGCATGGGAGACTGGCTGGGAATCCCGAGTGCCGTTGACGTTTTGCTCTGTTGCCGTCTTCCGCTCAGATTCCGAAAAGGATTTATTGATGCTTAAATCCACAGTATAAAGGGTGTGAAGCTGTCAACGGCCATCCTAAGCTGAACATGCCTGCTCTCGTCAGATTGCAGACTGCTACCCAGCTTAGGGGCTGGTAAGTACCGGCATGGGAGAATGGCTGGTAATCCCGGGTGCAGTTGACAATTTGCTCTGTTGCCGCCTTCTGTTCCGATTCCGAAAAGGATTTATTGATGCTTAAATCCACAGTATAAAGGGTATAAAAGGTGTGAAGCTGTCGATGGCCATACTAAGCTTAACGCGCCTGCTCTCATCAGATCGCAGACTGGTACAGATCTTAGGGCCCGGTAAGTACCAGCATGGGACACTGGCTGGGAATCCCGGCTGCCGTTGACATTTTGCTCTGTTGCCGCCTTCCGTTCCGATTCCGAAAAGGATTTATTGATGCTTAAATGCACAGTATAAAGGGCAAGAAGCTGTCAACGGCCATCCTAAGCTGAATGCGTCTGTTCTCGTCAGATCGCAGACTGCTACCCAGCTTAGGGCCTGGTAAGTACCAGCATGGGAGACTGGCTGGCAATCGCGGGTGCAGTTGACATTTTGCACTGTTTCTGCTCCGATTCCGAAAAGGATTTTTTGATGCTTAAATCCACAGTATACAAGGCAAGAAGCTGTCAACGACCATCCTAAGCTGAACGTGCCTGCTCTCGTCAGATCGCAAACTGCTACAGAGCTTAGGGCCCGGTTAGTACCAGCATGGGAGACTGGCTGGGAATCCTGGGTGCCGTTGACGCTTTGCTCTGTTGCTGCCTTCCGCTCCGATTTCAAAAATGATTTATTGATGCTTAAATCCACAGTATACAAGGTGTGAAGCTGTCAATGGCCATCCTAAGCTGAACGCGCCAACTCCCGTCAGATCGCAGACTGCTGCCCGGCAAGTACCGGCCTGTGAGACTGGCTGGCAATCCAAGGTGCCATTGACATTTTGCTCTGTTTCCACTTTCCGCTCCGATTCCTAAAAGTATTTATGATGCTTAAATCGACAGTATACAGGGTGTGAAGCTGTCAACGGCCATCCTAAGCTGAACGCGCCTGCTCTCGTCAGATCGCAGACTGCTACCCCGCTTTGGGCCCGGTAAGTACCGGCATAGGAGACTGTCTGGGAATCACGGGTGCCGTTGACGTTTTGCTCTGTTGCCGCCTTCCGCTCTGATTCCGAAAAGGATTCATTGATGCTTAAATCCACAGTATACATGGTTTGAAGCTGTCAACGGCCATCCTAAGCTGAATGCACTTCCTCTCGTCAGATCGCAGGCTGCTACCCAGCTTAGGGCCTGGTAAGTACCAGCATGGGAGACTAGCTGGGAATCCCGGGTGTAGTTGACATTTTGCTCTGTTGCCGCCTTCCGTTCCGATTCCAAAAAGGATTTATTGATGCTTAAATGCACAGTATAAAGGGCGAGAAGCTGTCAACGGCCATCCTAAGCTGAACGCGCCTGCTCTCGTCAGATCGCAGACTGCTGCCCGGCAAATACTGGCATGGGAGACTGGCTGGGAATCCCGGGTGCCGTTGACATTTTGCTCTGTTGCTGCCTTCCGCTCTGATACCTAAAAGGATTTATTGATGCTTAAATCCACTGTATAAAGGGTGTGAAGCTGTGAAGCTGTGAAGCTGTGAAGCTGTGAAGCTGTGAAGCTGTGAAGCTGTGAAGCTGTGAAGCTGTGAAGCTGTGAAGCGCCATCCTAAGCTGAATGCGCTTGCTCTCGTCAGATCACAGACTGCTACCCAGCTTAGGGCCTGGTAAGTACCAGCATGGGAGACTGGCTGGGAATCCCGGGTGTAGTTGACATTTTGCTCTGTTGCCGCCTTCCGTTCCGATTTCAAAAAGGATTTATTGATGCTTAAATGCACAGTATAAAGGGCAAGAAGCTGTCAACGGCCATCCTAAGCTGAACGCGCCTGCTCTCGTCAGATCGCAGACTGCTGCCCGGCAAATACTGGCATGGGAGACTGGCTGGGAATCCCGGCTGCCGTTGACATTTTGCTCTGTTGCCGCCTTCCGTTCCGTTCCGATTCCGAAAAGGATTTATTGATGCTTAAATGCACAGTATAAAGGGTATAAAGGGTGCAAAGCTGTCAACGGCCATCCTAAGCTGAACGTGCCTGCTCTCGTCACTTTGCAGACTTATACCCAGCTTAGGGCTTGGTAAGTACCGGCATGGGAGACTGGCTGGGAATCCCGGGTGCCATTGACATTTTGCTCTGTTGCCGCCTTCCGTTCCGATTCCGAAAAGGATTTATTGATGCTTAAATGCACAGTATAAAGGGCGTGAAGCTGTCAACGGCCATCCTAAGCTGAACGCGCCTGTTCTCGTCAGATCGCAGACTGCTACCCAGCTTAGGGCCCGGTAAGTACCAGCATGGGAGACTGGCTGGGAATCCCAGGTGTCGTTGACATTTTGCTCTGTTGCCGCCCTCCGCTCCAATTCCGAAAAGGATTTATTGATGCTTAAATCCACAGTATACAGGGTGTGAAGCTGTCTTCGGCCATCCTAAGCTGAATATGCCTGTTTTCGTCAGATCGCAGACTGCTACCCAGCTTAAGGCCTGGTAAGTACCAGCATGGGAGACTGGCTGGGAATCCCGGGTGCAGTTGACATTCTGCTCTGTTTCCGAAAAGGATTTATTGATGCTTAAATCCACAGTATACAAGGCATGAAGCTGTCAACAGCCATCCTAAGCTGAACGTGCCTGCTCTCGTCAGATTGCAAACTGCTACCCAGCTTAGGGCCCGGTAAGTACCAGCATGGGAGACTGGCTGGGAATCCCGGGTGCCGTTAACGTTTTGCTCTGTTGCTCACTTCCATTCCGATTCTGAAAAGATTTATTGATGCTTAAATCCACAGTATAAAGGGGGTAAAGCTATCAATGGCCATCCCAAGCTGAACGTGCCTGCTCTCGGCAGATTGCAGACTGCTACCCAGCTTAGGGCCTGGTAAGTACCAGCATGGGAGACTGGCTGGGAATCCCGGGTGCAGTTGACATTTTGCTCTGTTGCCGCCTTCCGTTCCGATTCCAAAAAGGATTTATTGATGCTTAAATGCACAGTATAAAGTGCGTGAAGCTGTCAACGGCCATCCTAAGCTGAACGCGCCTGCTCTCGTCAGATCGCAGACTGCTACCCAGCTTAGAGTCCGGTAAGTACCAGCATGGGAGACTGGCTGGGAATCCCAGGTGTCGTTGACATTTTGCTCTGTTGCCGCCTTCCTCTCCAATTCCGAAAAGGATTTATTGATGCTTAAATCCACAGTATACAGGGTGTGAAGCTGTCTACGGCCATCCTAAGCTGAATATGCCTGTTCTCGTCAGATCGCAGACTGGTACAGATCTTAGGGCCCAGTAAGTACCAGCATGGGAGACTGGCTGGGAATCCCGGGTGCACTTGACATTTTGCTCTGTTGCCGCCTTCCGCTCCGATTCCGAAAAGGATTTATTGATGCTTAAATCCACAGTATAAAGGGTGTGAAGCTGTCAATGGCCATCCCAAGCTGAACGTGCCTGCTCTCGTCAGACTGCTACCCAGCTTAGGGTCTGGTAAGTACCAGCATGGGAGACTGAATGGGAATCCCGGGTGCAGTTGACATTTTGCTCTGTTGCCGCCTTCCACTCCGATTCCGAAAAGGATTTATTGATGCTTAAATACACAGTATAAAGGCTGTGAAGTTGTCAATGGCCATCCCAAGCTGAATGTGCCTGCTCTTGTAAGATGGCAGACTGCTACCCAGCTTTGGGTCTGGTAAGTACCAGCATGGGAGACTGGCTGGGAATCCCGGGTGCAGTTGACATTTTGCTCTGTTGCCGCCTACCGCTCCGATTCCGAAAAGGATTTATTGATGCTTAAATCCACAGTATAAAGGGTGAGAAGCTGTGAATGGCCATCCTAAGATGAATGTGCCTGCTCTTGTCAGATCGCAGACTGCTACCCAGCTTAGGGCCCGGTAAGTACCAGCATGGGAGACTGGCTGGGAATCCCGGGTGCCGTTGATGTTTTGCTCTGTTGCCGCCTTCCGCTCCGATTTCGAAGAGGATTTATTGATGCTTAAATCCACGGTATAAAGGGTATAAAGGGTATAAAGGGTATAAAGGGTATAAAGGGTATAAAGGGTATAAAGGGTATAAAGGGTATAAAGGGTATAAAGGGTATAAAGGGTATAAAGGGTATAAAGGGTGAAAAAATGTCAACGGCCATTCTAAGCTGAACGCGCTTGCTCTCGTCAGATCGCAATTTGCTACTCAGCTTAGGGCCCGGGAAGTACCAGCATGGGAGACTGAATGGGAAACCCGGGTGCAGTTGACATTTTGCTCTGTTTCTGCTCCGATTCTGAAAAGATTTATTGATGCTTAAATCCACAATATACAGGGTGTGAAGCTGTCAACGGCCATCCTAAGCTGAACGCGCCTGTTCTCGTCAGATCGCAGACTGCTACCCAGCTTAGGGCCCGGTAAGTACCAGCATGGGAGACTGGCTGGGAATCCCAGGTGTCGTTGACATTTTGCTCTGTTGCCGCCCTCCGCTCCAATTCCGAAAAGGATTTATTGATGCTTAAATCCACAGTATACAGGGTGTGAAGCTGTCTTCGGCCATCCTAAGCTGAATATGCCTGTTTTCGTCAGATCGCAGACTGCTACCCAGCTTACGGCCTGGTAAGTACCAGCATGGGAGACTGGCTGGGAATCCCGGGTGAAGTTGACATTCTGCTCTGTTTCCGAAAAGGATTTATTGATGCTTAAATCCACAGTATACAAGGCATGAAGCTGTCAACAGCCATCCTAAGCTGAACGTGCCTGCTCTCGTCAGATTGCAAACTGCTACCCAGCTTAGGGCCCGGTAAGTACCAGCATGGGAGACTGGCTGGGAATCCCGGGTGCCGTTAACGTTTTGCTCTGTTGCTCACTTCCATTCCGATTCTGAAAAGATTTATTGATGCTTAAATCCACAGTATAAAGGGGGTAAAGCTATCAATGGCCATCCCAAGCTGAACGTGCCTGCTCTCGGCAGATTGCAGACTGCTACCCAGCTTAGGGCCTGGTAAGTACCAGCATGGGAGACTGGCTGGGAATCCCGGGTGCAGTTGACATTTTGCTCTGTTGCCGCCTTCCGTTCCGATTCCAAAAAGGATTTATTGATGCTTAAATGCACAGTATAAAGTGCGTGAAGCTGTCAACGGCCATCCTAAGCTGAACGCGCCTGCTCTCGTCAGATCGCAGACTGCTACCCAGCTTAGAGTCCGGTAAGTACCAGCATGGGAGACTGGCTGGGAATCCCAGGTGTCGTTGACATTTTGCTCTGTTGCCGCCTTCCTCTCCAATTCCGAAAAGGATTTATTGATGCTTAAATCCACAGTATACAGGGTGTGAAGCTGTCTACGGCCATCCTAAGCTGAATATGCCTGTTCTCGTCAGATCGCAGACTGGTACAGATCTTAGGGCCCAGTAAGTACCAGCATGGGAGACTGGCTGGGAATCCCGGGTGCACTTGACATTTTGCTCTGTTGCCGCCTTCCGCTCCGATTCCGAAAAGGATTTATTGATGCTTAAATCCACAGTATAAAGGGTGTGAAGCTGTCAATGGCCATCCCAAGCTGAACGTGCCTGCTCTCGTCAGACTGCTACCCAGCTTAGGGTCTGGTAAGTACCAGCATGGGAGACTGAATGGGAATCCCGGGTGCAGTTGACATTTTGCTCTGTTGCCGCCTTCCACTCCGATTCCGAAAAGGATTTATTGATGCTTAAATACACAGTATAAAGGCTGTGAAGTTGTCAATGGCCATCCCAAGCTGAATGTGCCTGCTCTTGTAAGATGGCAGACTGCTACCCAGCTTTGGGTCTGGTAAGTACCAGCATGGGAGACTGGCTGGGAATCCCGGGTGCAGTTGACATTTTGCTCTGTTGCCGCCTACCGCTCCGATTCCGAAAAGGATTTATTGATGCTTAAATCCACAGTATAAAGGGTGAGAAGCTGTGAATGGCCATCCTAAGATGAATGTGCCTGCTCTTGTCAGATCGCAGACTGCTACCCAGCTTAGGGCCCGGTAAGTACCAGCATGGGAGACTGGCTGGGAATCCCGGGTGCCGTTGATGTTTTGCTCTGTTGCCGCCTTCCGCTCCGATTTCGAAGAGGATTTATTGATGCTTAAATCCACGGTATAAAGGGTATAAAGGGTATAAAGGGTATAAAGGGTATAAAGGGTATAAAGGGTATAAAGGGTATAAAGGGTATAAAGGGTGAAAAAATGTCAACGGCCATCCTAAGCTGAACGCGCTTGCTCTCGTCAGATCGCAATTTGCTACTCAGCTTAGGGCCCGGGAAGTACCAGCATGGGAGACTGAATGGGAAACCCGGGTGCAGTTGACATTTTGCTCTGTTTCTGCTCCGATTCTGAAAAGATTTATTGATGCTTAAATCCACAATATACAGGGTGTGAAGCTGTCAACGGCCATCCTAAGCTGAACGCGCCTGCTCTCGTCAAATTGCAAATTACTACTCAGCTTAGCGCCCGGTAAGTACCAGCATGGGATACTGGCTGGGAATCCCAGGTGCCATTGACGTTTTGCTCTGTTGACGCCTTCCGCTCCGATTCTGAAAATAATTTATTGATGCTTAAATCCACAATATACAGGTTGTGAAGCTGTCAACGGCCATCCTAAGCTGAACACGCCTGCTCTCGTCAGATCGCAAATTACTACTCAGCTTAGGGCCCGGTAAGTACCAGCATGGGATACTGGCTGGGAATCCCGGGTGCCGTTGACGTTTTGCTCTGTTAACGCCTTCCGCTCCGATTCCGAAAATGATTTATTGATGCTTAAATCCACAATATACAGGGTGTGAAGCTGTCAACAGCCATCCTAAGCTAAACGTACCTGCTCTCCTCAGATCGCAGACTGCTGCCTGGCAAGTACCGGCATGGGAGACTGGCTGGCAATCCAAGGTGCCATTGACATTTTGCTCTGTTGCCGCCTTCCTCTCCGATTAATAAAATTTTTTATTGATGCTTAAATCCACAGTATACAAGGTGTAAAGCTGTCGACGGCCATCCTAAGCTGTACACGCCTGCTCTCGTCAGATTGCAGACTGGTACAGATCTTAGGGTCCGGTAAGTACCGGCATGGGACACTGGCTGGGAATCCCAGGTGTCGTTGACATTTTGCTCTGTTGCCGCCTTCTGCTCCGATTCCGAAAAGGATTTATTGATGCTTAAATCCACAGTATACAAGGTGTGAAGCTGTCGACGGTCATCCTAAGCTGAACGTGCCTGCTCTCCTCAGATTGCAGACTGCTGCCTGGCAAGTACCGGCATGGGAGACTGGCTGGCAATCCAAGGTGCCATTGACATTTTGCTCTGTTGCTGCCTTCCCCTCCGATTCCGAAAAGGATTTATTGATGCTTATATCCACAGTATACAAGGTGTGAAGCTGTCGACGGTCATCCTAAGCTGAACGTGCCTGCTCTCCTCAGATTGCAGACTGCTGCCTGGCAAGTACCGTCATGGGAGACTGGCTGGCAATCCAAGGTGCCATTGACGTTTTGCTCTGTTGCTGCCTTCCGCTCCGATTCTGAAAAGATTTATTCTTGCTTAAATCCAGAGTATACAGAGTGTGAAACCGTCAACGGCCATCCTAAGCTGAACGTGCCTACTCTCGTCAGTTTGCAGACTGCTAACCAGCTTAGGGCCTGGTAAGTACCGGCATGGGAGACTGGCTGGGTATCTCGGGTGCAGTTGACATTTACTCTGTTGACGCTTTCCGCTCTGATTCTGAAAACGATTTATTGATGCTTAAATCCACAATATACAGGGTGTGAAACCGTCAACGGCCATCCTAAGCTGAACATGCCTGCTCTCGTCAGTTTGCAGACTGCTACCCAGCTTAGGGCCTGGTAAGAACCGGCATGGGAGACTGGCCGGGAATCCCGGGTGCAGTTGACATTTTGCTCCGGTACCGCCTTCCGCTCTGATTCCAAAATGGATTTATTGATGCTTATATCCACAGTATACAAGGCGTGAAGCTGTCAACGGCCATCCTAAGCTTAACGTGCCTGCTCTCCTCAGATCGCAGACTGCTGCCCGGCAAGTACCAGCATGGGAGACTGGCTGGCAATCCAATGTGTCATTGACATTTTGCTCTGTTGCCGCCTTCCTCTCCGATTAATAAAAATATTTATTGATGCTTAAATCCACAGTATACAAGGCGAGAAGCTGTCAACGGCCATCCTAAGCTTAACGCGCCTGCTCTCGTCAGATAGCAGACTGCTACCCAGCTTAGGGTCTGGTAAGTACCAGCATGGGAGACCGGCTGGGAATCCCGGGTGCAGTTGACATTTTGCTCTGTTGCCGCCTTCCGCTCTGATTCCAAAAAGGATTTATTGATGCTTAAATCCACAGTATACAAGGCGTGAAGCTGTCAACGGCAATCCTATGATGAACGTGCCTGCTCTCCTCAGATCGCAGACTGCTGCCCGGCAAATACTGGCATGGGAGACTGGCTGGGAATCCCGGGTGCCGTTGACATTTTGCTCTGTTGCTGCCTTCCGCTCCGATACCTAAAAGGATTTATTGATGCTTAAATCCACAGTATACAAGGTGTGAAGCTGTCAACGGCCATCCTAAGCTGAACGTGCCTGCTCTCCTCAGATCGCAGACTGCTGCCTGGCAAGTACCGGCATGGGAGACTGGCTGGCAATCCAAGGTGCCATTGACATTTTGCTCTGTTGCCGCCTTCCTCTCCGATTAATAAAAATATTTATTGATGCTTAAATCCACAGTATACAAGGTGTAAAGCTGTCGACGGCCATCCTAAGCTGTACGCGCCTGCTCTCGTCAGATCGCAGACTGCTACCCAGCTTAGGGCCTGGTAAGTATCAGCATGGGAGACTGATTGGGAATCCCGGGTGCAGATGCCATTTTGCTTTGTTTCTGCTCCGATTCCGAAAAGGATTTATTGATGCTTAAATCCACAGTACACAGGGTTTGAAGCTGTCAACGGCCATCCTAAGCTGAACGTGCCTGCTCTTGTCAGATTGCAAACTGTTACCCAGCTTAGGGCCCGGTAAGTACCAGCATGGGAGACTGGCTGGGAATCCCGGGTGCCGTGCTGGGAATCCCGGGTGCCGTTAACATTTTGCTCTGTTGCTGCCTTCCGCTCCGATTCTGAAAAGATTTATTGATGCTTAAATCCACGGTGTAAAGGGTGTAAAGGGTGTAAAGGGTGTAAAGGGTGTAAAGCTGTCAATGGCCATCCTAAGCTGAACGCGCCTGCTCCCGTCAGATCGCAGACTGCTACCCAGCTAAGGGCCTGGTAAGTACCAGCATGGCAGACTGGCTGGGAATCCCTTGTGCAGTTGACATTTTGCTCTGTTGCCACCTTCCGCTCCGATTCCGAAAAGGATTTATTGATGCTTAAATCCACAGTATAAAGGGTGTGAAGCTGTCAATGGCCATCCTAAGCTGAATGCGCCTGCTCTCGTCAGACTGCTACCCAGCTTAGGGCCCGGTAAGTACCAGCATGGGAGACTGGCTGGGAATCCCGGGTGCCGTTGACATTTTGCTCTGTTGCCGCCTTCCGTTCCGATTCCGAAAAGGATTTATTGATGCTTAAATGCACAGTATAAAGGGTATAAAGGGTATAAAGGGTGCAAAGCTGTCAACAGCCATCCTAAGCTGAACGTGCCTGCTTTCGTCACTTTGCAGACTTATACCCAGCTTAGGGCTTGGTAAGTACCGGCATGGGAGACTGGCTGGGAATCCCGGGTGCAGTTGACATTTTGCTCTGTTGCCGCCTTCCGTTCCGATTCCGAAAAGGATTTATTGATGCTTAAATGCACAGTATAAAGGGCGTGAAGCTGTCAACGGGCATCCTAAGCTGAACGCGCCTGCTCTCGTCAGATCGCAGACTGGTACAGATCTTAGGGCCCGGTAAGTACCGGCATGGGACACTGGCTGGGAATCCCGGGTGCCGTTGACATTTTGCTCTGTTGCCGCCTTCCGTTCCGATTCCGAAAAGGATTTATTGATGCTTAAATGCACAGTATAAAGGGCGTGAAGCTGTCAACGGCCATTCTAAGCTGAACGCGCCTGCTCTCGTCAGATCGCAGACTGCTACCCAGCTTAGGGCCCGGTAAGTACCAGCATGGGAGACTGGCAGGGAATCCCAGGTGTCGTTGACATTTTGCTCTGTTGCCGCCCTCCGCTCCAATTCCGAAAAGGATTTATTGATGCTTAAATCCACAGTATACAGGGTGTGAAGCTGTCTACGGCCATCCTAAGCTGAATATGCTTGTTTTCGTCAGATCGCAGACTGCTACCCAGCTTAAGGCCTGGTAAGTACCAGCATGGGAGACTGGCTGGGAATCCCGGGTGCAGTTGACATTCTGCTCTGTTTCCGAAAAGGATTTATTGATGCTTAAATCCACTGTATACAAGGCATAAAGCTGTCAACGGCCATCCTAAGCTGAACGTGCCTGCTCTCGTCAGATCGCAAACTGCTACCCAGCTTAGGGCCCGGTAAGTACCAGCATGGGAGACTGGCTGGGAATCCCGGGTGCCGTTAATATTTTGCTCTGTTGCTGCCTTCCGTTCCGATTCTGAAAAGAATTATTGATGCTTAAATCCACAGTATAAAGGGGGTAAAGCTATCAATGGCCATACCAAGCTGAACGTGCCTCCTCTCGGCAGATTGCAGACTGCTACCCAGCTTAGGGCCTGGTAAGTACCAGCATGGGAGACTGGCTGGGAATCCTGGGTGCAGTTGACATTTTGCTCTGTTGCCGCCTTCCGTTACGATTCCGAAAAGGATTTATTGATGCTTAAATCCACAGTATAAAGGGCGTGAAGCTGTCAACGGCCATCCTAAGCTGAATGCGCCTGCTCTCGTCAGATCGCAGACTGCTACCCAGCTTAGGGCCCGGTAAGTACCAGCATGGGAGACTGGCTGGGAATCCCAGGTGTCGGTGACGTTTTTCTCTGTTGCCGCCTTCCGCTCCAATTCCGAAAAGGATTTATTGATGCTTAAATCCACAGTATACAGGGTGTGAAGCTGTCTACGGCCATCCTAAGCTGAATATGCCTGTTCTCGTCAGATCGCAGACTGGTACAGATCTTAGGGCCCGGTAAGTACCAGCATGAGAGACTGGCTGGGAATCTCGGGTGCAGTTGACATTTTGCTCTGTTGCCGCCTTCCGCTCCGATTCCGAAAAGGATTTATTGATGCTTAAATCCACAGTATAAAGGGTGTGAAGCTGTCAATGGCCATCCCAAGCTGAACGTGCCTGCTCTCGTCAGATTGCAGACTGCTACCCAGCTTAGGGTCTGGTAAGTACCAGCATGGGAGACTGAATGGGAATCCCGGGTGCAGTTGACATTTTGCTCTGTTGCCGATTCCGAAAAGGATTTATTGATGCTTAAATACACAGTATAAAGGGTGTGAAGTTGTCAATGGCCATCCCAAGCTGAATGTGCCTGCTCTTGTCAGATGGCAGACTGCTACCCAGCTTAGGGCCCGGTAAGTGCCAGCATGGGAGACTGGCTGGGAATCCCGGGTGCCGTTGATGTTTTGCTCTGTTGCAGCCTTCTGCTCCGATTTCGAAGAGGATTTATTGATGCTTAAATCCACGGTATAAAGGGTATAAAGGGTATATAGGGTGAAAATATGTCAACGGCCATCCTAAGCTGAACGTGCTTGCTCTCGTCAGATCGCAATTTGCTACTCAGCTTAGGGCCCGGGAAGTACCAGCATGGGAGACTGGCTGGGAATCCCGGGTGCAGTTGACATTTTGTTCTGTTGCCGCCTTCCGCTTCGATTCCGAAAAGGATTTATTGATGCTTAAATCCACAATATACAGGGTGTGAAGCTGTCTACGGCCATCCTAAGCTGAATGCGCCTGTTCTCGTCAGATTGCAGATTGCTACCCAGCTTAGGGCCTGGTAAGTACCAGCATGGGAGACTGAATGGGAAACCCGGGTGCAGTTGACATTTTGCTCTGTTTCTGCTCCGATTCTGAAAAGATTTATTGATGCTTAAATCCACAATATACAGGGTGTGAAGCTGTCAA
Organism: Hyla sarda; assembly: GCF_029499605.1. Lineage (NCBI taxonomy): Eukaryota > Metazoa > Chordata > Amphibia > Anura > Hylidae > Hyla > Hyla sarda. Next base: position 279,132,325 of record NC_079189.1, read on the forward strand.
CGGCCATCCTAAGCTTAACGCGCCTGCTCTCGTCAGATTGCAAATTACTACTCAGCTTAGTGCCCGGTAAGTACCAGCATGGGATACTGGCTGGGAATCCCAGGTGCCGTTGACGCCTTCCGCTCCGATTTCGAAAATAATTTATTGATGCTTAAATCCACAATATACAGGGTGTGAAGCTGTCAACGGCCATCCTAAGCTGAACGCGCCTGTTCTCGTCAGATCGCAAATTACTACTCAGCTTAGGGCCCGGTAAGTACCAGCATGGGATACTGGCTGGGAATCCCGGGTGCCGTTGACGTTTTGCTCTGTTAACGCCTTCCGCTCCGATTCCGAAAATGATTTATTGATGCTTAAATCCACAATATACAGGGTGTGATGCTGTCAACAGCCATCCTAAGCTGAACGTACCTGCTCTCCTCAGATCGCAGACTGCTGCCTGGCAAGTACCGGCATGGGAGACTGGCTGGCAATCCAAGGTGCCATTGACATTTTGCTCTGTTGCCGCCTTCCTCTCCGATTAATAAAAATATTTATTGATGCTTAAATCCGCAGTATACAAGGTGTAAAGCTGTCGACGGCCATCCTAAGCTGTACGCGCCTGCTCTCGTCAGATCGCAGACTGGTACAGATCTTAGGGTCCGGTAAGTACCGGCATGGGACACTGGCTGGGAATCCCAGGTGTCGTTGACATTTTGCTCTGTTGCCGCCTTCTGCTCCGAATCCGAAAAGGATTTATTGATGCTTAAATCCACAGTATACAGGGTGTGAAGCTGTCAACGGCCATCCTAAGCTGAAGGCGCCTGCTCCCGTCAGATTGCAGACCGCTACCCAGCTTAGGGCCTGGTAAGTACCAGCATGGGAGACTGGCTGGGAATCCCGGGTGCAGTTGACATTCTGCTCTGATTCCGAAAAGGATTTATTGATGCTTAAATCCATGGTATAAAGGGTATAAAGGGTATAAAGGGTGTGAAGCTGTCAACGGCCATCCTAAGCTGGACGTACCTGCTCTCGTCAGATCGCATATTGCTACTCACCTTAGGGCCTGGTAAGTACCGGCATGGGTGACTGGCTGGGAATCCCGGGTGCAGTTGACATTTTGCTCTGTTGCCGCCTTCCGCTCTGATTCCAAAAAGGATTTATTGATACTTAAATCCACAGTATACAGGGTGTGAAGCTGTCAACGGCCATCCTAAGCTGATCGTGCCTGCTCTCGGCAGTTTGCAGACTGCTACCCAGCTTAGGGCCTGGTAAGTACAGGCATGGGAGACTGGCTGGGAATCCCGGGTGCAGTTGACATTTTGCTCTGTTGCCGCCTTCCGTTCCGATTCCGAAAAGGATTTATTGATGCTTAAATGCACAGTATAAAGGGCAAGAAGCTTCAACGGCCATCCTAAGCTGAACGCGCTTGCTCTGGTCAAATCGCAAACTGCTACCCAGCTTAGGGCCCGGTTAGTACCGGCATGGGAGACTGGCTTGGAATCCCGGGTGCCGTTGACATTTTGCTCTGTTGCCGCCTTCCGCTCCGATTCCGAAAAGGATTTATTGATGCTTAAATCCACAGTATAAAGGGTGTGAAGCTGTCAACGGCCATCCCAAGCTGAACGAGCCTGCTCTCGTTAGATTGCAGACTGCTACCCAGCTTAGGGCTGGTAAGTTCCAGCATGGGAGACTGGCTGGGAATCCAGGGTGCATTAGACATTTTGCTCTGTTTCTGCTTCGATTCCGAAAAGGATTTTTTGATGCTTAAATCCACAGTATAAAGGGTGTGAAGCTGTTGACGGCCATCCTAAGCTGCATGCGCCTGTTCTCGTCAGATCGCAGACTGCTACCCAGCTCAGGGCCTGGTAAGTACCAGCATGGGAGACTGGCTGGGAATCCAGGGTGCAGTTGACATTTTGCTTTGTTTCTGCTCCGATTCCGAAAAGGATTTATTGATGCTTAAATCCACAGTATAAAAGGCATGAAGCTGTCAATGGCCATCCTAAGCTGAACGTTCCTGCTCTCGTCAGATCGCAAACTGCTACCCAGCTTAGGGCCTGGTAAGTACCATCATGGGAGACTGGCTGGGAATCCCTGGTGCAGTTGACATTTTACTCTGTTGCTGCCTTCCGCTCCGATTCTGAAAAGATTTATTGATGCTTAAATCCACAGTATACAGGGCGTGAAGCTGTCAACATCCATCCTAAGCTGAACGCGCCTGCTCTCGTCAGATTGCAGTCTGCTACTCAGCTTAGGGGCTGGTAAGTACCGGCGTGGGTGACTGGCTGGGAATCCCTGGTGCAGTTGACATTTTGCTCTGTTGCCGACTTTCGTTCCGATTCCGAAAAGGATTTATTGATGCTTAAATCCACAGAATGCAAGGCGTGAAGCTGTCAACAGCCATCCTAAGCTGAACGTACCTGCTCTTCTCAGATCACAGACCGCTGCCCGGCAAGTACCGGCATGGTAGACTGGCTGGCAATCCAAGGTGCCATTGACATTTTGCTCTGTTGCCGCCTTCCTCTCCGATTCCTAAAAATATTTATTGATGCTTAAATGCACAGTATACAAGGCGTGAAGCTGTCAACGGCCATTCTAAGCTGAACGCGCCTGCTCTCCTCAGATCGAAGACTGCTGCGCGGCAAATACTGGCATGGGAGACTTGCTGGGAATCCCGGGTGCCGTTGACATTTTGCTCTGTTGCTGCCTTCCGCTCCGATATCTAAAAGGATTTATTGATGCTTAAATCCACAGTATAAATAGTGTGAAGCTGTGAAGCTGTGAACGGCCATCCTAAGCTGAACGCGCCTGCGCTCGTCAGATTGCCGACTGCTACCCAGCTTAGTGCCTGATAAGTACTGGCATGGGAGACTGTCTGGGAATCTCGGGTGCAGTTGACATTTTGCTCTGTTGCCGCCTTCCGCTCTGATTCCAAAAAGGATTTATTGATGCTTAAATCCACAGTATAAAAAGTGTGAAGCTGTGAAGCTGTGAAGCTGTGAAGCTGTGAACGGCCATCCTAAGCTGAACGCGCCTGCGCTCGTCAGATTGCCGACTGCTACCCAGCTTAGGGCCCAGTAAGTACCAGCATGGGAGACTGGCTGAGAAACCCGGGTGCAGTTGACATTTTGCTCTGTTGCCGCCTTCCGTTCCGATTTCGAAAAAGATTTATTGATGCTTAAATCCACAGTATAAAGGGTGTGAAGTTGTCAACAGCCATCCTAAGCTGAACGTGCCTGCTCTCGTCAGTTTGCAGACTGCTACACAGCTTAGGGCCTGGTAAGTACCGGCATGGGAGACTGGCTGGGAATCCCGGGTGCAGTTGACATTTTGCTCTGTTGCCGCCTTCCGAAAAGGGTTTATTGATGCTTAAATCCACAGTATACAAAGTGTGAAGCTGTCGACGGCCATCCTAAGCTGAACGCGCCTGGTCTCGTCAAATCGCAGACTGGTACAGATCTTAGGGCCCGGTAAGTACCGGCATGGGACACTGGCTGGGATTCCCGGGTGACGTTGACATTTTGCTTTGTTGCCGCCTTCCGTTCCGATACCGAAAAGGATTTATTGATGCTTACATGCACAGTATAAAGGGCGTGAAGCTGTCAACGGCCATCCTAAGCTTAACCTGCCTGCTCTCGTCAGATCACAGACTGCTACCCAGCTTAGGGCCCGGTAATTACCAGCATGGGAGACTGGCTGGCAATCCTAGGTGTCGTTGACATTTTGCTCTGTTGCCGCCTTCCGCTCCGATTCCGAAAATTACTTATTGATGCTTAAATTCACACGATACAGGATACAGGATACTAAAATCCACAATATACAGGTAGAGCAGCTGTCAAAGGCCATCCTAATCTGAACGTGCCTGTTCTCGTCAGATTGCAGACTTCTACCCAGTTTAGGGCCTGGTAAGTACCAGCATGGGAGACTGGCTGGGAAACCCGGGTGCAGTTGACATTTTGCTCTGTTTCTGCTCCGATTCCGAAAAGGATTTATTGATGCTTAAATCCACAGTATACAAGGCATGAAGCTGTCAACGGCCATCCTAAGCTGAACGTGCCTGCTCTCGTCAGATTGCAGACTGCTACCCAGCTTAGGGCCCGATAGGTACCAGCATGGCAGACTGGCTGGGAATCCCAGGTGTCATTGACATTTTGCTCTGTTGTCGCCTTCCGTTCCGATTCGGAAAAGGATTAATTGATGCTTAAATGCACAGTATAAAGGGCATGAAGCTGTCAACGGCCATCCTAAGCTGAACGTGCCTGCTCTCGTCAGATTGCAGACTGCTACCCAGCTTAGGGCCCGATAGGTACCAGCATGGGAGACTGACTGGGAATACCAGATGTCGTTGACATTTTGCTCTGTTGCCGCCTTCCGCTCCCATTCCGAAAAGGATTTATTGATGCTTAAATCCACATTATTCAGGGTGTGAAGATGGCTTCGGCCATCCTAGCTTAGTGCCTGGTCAGTACCAGCATGGGAGACTGGCTGCGAATCCCGGGTGCAGTTGACATTTTGCTCTGTTTCTGCTCCGATTCCGAAAATGATTTATTGATGCTTAAATCCACAGTATACAGGGTGTGAAGCTATCAACGGCCATCCTAAGCTGAACGTGCCTGCTCTCGTCAGATCGCAGACTGCTACCCAGGTTAGGGCCTGGTAAGTACTGGCATGGGAGACTGGCTGGGAATCCCGGGTGCAGTTGACATTTTGCTCTGTTGCCGCCTTCCGCTCTGATTCCAAAAAGAATTTATTGATGCTTAAATCCACAGTATACAAGGCGTGAAGCTGTCAACGGCCATCCTAAGCTGAACGTGCCTGCTCTCCTCAGATCACAGACTGCTGCCCGGCAAGAACCGGCATGGGAGATTGGCTGGCAATCCAAGGTGCCATTGACACTTTGCTCTGTTGCCGCCTTCCTCTCCAATTAATAAAAATATTTATTGATGCTTAAATCCACAGTATACAAGGCGTGAATCTGTCAACGGCCATCCTAAGCTGAGCGCGCCTGCTCTCGTCAGATCGCAGACTGCTACCCAGCTTAGGGCCCGGTAAGTACTGGTATGGGAGACTGGCTGGGAATCCAGGATGCATTTGACGTTTTGCTCTATTTCCGCTCCAATTTCGAAAAGGATTTTTTGATGCTTAAATCCACAGTATAAAGGGTGAGAAGCTGTGAACGGCCATCCTAAGCTGAATGCGCCTAATCTTGTCAGATCGCAGACTGCTACCAGCTTTGGGCCCGGTAAGTACCAGCATGGGAGACTGGCTGGGAATCCCGGGTGCCGTTGATGTTTTGCTCTGTTGCCGCCTTCCGCTCCGATTCCGAAAAGGATTTATTGATGCTTAAATCCACGATATACAAGGCGTGAAGCTGTCAACGGCCATCCTAAGCTGAACGTGCCTGCTCTCCTCAGATCGCAGACTGCTGCCCGGCAAGTACCAGCATGGGAGACTGGCTATGAATCCAAGGTGCCATTGACATTTTGCTCTGTTGCCGCCTTCCTCTCCGATTAATAAAAATATTTATTGATGCTTAAATCCATAGTATACAAGGCATGAAGCTGTCAACGGCCATCCTAAGCTGAACGTGCCTGCTCTCGTCAGATCGCAGACTGCTACCCAGCTTAGGGCCCGGTAAATACCGGCATGGGAGACTGGCTGGGAATCACAGGTGCAGTTGACATTTTGCTCTGTTGCCGCCTTCTGTTCCGATTCCGAAAAGGATTTATGATGCTTAAATCGACAGTATACAGGGTGTGAAGCTGTCAACGGCCATCCTAAGCTGAACGCGCCTGCTCTCGTCAGATCGCAGACTGCTACCCGGCATGGGTGACTGGCTGGCAATCCAAGGTGCCATTGACATTTTGCTCTGTTTCCACCTTCTGCTCCAATTCCTAAAAGGATTTATGATGCTTAAATCGACAGTATACAGGGTGTGGAGCTGTCAACGGACATCCTAAGCTGAACGCGCCTGCTTTCGTCAGATCGCTGACTGCTACCCCGCTTTGGACCCGGTAAGTACCGGCATGGAAGACTGGCTGGGAATCCAAGGTGCCATTGACATTTTGCTCTGTTTCCACCTTCCACTCCAATTCCTAAAAGGATTTATGATGCTTAAATCGACAGTATACAAGGCGTGTAGCTGTCAACAGCCATCCTAAGCTGAACGTGCCTGCTCTCCTCAGATCGCAAATTGCTACTCAACTTAGGGCCCGGTAAGTACCAGCATGGGAGACTGGCTGCGAATCCTGGGTGCTGTTGACATTTTGCTCTGTTGACGCCTTCAGCTCCGATTCCGAAAATGATTTATTGATGCTTAAATCCACAGTATACAAGGTGTGAAGCTGTCAACAGCCATCCTAAGCTGAACGCGCCTGCTCCCGTCAGATCGCAGACTGCTACCCAGCTTAGGGCCTGGTAAGTACCAGCATGGGAGACTGGCTTGGAATCACGGGTGCAGTTGACATTTTGCTCTGTTGCCGCCTTCCGCTCCGATTCCGAAAAGGATTTATTGATGCTTAAATCCACAATATACAGGGTTTGAAGCTGTCAACGGCCATCCTAAGCTGAACGTGCCTGCTCTTGTCAGTTTGCAGACTGCTACCCATCTTAGGGCCTGGTAAGTACCGGCATGGGAGACTGGCTGGGAATCCCGGGTGCAGTTGAAATTTTTCTCTGTTGCAGCCGTTCCGATTTCGAAAAAGATTTATTGATGCTTAAATTCACGGTGTAAAGGGTGTAAAGGGTGTAAAGGGTGTAAAAAGCGTGTAAAGGGTGTGAAGTTGTCAACGGCCATCCTAAGCTGAACGTGCCTGCTCTCGTCAGATTGCAAACTGCTATCCAGCTTAGTGCCCGGTAAGTACCAGCATAGGAGACTGGCTGGGAATCCCAGGTGCCGTTGACATTTTGCTCTGTTGCTGCCTTCCGCTCAAATTCCGAAAATAATTTATTTATGCTTAAATCCACAGTATAAAGGGTGTGAAGCTGTCAACGGCCATCCTAAGCTGAACGCGCCTGCTCTCGTCAGATCGCAGAGTGCTGCCCGGAATTGGAGACTGGCTGGGAATCCCAGGTGCCGTTTACATTTTGCTCTGTTGCCGCCTTCCATTTTGATTCCGATAAAGGCATGAAGCTGTCAACGGCCATCCTAAGCTGAACGCGCCTGCACTAGTCAGATCGCAAATTGCTACTCAGCTTAGGGCCCGGTAAAACCAGCATGGGAGACTAGCTTGGAATCCCGGGTGCAGTTGACATTTTGCTCTGTTTCTGCTCCGATTCCGAAAAGGATTTATTGATGCTTAAATCCACAGTATACAAGGTGTGAAGCCGTCAACGGCCATCCTAAGCTGTACGTGCCTGCTCCCATCAGATCGCAGTCAGCTACCCAGCTTAGGGCCTGCTAAGTACCAGCATGGGAGACTGGCTGGGAATCCCGGATGCAGTTGACATTTTAACCCCTTAACGACGCAGGACGTATATTTACGTCCTGCGCCGGCTCCCGCGATAAGAAGCGGGATCGCGCCGCGATCCCGCATCATATCGCGTCGGTCCCGGCGCTAATTAACGTCCGGGACCCGCGGCTAAATCCACAGTCTAAAAGGCGTGAAGCTGTCAACGGCCATCCTGAGCTTAACGTGCCTGCTCTCCTCAGATCGCAGACTGCTGCCTGGCAGGTACAGGCATGGGAGACTGGCTGGCAATCCAAGGTGCCATTGACATTTTGCTCTGTTGCCGCCTTCCTCTCCGATTAATAAAAATATTTATTGATGCTTAAATCCACAGTATACAAGGCGTAAAGCTGTCGACGGCCATCCTAAGCTGTACGCGCCTGCTCTCGTCAGATCGCAGACTGGTACAGATCTTAGGGGCCGGTAAGTACCGGCATGGGACACTGGCTGGGAATCCCGGGTGCCGTTGACATTTTACTCTGTTGCCGCCTTCCGTTCCGATTCCGAAAAGGATTTATTGATGCTTAAATGCACAGTATAAAGGGTGTAAAGCTGTCAACGGCCATCCTAAGCTGAACGCGCCTGCTCTCGTCAGATCGCAGACTGCTGCCCGGCATGGGAGACTGGCTGGGAATCACAGGTGCCGTTTACATTTTGCTCTGTTGCTGCCTTCCGCTCTGATTCCTAAAAGGATTTATTGATGTATAAATCCACAGTATACAGGGGTTGAAGCTGTCAACGGCCATCCTAAGCTGAACTCGCCTGCTCTCGTCAGATTGCAGACTGCTACCCAGCTTAGGGGCTGGTAAGTATCAGCATGGGAGACTGGCTGGGAATCCAGGGTGCATTTGACATTTTGCTCTGTTTCCGCTTCGATTCCGAAAAGGATTTTTTGATGCTTAAATCCACAGTATAAAGGGTGAGAAGCTGTGAACGGCCATCCTAAGCTGAATGCGCCTGCTCTCGGCAGATCGCTGACCGCTGCCAAGCTTAGGGCCCGTTAAGTACCGACAAGGGAGACTGGCTTGGAATCCCGGGTGCCGTTGACATTTTGCTCTGTTGCCGCCTTTCGCTCCGATTCCGAAAAGGATTTATTGATGCTTAAATCCACAGTATACAAGGTGTGAAGCTGTTGACGGCCATCCTAAGCTGGACACACCTGCTCTCGTCAGATCGCAGACTGCTACCAAGCTTAGGGCCCGATAAGTACTGGCATGGGTGACTGGCTGGGAGTCCAGGGTGCAGTTGACATTTTGCTCTGTTACCGCTTTCCGCTCCGATTTTGAAAAGGATTTTTTGATGCTTTAATCCACAGTATAAAGGGTGTGATGCTGTTAACGGCCATCCTAAGCTGAACGTGCCTGCTCTTGTCAGATCGCAGACTGCTACTCAGCTTAGGGCCCGGTAAGTACCAGCGTGGGAGACTGGCTGGGAATTCCAGGTGTCGTTGACATTTTGCTCTGTTGCCGCCTTCCGCTCTGATTCCGAAAAGGATTCATTGATGCTTAAATCCACAGTATACATGGTTTGAAGCTGTCAACGGCCATCCTAAGCTGAATGCACCTGCTCTCGTCAGATCGCAGACTGCTACCCAGCTTAGGGCCTGGTAAGTACCAGCATGGGAGACTGGCTGGGAATCCCGGGTGCAGTTGACATTTTGCTCTGTTGCGGCCTTCCGCTCTTATTCCAAAAAGGATTTATTGATGCTTAAATCCACAGTATACAAGGCGTGAAGCTGTCAACGGCCATCCTGAGCTTAACGTGCCTGCTCTCCTCAGATCGCAGACTGCTGCCTGGCAAATACTGGCATGGGAGACTGGCTGGGAATCCAGGGTGCCGTTGACATTTTGCTCTGTTGCTGCCTTCTTCTCCGATACCTAAAAGGATTTATTGATGCTTAAATCCACATAATAAAGGGTGTGAAGCTGTGAAGCTGTGAAGCTGTGAAGCTGTGAAGCTGTGAAGCTGTGAAGCTGTGAACGGCCGTCCTAAGCTGAACGCGCCTGCTCTCGTCAGATTGCCGACTGCTACCCAGCTTAGGTCCCGGTAAGTACCAGCATGGGAGACTGCCTGGGAAACCCGGGTGCAGTTTACATTTTGCTCTGTTGCCGCCTTCCGTTCCGATTTCGAAAAAGATTTATTGATGCTTAAATCCACAGTATACAAGGTGTGAAGCTGTCAACGGCCATCCTAAGCTGAACGTGCCTGCTTTCCTCAGATTGCAGACTGCTGCCCGGCAAGTACCGGCATGGGAGACTGGCTGGCAATCCAAGGTGCCATTGACATTTTGCTCTGTTGCCGCCTTCCTTTCCGATTAATAAAAATATTTATTGATGCTTAAATCCACAGTATACAAGGCGTGAAGCTATCAACGGCCATCCTAAGCTGAACGCGCCTGCTCTCGTCAGATCGCAGGCTGCTACCCAGCTTAGGGCCCGGTAACTACTGGCATGGGAGACTGGCTGGGAATCCCGGGTGCAGTTGACATTTTGCTCTGTTGCCGCCTTCCGTTCCGATTCCGAAAAGGATTGATTGATGCTTAAATGCACAGTATAAAGGGCAAGAAGCTGTCAATGGCCATCCTAAGCAGAACGCGCCTGCTCTTGTCAGATCGCAGACTGCTACCCAGCTTAGGGTCCGGTGAGTACCGGCATGGGAGACTGGCTGGGAATCCCGGGTGCCGTTGACATTTTGCTCTATTGCCGCCTTCCGCTCCGATTCCGAAAAGGATTTATTGATGCTTAAATCCACAGTATACAAGGTGTGAAGCTGTCGACGGCCATCCTAAGCTGGACACACCTGCTCTCGTCAGATCGCAGACTGCTACCAAGCTTACGGCCCGGTAAGTACCAGCATGGGAGACTGGCTGGGAATCCCAAGTGTCGTTGACATTTTTCTCTGTTGCCGCCTTCCGCTCTGATTCCGAAAAGGATTTATTGATGCTTAAATCCACAGTATACAAGCCATGAAGCTGTCAACGGCCATCCTAAGCTGAACGTGCCTGCTCTCGTCAGATCGCAAACTGCTACCCAGCTTAGGGCCCGGTAAGTACCGGCATGGGAGACTGGCTGGGAATCCCGGGTGCAGTTGACATTTTGCTCTGTTGCCGCCTTCCGTTCTGTTCCGATTCCGAAAAGGATTGATTGATGCTTAAATGCACAGTATAAAGGGTGTGACGCTGTCAACAGCCATCCTAAGCTGAACGTGCCTGCTCTCGTCAGATTGTAGACTGCTACCCAGCTTAGGGGCTGGTAAATATCGGCATGGGAGACTGGCTGGGAATCCCGGGTGAAGTTGATATTTTGCTCTATTGCCGCCTTCCGTTCTGATTCCGAAAAGGATTTATTGATGCTTAAATCCACAGTAGAAAGGGTAGAAAGGGTAGAAAGGGTAGAAAGGGTAGAAAGGGTAGAAAGGGTAGAAAGGGTAGAAAGGGTAGAAAGGGTAGAAAGGGTAGAAAGGGTAGAAAGGGTAGAAAGGGTAGAAAGGGTAGAAAGGGTAGAATTTTTCTCTGTTGCCGCCTTCCGCTCTGATTCCGAAAAGGATTTATTGATGCTTAAATCCACAGTATACAAGACATGAAGCTGTCAACGGCCATCCTAAGCTGAACGTGCCTGCTCTCGTCAGATCGCAAACTGCTACCCAGCTTAGGGCCCGGTAAGTACCGGCATGGGAGACTGGCTGGGAATCCCTGGTGCAGTTGACATTTTGCTCTGTTGCCGCCTTCCGTTCTGTTCCGATTCCGAAAAGGATTGATTGATGCTTAAATGCACAGTATAAAGGGTGTGACGCTGTCAACAGCCATCCTAAGCTGAACGTGCCTGCTCTCGTCAGATTGTAGACTGCTACCCAGCTTAGGGGCTGGTAAGTATCGGCATGGGAGACTGGCTGGGAATCCCGGGTGAAGTTGATATTTTGCTCTATTGCCGCCTTCCGTTCTGATTCCGAAAAGGATTTATTGATGCTTAAATCCACAGTAGAAAGGGTAGAAAGGGTAGAAAGGGTAGAAAGGGTAGAAAGGGTAGAAAGGGTGTGAAGCTGTCAACGGCCATCCTAAGCTGAACGCGCCTGCTCTCGTCAGATCGCAAATTGCTACTCAGCTTAGGGCCCGGTATGTACCAGCATGGGAGACTGGCTGGGAATCCCGGGTCCCGTTGACGTTTTGCTCTGTTGACGCCTTCCGCTCCGATTCCGAAAATGATTTATTGATGCTTAAATCCACAGAATACAAGGTGTGAAGCTGTCAACGGCCATCCTAAGCTGAACGCGCCTGCTCCCGTCAGATTACAGACTGCTACCCAGCTTAGGGCCTGGTAAGTACCAGCATGGGAGACTGGCTGGGAATCCTGTGTGCAGTTGACATTTTGCTCTGTTGCCGCCTTCCGCTCTGATTCCAAAAAGGATTTATTGATCCTTAAATCGACAGTATGCAAGGCGTGAAGCTGTCAACGGCCATCCTAAGCTGAATGTGCCTGCTCTCCTCAGATCGCAGACTGCTGCCCGGCAAATACCGGCATGGGAGACTGGCTCGCAATCCAAGGTGCCATTGACATTTTGCTCTGTTGCCGCCTTCCTCTCCGATTAATAAAAATATTTATTGATGCTTAAATCCACAGTATACAAGGCGTGAAGCTGTCAACGGCCATCCTAAGCTGAACGCGCCTGCTTTCTTCAGATCGCAGACTGCTACCCAGCTTAGGGCCCGATAAGTACCGGCATGGGAGACTGGCTGGGAATCCCGGGTGCAGTTGACATTTTGCTCTGTTGCCGCCTTCCGTTCCGATTCCGAAAAGTATTGATTGATGCTTAAATGCACAGTATAAAGGTCGAAAAGCTGTCAACGGCCATCCTTAGCTGAACGTGCCTGCTCTAGTCAGATCGCAGACTCCTACCCAGCTTAGGGCCTGGTAAGTACCAGCATGGGAGACTGGCTGGGAATCCCTGGTGCAGTTGACATTTTGCTCTGTTGCCGCCTTCCGCTGTGATTCCAAAAATAATTTATTGATGCTTAAATCCACAGTATACAAGGCGTTAAGCTGTCAACGGCAATGCTAAGCTGAACGTGCCTGCTCTCCTCAGATCGCAGACTGCTGCCTGGCAAGTACCGGCATGGGAGACTGACTGGCAATCCAAGGTGCCATTGACATTTTTCTCTGTTGCTGACTTCCGTTCCGATTCCGAAAAGGATTTATTGATGCTTAAATGCACAGTATAAAAGGGGAGAAGCTGTCAACGGCCATCCTAAGCTGAACGCACCTGCTCTCGTCAGATCGCAGACTGCTACCCAGCTTAAGGCCCGGTAAGTACCGGCTTGGGCGACTGGCTGGGAATTCCGGGTGCCGTTAACATTTTGCTCTATTGCCGTCTTCTGCTCCGATTCCGAAAAGGATTTATTGATGCTTAAATCCACAGTATACAAGGTGTGAAGCTGTCGACGGCCATCCTAAGCTGAACGCGCCTGCTCTCGTCAGATCGCAGACTGGTACAGATCTTAGGGCCCGGTAAGTACCGGCATGGGACACTGGCTTGGAATCCCGGGTGCCGTTGACATTTTGCTCTGTTGCCGCCTTCCGTTCCGATTCCGAAAAGGAATTATTGATGATTAAATTCACAGTATAAAAGGCGTGAAGCCGTCAACGGCCATCCTAAGCTGTACGTGCCTGCTCCCATCAGATCGCAGTCAGCTACCCAGCTTAGGGCCTGCTAAGTACCAGCATGGGAGACTGGCTGGGAATCCCGGATGCAGTTGACATTTTAACCCCTTAACGACGCAGGACGTATATTTACGTCCTGCGCCGGCTCCCGCGATAAGAAGCGGGATCGCGCCGCGATCCCGCATCATATCGCGTCGGTCCCGGCGCTAATTAACGTCCGGGACCCGCGGCTAAATCCACAGTCTAAAAGGCGTGAAGCTGTCAACGGCCATCCTGAGCTTAACGTGCCTGCTCTCCTCAGATCGCAGACTGCTGCCTGGCAGGTACAGGCATGGGAGACTGGCTGGCAATCCAAGGTGCCATTGACATTTTGCTCTGTTGCCGCCTTCCTCTCCGATTAATAAAAATATTTATTGATGCTTAAATCCACAGTATACAAGGCGTAAAGCTGTCGACGGCCATCCTAAGCTGTACGCGCCTGCTCTCGTCAGATCGCAGACTGGTACAGATCTTAGGGGCCGGTAAGTACCGGCATGGGACACTGGCTGGGAATCCCGGGTGCCGTTGACATTTTACTCTGTTGCCGCCTTCCGTTCCGATTCCGAAAAGGATTTATTGATGCTTAAATGCACAGTATAAAGGGTGTAAAGCTGTCAACGGCCATCCTAAGCTGAACGCGCCTGCTCTCGTCAGATCGCAGACTGCTGCCCGGCATGGGAGACTGGCTGGGAATCACAGGTGCCGTTTACATTTTGCTCTGTTGCTGCCTTCCGCTCTGATTCCTAAAAGGATTTATTGATGTATAAATCCACAGTATACAGGGGTTGAAGCTGTCAACGGCCATCCTAAGCTGAACTCGCCTGCTCTCGTCAGATTGCAGACTGCTACCCAGCTTAGGGGCTGGTAAGTATCAGCATGGGAGACTGGCTGGGAATCCAGGGTGCATTTGACATTTTGCTCTGTTTCCGCTTCGATTCCGAAAAGGATTTTTTGATGCTTAAATCCACAGTATAAAGGGTGAGAAGCTGTGAACGGCCATCCTAAGCTGAATGCGCCTGCTCTCGGCAGATCGCTGACCGCTGCCAAGCTTAGGGCCCGTTAAGTACCGACAAGGGAGACTGGCTTGGAATCCCGGGTGCCGTTGACATTTTGCTCTGTTGCCGCCTTTCGCTCCGATTCCGAAAAGGATTTATTGATGCTTAAATCCACAGTATACAAGGTGTGAAGCTGTTGACGGCCATCCTAAGCTGGACACACCTGCTCTCGTCAGATCGCAGACTGCTACCAAGCTTAGGGCCCGATAAGTACTGGCATGGGTGACTGGCTGGGAGTCCAGGGTGCAGTTGACATTTTGCTCTGTTACCGCTTTCCGCTCCGATTTTGAAAAGGATTTTTTGATGCTTTAATCCACAGTATAAAGGGTGTGATGCTGTTAACGGCCATCCTAAGCTGAACGTGCCTGCTCTTGTCAGATCGCAGACTGCTACTCAGCTTAGGGCCCGGTAAGTACCAGCGTGGGAGACTGGCTGGGAATTCCAGGTGTCGTTGACATTTTGCTCTGTTGCCGCCTTCCGCTCTGATTCCGAAAAGGATTCATTGATGCTTAAATCCACAGTATACATGGTTTGAAGCTGTCAACGGCCATCCTAAGCTGAATGCACCTGCTCTCGTCAGATCGCAGACTGCTACCCAGCTTAGGGCCTGGTAAGTACCAGCATGGGAGACTGGCTGGGAATCCCGGGTGCAGTTGACATTTTGCTCTGTTGCGGCCTTCCGCTCTTATTCCAAAAAGGATTTATTGATGCTTAAATCCACAGTATACAAGGCGTGAAGCTGTCAACGGCCATCCTAAGCTGAACGTGCCTGCTCTCCTCAGATCGCAGACTGCTGCCTGGCAAATACTGGCATGGGAGACTGGCTGGGAATCCAGGGTGCCGTTGACATTTTGCTCTGTTGCTGCCTTCTTCTCCGATACCTAAAAGGATTTATTGATGCTTAAATCCACATAATAAAGGGTGTGAAGCTGTGAAGCTGTGAAGCTGTGAAGCTGTGAAGCTGTGAAGCTGTGAAGCTGTGAAGCTGTGAACGGCCGTCCTAAGCTGAACGCGCCTGCTCTCGTCAGATTGCCGACTGCTACCCAGCTTAGGTCCCGGTAAGTACCAGCATGGGAGACTGCCTGGGAAACCCGGGTGCAGTTTACATTTTGCTCTGTTGCCGCCTTCCGTTCCGATTTCGAAAAAGATTTATTGATGCTTAAATCCACAGTATACAAGGTGTGAAGCTGTCAACGGCCATCCTAAGCTGAACGTGCCTGCTTTCCTCAGATTGCAGACTGCTGCCCGGCAAGTACCGGCATGGGAGACTGGCTGGCAATCCAAGGTGCCATTGACATTTTGCTCTGTTGCCGCCTTCCTTTCCGATTAATAAAAATATTTATTGATGCTTAAATCCACAGTATACAAGGCGTGAAGCTATCAACGGCCATCCTAAGCTGAACGCGCCTGCTCTCGTCAGATCGCAGGCTGCTACCCAGCTTAGGGCCCGGTAACTACTGGCATGGGAGACTGGCTGGGAATCCCGGGTGCAGTTGACATTTTGCTCTGTTGCCGCCTTCCGTTCCGATTCCGAAAAGGATTGATTGATGCTTAAATGCACAGTATAAAGGGCAAGAAGCTGTCAATGGCCATCCTAAGCAGAACGCGCCTGCTCTTGTCAGATCGCAGACTGCTACCCAGCTTAGGGTCCGGTGAGTACCGGCATGGGAGACTGGCTGGGAATCCCGGGTGCCGTTGACATTTTGCTCTATTGCCGCCTTCCGCTCCGATTCCGAAAAGGATTTATTGATGCTTAAATCCACAGTATACAAGGTGTGAAGCTGTCGACGGCCATCCTAAGCTGGACACACCTGCTCTCGTCAGATCGCAGACTGCTACCAAGCTTACGGCCCGGTAAGTACCAGCATGGGAGACTGGCTGGGAATCCCAAGTGTCGTTGACATTTTTCTCTGTTGCCGCCTTCCGCTCTGATTCCGAAAAGGATTTATTGATGCTTAAATCCACAGTATACAAGCCATGAAGCTGTCAACGGCCATCCTAAGCTGAACGTGCCTGCTCTCGTCAGATCGCAAACTGCTACCCAGCTTAGGGCCCGGTAAGTACCGGCATGGGAGACTGGCTGGGAATCCCGGGTGCAGTTGACATTTTGCTCTGTTGCCGCCTTCCGTTCTGTTCCGATTCCGAAAAGGATTGATTGATGCTTAAATGCACAGTATAAAGGGTGTGACGCTGTCAACAGCCATCCTAAGCTGAACGTGCCTGCTCTCGTCAGATTGTAGACTGCTACCCAGCTTAGGGGCTGGTAAATATCGGCATGGGAGACTGGCTGGGAATCCCGGGTGAAGTTGATATTTTGCTCTATTGCCGCCTTCCGTTCTGATTCCGAAAAGGATTTATTGATGCTTAAATCCACAGTAGAAAGAAAGGGTAGAAAGGGTAGAAAGGGTAGAAAGGGTAGAAAGGGTAGAAAGGGTAGAAAGGGTAGAAAGGGTAGAATTTTTCTCTGTTGCCGCCTTCCGCTCTGATTCCGAAAAGGATTTATTGATGCTTAAATCCACAGTATACAAGACATGAAGCTGTCAACGGCCATCCTAAGCTGAACGTGCCTGCTCTCGTCAGATCGCAAACTGCTACCCAGCTTAGGGCCCGGTAAGTACCGGCATGGGAGACTGGCTGGGAATCCCTGGTGCAGTTGACATTTTGCTCTGTTGCCGCCTTCCGTTCTGTTCCGATTCCGAAAAGGATTGATTGATGCTTAAATGCACAGTATAAAGGGTGTGACGCTGTCAACAGCCATCCTAAGCTGAACGTGCCTGCTCTCGTCAGATTGTAGACTGCTACCCAGCTTAGGGGCTGGTAAGTATCGGCATGGGAGACTGGCTGGGAATCCCGGGTGAAGTTGATATTTTGCTCTATTGCCGCCTTCCGTTCTGATTCCGAAAAGGATTTATTGATGCTTAAATCCACAGTAGAAAGGGTAGAAAGGGTAGAAAGGGTAGAAAGGGTAGAAAGGGTAGAAAGGGTAGAAAGGGTAGAAAGGGTAGAAAGGGTGTGAAGCTGTCAACGGCCATCCTTAGCTGAACGCGCCTGCTCTCGTCAGATCGCAAATTGCTACTCAGCTTAGGGCCCGGTATGTACCAGCATGGGAGACTGGCTGGGAATCCCGGGTCCCGTTGACGTTTTGCTCTGTTGACGCCTTCCGCTCCGATTCCGAAAATGATTTATTGATGCTTAAATCCACAGAATACAAGGTGTGAAGCTGTCAACGGCCATCCTAAGCTGAACGCGCCTGCTCCCGTCAGATTACAGACTGCTACCCAGCTTAGGGCCTGGTAAGTACCAGCATGGGAGACTGGCTGGGAATCCTGTGTGCAGTTGACATTTTGCTCTGTTGCCGCCTTCCGCTCTGATTCCAAAAAGGATTTATTGATCCTTAAATCGACAGTATGCAAGGCGTGAAGCTGTCAACGGCCATCCTAAGCTGAATGTGCCTGCTCTCCTCAGATCGCAGACTGCTGCCCGGCAAATACCGGCATGGGAGACTGGCTCGCAATCCAAGGTGCCATTGACATTTTGCTCTGTTGCCGCCTTCCTCTCCGATTAATAAAAATATTTATTGATGCTTAAATCCACAGTATACAAGGCGTGAAGCTGTCAACGGCCATCCTAAGCTGAACGCGCCTGCTTTCTTCAGATCGCAGACTGCTACCCAGCTTAGGGCCCGATAAGTACCGGCATGGGAGACTGGCTGGGAATCCCGGGTGCAGTTGACATTTTGCTCTGTTGCCGCCTTCCGTTCCGATTCCGAAAAGTATTGATTGATGCTTAAATGCACAGTATAAAGGTCGAAAAGCTGTCAACGGCCATCCTTAGCTGAACGTGCCTGCTCTAGTCAGATCGCAGACTCCTACCCAGCTTAGGGCCTGGTAAGTACCAGCATGGGAGACTGGCTGGGAATCCCTGGTGCAGTTGACATTTTGCTCTGTTGCCGCCTTCCGCTGTGATTCCAAAAATAATTTATTGATGCTTAAATCCACAGTATACAAGGCGTTAAGCTGTCAACGGCAATGCTAAGCTGAACGTGCCTGCTCTCCTCAGATCGCAGACTGCTGCCTGGCAAGTACCGGCATGGGAGACTGACTGGCAATCCAAGGTGCCATTGACATTTTTCTCTGTTGCTGACTTCCGTTCCGATTCCGAAAAGGATTTATTGATGCTTAAATGCACAGTATAAAAGGGGAGAAGCTGTCAACGGCCATCCTAAGCTGAACGCACCTGCTCTCGTCAGATCGCAGACTGCTACCCAGCTTAAGGCCCGGTAAGTACCGGCTTGGGCGACTGGCTGGGAATTCCGGGTGCCGTTAACATTTTGCTCTATTGCCGTCTTCTGCTCCGATTCCGAAAAGGATTTATTGATGCTTAAATCCACAGTATACAAGGTGTGAAGCTGTCGACGGCCATCCTAAGCTGAACGCGCCTGCTCTCGTCAGATCGCAGACTGGTACAGATCTTAGGGCCCGGTAAGTACCGGCATGGGACACTGGCTTGGAATCCCGGGTGCCGTTGACATTTTGCTCTGTTGCCGCCTTCCGTTCCGATTCCGAAAAGGAATTATTGATGATTAAATTCACAGTATAAAAGGCGTGAAGCTGTCAACGGCCATCCTAAGCTGAACGCGCCTGCTTTTGTCAGATCACAGACTGCTACCCAGCTTAGGGCCCGGTAAGTACCAGCATGGGAGACTGGCTGGGAATTCCAGGTGACGTTGACATTTTCCTCTGTTGCCGCCTTCCGCTCCGATTTCGAAAAGGATTTATTGATGTTTAAATCCACAGTATACAAGGTGTGAAGCTGTCAACGGCCATCCTAAGCTGAACGCGCCTGCTCTCGTCAGATCGCAAACTGCTACCCAGCTTAGGGCCTGGTAAGTACCGGCATGGGAGACTGGCTGGGAATCCCGGGTGCAGTTGACATTTTGCTCTGTTGCCGCCTTCCGCTCTGATTCCAAAAAGGATTTATTGATGCTTAAATCCACAGTATAAAGGGTGTGAAGCTGTCAACGGCCATCCAAAAGCTGAACGTGCCTGCTCTCGTCAGATTGCAGACTGCTACCCAGCTTATGGGGCTGTTAAGTACCAGCATGGGAGACTGGCTGGGAATCCAAGGTGCATTTGACATTTTGCTCCGATTCCGAAAAGGATTTATTGATGCTTAAATCCACCAACTTAGGGGCTGGTAAGTACCGGCATGGGAGACTGGCTTGGAATCCCGGGTGCAGTTGACATTTTGCTCTGTTGCCGCCTTCCGTTCCGATTCCGAAAAGGATTTATTGATGCTTAAATCCACAGTATACAAGGCGTGAAGCTGTCAACAGCCATCCTAAGCTGAACGTAACTGCTCTTCTCAGATCGCAGGCTGCTGCCCGGCAAGTACCGGCATGGGAGACTGGCTGGCAATCCAAGGTGCCATTGACGTTTTGCTCTGTTGCCGCCTTCCTTTCCGATTCCTAAAAATATTTATTGATGCTTAAATGCACAGTATACAAGGCGTGAAGCTGTCAATGGCCATCCTGAGCTGAACGCGCCTGCTCTTGTCAGATCGCAGACTGCTACCCAGCTTAGTGCCCGATAAGTACCGGCATGGGAAACTGGCTGGGAATCCCGGGTGCAGTTGACATTTTGCTCTGTTGCCGCCTTCCGTTCCCATTCTGAAAAGGATTTATTGATGCTTAAATCCACAGTATAAAGGGTGTGAAGCTGTCAACCACCATCCAAAACTGAACGTGCCTGCTTTCGGCAGATTGCACTGCTACCCAGCTTAGGGGCTGGTAAGTACCAGCATGGGAGACTAGCTGGGAATCCAGGGTGCAGTTGACATTTTGCTCTGTTGCCGCTTTCCGCTCCGATTCCGAAAATGATTTTTTGATTCTTTAATCCACAGTATAAAGGGTGTGATGCTGATAACGGCCATCCTAAGCTGAACGTGCTTGCTCTCGTCAGATCACAGACTTCTACTCAGCTTAGGGCCCGGTAAGTACCAGCATGGGAGACTGGCTGGGAATCCCAGGTGTCGTTGGCATTTTGCTCTGTTGCCGCCTTCTGCTCCGATTCAGAAAATGATTTATTGATGCTTAAATCGACAGTATTCAGGCTGTGCAGCTATCAACGGCCATCCTAAACTTAACGCGCCTGCTCTCGTCAGATCGCAGACTGCTACCCAGCTTAGGGCCCGGTAAGTTCTGGCATGGGTGACTGGCTGGGAATCCCGGGTGCAGTTGACATTTTTCTCTGTTGCCGCCTTCCGCTCCGATTCCTAAAAGGATTTATGATGCTTAAATCGACAGTATACAGTATACAGTATACAGGATGTGAAGCTGTCAACGGCCATCCTAAGCTGAACGTGCCTGCTCTCGTCAGATCACAGACTGCTACTCAGCTTAGGGCCTGGTAAGTACCAGCATGGGAGACTGGCTGGGAATCCCAGGTGTCGTTGGCATTTAGCTCTGTTGCCGCCTTCTGCTCCAATTCCGAAAATGATTTATTGATGCGTAAATCCACAGTATTCAGGGTATTCAGGGTGTGCAGCTATCAACGGCCATCCTAAGCTTAACGGGCCTGCTCTCGTCAGGTCGCAGACTGCTACCCAGCGTAGGGCCTGGTAAGTACTGACATTTTTCTCTGTTGCCGCCTTCCGCTCCGATTCCTAAAAGGATTTATGATGCTTAAATCGACAGTATACAGGATGTGAAGCTGTCAACGGCCATCCTAAGCTGAACACGCCTGCTCTCGTCAGATCGCCGACTGCTACCCCGCTTTGGGCCAGATAAGTACCGGCATGGGAGACTGGCTGGGAATTCCGGGTGCCGTTGACGTTTTGCTCTGTTGCCCCCTTCCGCTCTGATTCCGAAAAGGATTCATTGATGCTTAAATCCACAGTATACATGGTTTGAAGCTGTCAACGGCCATCCTAAGCTGAATGCGCCTGCTCTTGTCAGATCTCAGACTGCTACCCAGCTTAGGGTCTGGTAAGTACCAGCATGGGAGACTAGATGGGAATCCCGGGTGCAGTTGACATTTTGCTCTGTTGCCGCCTTCCGCTCCGATTCCGAAAAGGATTTATTGATGCTTAAATCCACAGTATACAAGGCATGAAGCTGTCAACGGCTATCCTAAGCTGAACGCGCCTGCTCTCGTCACATCGCAATTTGCTACTCAGCTTAGGGCCCGATGAGTACCAGCATGGGAGACTGGCTGGGAATCCCTGGTGCCGTTGAAGATTTGCTCTGTTGCCGCCTTCCGCGCCACATCCGAAAAGGATTTATTGATGCTTAAATCCACAGTATACAAGGTGGGAAGCTGTCGACGGCAATCCTAAACTGAACGCGCCTGCTCTCGTCAGATCGCAGACTGCTATCCAGCTTAGGGCCCTTTAAGTACCGGCATGGCAGACTGGCTGGGAATCCCGGGTGCAGTTGACATTTTTCTCTGTTGCCGCCTTCCGTTCCGATTCCGAAAAGGATTTATTGATGCTTAAATGCACAGTATAAAGGGTGAGAAGCTGTCAACGGCCATCCTAAGCTGAATGCGCCTGCTCTTGACAGATCGCAGACTGCTACCCAGCTCAGGGCCTGGTAAGTACCGGCATGGGAGACTGGCTGGGAAACTCGGGTGCCGTTGACATTTTGCTCTATTGCCGCCTTCCGTTCCGATTCCGAAAAGGATTTATTGATGCTTAAATCCACAGTATACAAGGTGTGAAGCTGTTGACGGCCATCCTAAGCTGAACGCGCCTGCTCTCGTCAGATCGCAGACTGGTACAGATCTTAGGGCCCGGTAAGTACCTGCATGGGACACTGGCTGGGAATCCCGGGTGCAGTTGACATTTTGCTCTGTTGCTGCCTTCCCTTCCGATTCCGAAAAGGATTTATTGATGCTTAAATCCACAGTATACAAGGTGTGAAACTGTCTACGGCCATCCTAAGCTGAACGTGCCTGCTCTCGTCAGATCGCAGACTGCTACCCAGCTTAGGGCCTGGCAGGTAGCAGCATGGGAGACTGGCTGGGAATCCCAGGTGTCGTTAACATTTTGCTCTGTTGCTGCCTTCCGCTCCAATTTCAAAAAGGATTTATTGATGCTTAAATCCACAGTATACAGGGTGTGAAGCTGTCTATGGCCATCCTAAGCTGAATGCGCCTGTTCTCATCAGATCGCAGACTGCTACCCAGCTTAGGGCCTGGTAAGTACCAGCATGGGAGACTGGCTGGGATTCCCGGGTGCAGTTGACATTTTGCTCTGTTGCTGCCTTCCGCTCCGATTCTGAAAAGATTTATTGATGCTTAAATCCACGGTATAAAGGGTATAAAGGGTATAAAGGGTATAAAGGGTGTGAAGCTGTCAACGGCCATCCTAAGCTGAACGCGCCTGCTCTCGTCAGATGCAAACTGCTACCCAGCTTAGGGCCTGGTAAGTACCGGCATGGGAGACTGGCTGGGAATCCCGGGTGCAGTTGACATTTTGCTCTGTTGCCGCCTTCCGCTCTGATTCCAAAAAGGATTTATTGATGCTTAAATCCACAGTATACAAGGTGTAAAGCTGTCAACGGCCATCCTAAGCTGAACATGCCTGCTCTCCTCAGATCGCAGACTGCTGCCCGGCAAGTACCGGCATGGGAGACTGGCTGGCAATCCAAGGTGCCATCAACATTTTGCACTGTTGCCACCTTCCTCTCCGATTAATAAAAATATTTATTGATGCTTAAATCCACAGTATACAAAGTGGGAAGCTGTCAACGGCCATCCTAAGCTGAACGTGCCTGCTTTCGTCAGATCGCAGACTGCTACCCAGCTTAGGGCCCGGTAAGTACCGGCATGGGAGACTGGCTGGGAATCCCGGGTGCAGTTGACATTTTGCTCTGTTGCCGCCTTCCGTTCCAATTCCGAAAAGGATTTATTGATGCTTAAATGCACAGTATAAAGGGTGAGAAGCTGGCAACGGCCATCCTAAGCTGAACGTGCCTGCTCTTGTCAGATCGCAGACTGCTACCTAGCTTAGGGCACGGTAAGTACCGGCATGGGAAACTGGCTGGAAATCCCGGGTGCCGTTGACATTTTGCTCTATTGCCGACTTCCGTTCAGATTCCGAAAAGTATTTATTGATGCTTAAATCCACAGTATACAAGGTGTGAAGCTGTCGACGGCCATCCTAAGCTGAACGCGCCTGCTCTCGTCAGATCGCAGACTGGTACAGATCTTAGTGCCCGGTAAGTAGTGTTGAGCGGCATAGGCCATATTCGAATTCGCGAATATTCGCGAATATATGGACGAATATTCGTCATATATTCGCGAATATTCGCATATTCGTTATATTATCGTTTTATTTTCGCATATGCGAAAATTCGCGTATGCGAAAATTAACATATGTGAAAATTAGCATATACAAAATTAACATACGAGAAAATTCGCATATGCGAAACTTAGCATATGCTAATTTTCGCATATGCGAATTCTTGCACACCAGTCTCACACAGTAGTATTAGAGCTTTCTTTACACCACACAAGCTGGAAGCAGAGAGGGGTGATCACTGTGATGTGCACTGTGAAGAAAAAAAAAATGTAAAAAAAACCCGAATATTCGTAATTACGAATATATAGCGATATATTCGCGAAATTCACGAATATGCGATATTCGCGAATAATATTCGAATTGCGAATATTCGCGAGCAACACTACCGGTAAGTACCGGCATGGGACACTGGCTGGGAATCCCGGGTGCCGTTGACATTTTGCTCTGTTGCTGCCTTCCGTTCCGATTCCGAAAAGGATTTATTGATGCTTAAATCCACAGTATACAGGGTGTGAAGCTGTCTATGGCCATCCTAAGATGAACGTGCCTGCTCTCGTCAGATCGCAGACTGCTACCCAGCTTAGGGCCCGGCAAGTACCAGCATGGGAGACTGGCTGGGAATCCCAGGTGTCGTTAACATTTTGCTCTGTTGCCGCCTTCCGCTTCAATTTCGAAAAGGATTTATTGATGCTTAAATCCACAGTATACAGGGTGTGAAGCTGTCTATGGCCATCCTAAGCTAAATGCGCCTGTGATCGTCAGATCGCAGACTGCTACCCAACTTAGGGCCTGGTAAGTACCAGCATGGGAGACTGGCTGGGAATCCCGGGTGCAGTTGACATTTTGCTCTGTTGCCGCCTTCCGTTCCGATTCCGAAAAGGATTTATTGATGCTTAAATCCACAATATACAGGGTGTGAAGCCGTCAATGGCCATCCTAAGCTGAACGTGCCTGCTCTCGTCAGTTTGCAGACTGCTACCCAGCTTAGGGCCTGGTAAGTATTGGCATGGGAGACTGGCTGGGAATCCCGGGTGCAGTTGGCATTTTGCTCTGTTGCCGCCTTCCCCTCTGATTCCAAAAAGGATTTATTGATGCTTAAATCCACAGTATAGAAAGCGTGAAGCTGTCAACGGCCCTCCTAAGCTGAATGTGCCTGCTCTCCTCAGATTGCAGACTGCTGCCTGGCAAGTACCGGCATGGGAGACTGGCTGGGAATCCCGGGTGTAGTTGACATTTTTCTCTGTTGCTGCCTTCCGTTCCGATTCCAAAAGGATTTATTGATGCTTAAATGCAAAGTATAAAGGGCAAGAAGCTGTCAACAGCCATCCTAAGCTGGACGCGCCTGCTCTTGTCAGATCGCAGACTGCTACCCAGCTCAGGGCCCGGTAAGTACCGGCATGGGAGACTGGCTGGGAATCCCGGGTGCCGTTGACGTTTTGCTCTGTTGCCGCCTTCCGCTCCAATTCCGAAAAGGATTTATTGATGCTTAAATCCACAGTATAAAGGGTGTGAAGCTGTCAGTGGCCATCCTATGCTGAACGTACCTGCTATCCTCAGATCGCAGACTGCTGCCCGGCAAGTACCGGCATGGGAGACTGGCTGGCAATCCAAGGTGCCATTGACATTTTGCTCTGTTGCCTCCTTCCTCTCCGATTCCTAAAAATATTTATTGATGCTTAAATGCACAGTATACAAGGCGTGAAGCTGTCAACGGCCATCCTAAGCTGAATGTGCCTGCTCTCGTCAGATCGCAGACTGCTACCCAGCTTAGGGCCCGATAAGTACCGGCATGGGAGACTGGCTGGGAATACCGGGTGCCGTTGACGTTTTGCTCTGTTGCTGCCTTCCGCTCCGATTCTGAAAAGATTTATTGATGCTTAAATCCACAGTATAAAGGGTATAAAGGGTATAAAGGGTATAAAGGGTATAAAGAAGGGTATAAAGAAGGGTATAAAGAAGGGTATAAAGAAGGGTATAAAGAAGGGTATAAAGGGTGTGAAGCTGTCAACGGCCATCCTAAGCTGAATGCGCCTGCTCTCGTCAGATCGCAAATTGCTCCTCAGCTTAGGGCCCGGTAAGTACCAGCATGGGAGACTGGCTAGAAATCCCGGGTGCCGTTGACGTTTTGCTCTGTTGACGCCTTCCGCTCCGATTCCGAAAATAATTTATTGATGCTTAAATCCACAGTGTACAAGGTGTGAAGCTGTCAACGGCCATTCTAAGCTGAACGCGCCTGCTCCCGTTAGATCGCAGACTGCTACCCAGCTTAGGGCCCGGTAAGTACCGGCATGGGATACTGGCTGGGAATCCCGGGTGCCGTTGACGTTTTGCTATGTTGACGCCTTCCGCTCCGATTCCGAAAATGATTTATTGATGCTTAAATCCACAATATACAGGGTGTGAAGCTGTCAATGGCCATCCTAAGCTTAACGTGCCTGCTCTCGTCACTTTGCAGACTGCTACCCAGTTTATGGCCTGGTAAGTACCGGCATGGGAGACTGGCTAAGAATCCCAGGTGCATTTGACATTTTGCTCTGTTGCCGCCTTCCGCTCTGATTCCAAAAAGGATTTATTGATGCTTAAATCCACAGTATACAAGGTGTGAAGCTGTCAACGGCCATCCTAAGCTGAACGTGCCTGCTCTCCTCAGATCGCAGACTGCTGCCCGGCAAGTACCGGCATGGGAGACTGACTGGCAATCCAAGGTGACATGGACATTTTGCTCTGTTGCCTCCTTCCTCTCCGATTAATAAAAATATGTATTGATGCTTAAATCCACAGTATACAAGACATGAAGCTGTCAACAGCCATCCTAAGCTGAACGCGCCTGCTCTTGTCATATCGCAGACTGCTACCCAGCTTAGGGCCCGGTAAGTACCAGCATGGGAGACTGGCTGGGAATCCCAGGTGTCGTTGACATTTTGCTCTGTTGCCGCCTTACGCTCCGATTCCGAAAAGGATTTATTGATACTTAAATCCACAGTATACAGGGCGTGAAGCTGTCAACGGCCATCCTAAGCTGAACGCGCCTGCTCCCGTCAGATTGCAGACTGCTCCCCAGCTTAGGGCCTGGTAAGTACCAGCATAGGAGACTGTCTGGGAATCCCGGGTGCAGTTGACATTTTGCTCTGTTTCTGTTCCGATTCCGAAAAGGATTTATTGATGCTTAAATCCACAGTATAAAGGGTATAAAGGGTATAAAGGGTATAAAGCGTATAAAGAAGGGTATAAAGAAGGGTATAAAGAAGGGTATAAAGGGTATAAAGGGTATAAAGGGTGTGAAGCTGTCAACGGCTATCCTAAGCTGAACGCGCCTGCTCTCGTCAGATTGCAAATTGCTACTCAGCTTAGGGCCCGGTAAGTACCAGCATGGGAGACTGGCTGGGAATCCCGGGTGCAGTTGCCATTTTGCTCTGTTGCCGCCTTCCGCTCCGATTCCAAAAAGGATTTATTGATGCTTAAATCCACAGTATACAAGGCGTGAAGCTGTCAACGGACATCCTAAGCTGAACGTGCCTGCTTTCCTCAGATCGCAGACTGCTGCCCGGCAAGTACCGGCATGGGAGACTGGCTGGCAATCCAAGGTGACATGGACATTTTGCTCTGTTGCCTCCTTCCTCTCCGATTAATAAAAATATGTATTGATGCTTAAATCCACAGTATACAAGACATTAAGCTGTCAACAGCCATCCTAAGCTGAACGCGCCTGCTCTTGTCATATCGCAGACTGCTACCCAGCTTAGGGCCCGGTAAGTACCAGCATGGGAGACTGGCTGGGAATCCCAGGTGTCGTTGACATTTTGCTCTGTTGCCGCCTTCCGCTCCGATTCCGAAAAGGATTTATTGATACTTAAATCCACAGTATACAGGGCGTGAAGCTGTCAACGGCCATCCTAAGCTGAACGCGCCTGCTCCCGTCAGATTGCAGACTGCTCCCCAGCTTAGGGCCTGGTAAGTACCAGCATAGGAGACTGTCTGGGAATCCCGGGTGCAGTTGACATTTTGCTCTGTTTCTGTTCCGATTCCGAAAAGGATTTATTGATGCTTAAATCCACAGTATAAAGGGTATAAAGGGTATAAAGGGTATAAAGGGTATAAAGGGTATAAAGGGTATAAAGGGTATAAAGGGTATAAAGGGTATAAAGGGTATAAAGCGTATAAAGAAGGGTATAAAGAAGGGTATAAAGGGTATAAAGGGTATAAAGGGTGTGAAGCTGTCAACGGCTATCCTAAGCTGAACGCGCCTGCTCTCGTCAGATTGCAAATTGCTACTCAGCTTAGGGCCCGGTAAGTACCAGCATGGGAGACTGGCTGGGAATCCCGGGTGCAGTTGCCATTTTGCTCTGTTGCCGCCTTCCGCTCCGATTCCAAAAAGGATTTATTGATGCTTAAATCCACAGTATACAAGGCGTGAAGCTGTCAACGGCCATCCTAAGCTGAACGTGCATGCTCTCCTCAGATCGCAGACTGCTGCCCGGCAAGTACCGGCATGGGAGACTGGCTGGCAATCCAAGGTGCCATTGACATTTTGCTTTGTTGCCGCCTTACTCTCCGATTAATAAAAATATTTATTGATGCTTAAATAATCAGTATACAAGACATGAAGCTGTCAACGGCCATCCTAAGCTGAACACGCCTGCTCTCGTCAGATCACAGACTGCTACCCAACTTAGGGCCTGGTAAGTACCAGCATGGGAGACTTGCTGGGAATCCCGGATGCAGTTGACATTTTGCTCTTTTGCCGCCTTCCGTTCCTATTCCGAAAAGGATTGATTGATGCTTAAATGCACAGTGTAAAGGGTGGAAAGGGTGTGAAGCCGTCATCGGCCATCCTAAGCTGAACGTGCCTGCTCTCGTCAGGTTCCAGACTGCTACCCAGCTTAGGGGCTGGTAAGTACCGACAAGGTAGACTGGCTGGGAATCCCGGGTGCAGTTCACATTTTGCTCTGCTGCCGCCTTCCGTTCCGATTCCGAAAAGGATTTATTGATGCTTAAATCTACAGTATACAAGGCGTGAAGCTGTCAACAGCCATCCTAAGCTGAACGTACCTGCTCTCCTCAGATCGCAGACTGCTGCCCGGCAAGTACCGGCATGGGAGACTGGCTGGCAATCCAAGGTGCCATTGACATTTTGCTCTGTTTCCACCTTCCGCTCTGATTCCTAAAAGGATTTATAATGCTTAAATCGACAGTATACAGGGTGTGAAGCTGTCAACGGCCATCCTAAGCTGAACGCGCCTGCTCTCGTTAGATCGCCGACTGCTACCCCGCCTTGAGCCCGGTAAGTACCAGCATGGCAGACTGGATGGGAATCCCAGGTGTCGTTGACATTTTGCTCTGTTGCCGCCTTCCGCTCCGATTCCGAAAAGGATTTATTGATGCTTAAATCCACAGTATACAGGGTGTGAAGCTGTCAACGGCCATCCTAAGCTGAACGCGCCTGCTCCCGTCAGATTGCAGACTGCTACCCAGCTGAGGACCTGGTAATTACCAGCTTAGGAGACTGGCTGGGAATCCCAGGTGCAGTTGACATTTTGCTCTTTTTCTGCTCTGTTTCTGCTCCTATTCCGAAAAGGATTTATTGATGCTTAAATCCACAGTATACAGGGTGTGAAGCTTTCAACGGCCATCCTAAGCTGAACGTGCCTGCTCTCGTCAGTTTGCAGACTGCTACCCAGCTTAGGGCCTGGTAAGTACCGGCATGGGAGACTGGCTGGGAATCCCGGGTGCAGTTGACATTTTGCTCTGTTGCCGCCTTCCGAAAAGGGTTTATTGATGCTTAAATCCACAGTATACAAAGTGTGAAGCTGTCGACGGCCATCCTAAGCTGAACGCGCCTGGTCTCGTCAAATCGCAGACTGGTACAGATCTTAGGGCCCGGTAAGTACCGGCATGGGACACTGGCTGGGATTCACGGGTGACGTTGACATTTTGCTTTGTTGCCGCCTTCCGTTCCGATACCGAAAAGGATTTATTGATGCTTACATGCACAGTATAAAGGGCGTGAAGCTGTCAACGGCCATCCTAAGCTTAACCTGCCTGCTCTTGTCAGATCACAGACTGCTACCCAGCTTAGGGCCCGGTAATTACCAGCATGGGAGACTGGCTGGCAATCCTAGGTGTCGTTGACATTTTGCTCTGTTGCCGCCTTCCGCTCCGATTCCGAAAATTACTTATTGATGCTTAAATTCACAGGATACAGGATACAGGATACTTAAATCCACAATATACAGGTAGAGCAGCTGTCAAAGGCCATCCTAATCTGAACGTGCCTGTTCTCGTCAGATTGCAGACTTCTACCCAGTTTAGGGCCTGGTAAGTACCAGCATGGGAGACTGGCTGGGAAACCCGGGTGCAGTTGACATTTTGCTCTGTTTCTGCTCCGATTCCGAAAAGGATTTATTGATGCTTAAATCCACAGTATACAAGGCATGAAGCTGTCAACGGCCATCCCAAGCTGAACGTGCCTGCTCTCGTCTGATCGCAAACTGCTAACAAGCTTAGGGCCCGGTAAGTACCAGCATGGGAGACTGGCTGGGAATCCCGGGTGCCGTTAATGTTTTGCTCTGTTGCCGCCTTCCGCTCCGATTCCAAAAAGGATTTATTGATGCTTACATCCACAGTATACAAGGCGTGAAGCTGTCAACGGCCATCCTAAGCTGAACGTGCCTGCTCTCCTCAGATCGCAGACTGCTGCCCGGCAAGTACCGGCATGGGAGACTGGCTGGCAATCCAAGGTGCCATTGACATTTTGCTTTGTTGCCGCCTTACTCTCCGATTAATAAAAATATTTATTGATGCTTAAATCCACAGTATACAAGACGTGAAGCTGTCAACGGCCATCCTAAGCTGAACACGCCTGCTCTCGTCAGATCACAGACTGCTACCCAACTTAGGGCCTGGTAAGTACCAGCATGGGAGACTTGCTGGGAATCCCGGGTGCAGTTGACATTTTGCTCTTTTGCCGCCTTCTGTTCCTATTCCGAAAAGGATTGATTGATGCTTAAATGCACAGTGTAAAGTGTGGAAAGGGTGTGAAGCTGTCATCGGCCATCCTAAGCTGAACGTGCCTGCTCTCGTCAGATTGCAGACTGCTACCCAGCTTAGGGGCTGGTAAGTACCGACATGGGAGACTGGCTGGGAATCCCGGGTGCAGTTGACATTTTGCTCTGTTGCCGCCTTCCGTTCCGATTCCGAAAATGATTTATTGATGCTTAAATCCACAGTATACAAGGCGTGAAGCTGTCAACAGCCATCCTAAGCTGAATGTACCTGCTCTCCTCAGATCACAGACTGCTGCCCAGCAAGTACTGGCATGGGAGACTGGCTGGCAATCCAAGGTGCCATTGACATTTTGCTCTGTTTCCACCTTCCGCTCCGATTCCTAAAAGGATTTATAATGCTTAAATCGACAGTATACAGGGTTTGAAGCTGTCAACGGCCATCCTAAGCTAAACGCGCCTGCTCTCGTCAGATCGCTGACTGCTACCCCGCCTTGGGCCCGGTAAGTACCAGCATGGCAGACTGGCTGGGAATCCCAGGTGTCATTGACATTTTGCTCTGTTGTCGCCTTCCGTTCCGATTCGGAAAAGGATTTATTGATGCTTAAATGCACAGTATAAAGGGCATGAAGCTGTCAACGGCCATCCTAAGCTGAACGCGCCTGCTCTCGTCAGATTGCAGACTGCTACCCAGCTTAGGGCCCGGTAGGTACCAGCATGGGAGACTGGCTGGGAATACCAGATGTCGTTGACATTTTGCTCTGTTGCCGCCTTCCGCTCCCATTCCGAAAAGGATTTATTGATGCTTAAATCCACATTATTCAGGGTGTGAAGATGGCTTCGGCCATCCTAGCTTAGTGCCTGGTCAGTACCAGCATGGGAGACTGGCTGGGAATCCCGAGTGCAGTTGACGTTTTGCTCTGTTTCTGCTCCGATTCCGAAAATGATTTATTGATGCTTAAATCCACAGTATACAGGGTGTGAAGCTATCAACGGCCATCCTAAGCTGAACGTGCCTGCTCTCGTCAGATCGCAGACTGCTACCCAGGTTAGGGCCTGGTAAGTACTGGCATGGGAGACTGGCTGGGAATCCCGGGTGCAGTTGACATTTTGCTCTGTTGCCGCCTTCCGCTCTGATTCCAAAAAGAATTTATTGATGCTTAAATCCACAGTATACAAGGCGTGAAGCTGTCAACGGCCATCCTAAGCTGAACGTGCCTGCTCTCCTCAGATCACAGACTGCTGCCCGGCAAGTACCGGCATGGGAGATTGGCTGGCAATCCAAGGTGCCATTGACACTTTGCTCTGTTGCCGCCTTCCTCTCCAATTAATAAAAATATTTATTGATGCTTAAATCCACAGTATACAAGGCGTGAAGCTGTCAACGGCCATCCTAAGCTGAGCGCGCCTGCTCTCGTCAGATCGCAGACTGCTACCCAGCTTAGGGCCCGGTAAGTACTGGTATGGGAGACTGGCTGGGAATCCAGGATGCATTTGACGTTTTGCTCTATTTCCGCTCCAATTTCGAAAAGGATTTTTTGATGCTTAAATCCACAGTATAAAGGGTGAGAAGCTGTGAACGGCCATCCTAAGCTGAATGCGCCTGCTCTTGTCAGATCGCAGACTGCTACCCAGCTTTGGGCCCGGTAAGTACCAGCATGGGAGACTGGCTGGGAATCCCGGGTGCCGTTGATGTTTTGCTCTGTTGCCGCCTTCCGCTCCGATTCCGAAAAGGATTTATTGATGCTTAAATCCACAGTATACAAGGTGTGAAGCTGTCGACGGCCATCCTAAGCTGAATGCGCCTGCTCTCGTTAGATCGCAAATTGCTACTCAGCTTAGGGCCCGGGGAGACTGGCTCGGAATCCCGGGTGTAGTTGACATTTTGCTCTGTTGCCGCCTTCCGTTCCGATTCCAAAAGGATTTATTGATGCTTAAATGCACAATATAAAGGGCAAGAAGCTGTCAACGGCCATCCTAAGCTGAACGCGCCTGCTCTTGTCAGATCGCAGATTGCTACCCAGCTCAGTGCCCGGTAAGTACCGGCATGGGAGACTGGCTGGGACTCCCAGGTGCCGTTGACGTTTTGCTCTGTTGCCGCCTTCCGCTCCGATTCCGAAAATGATTTATTGATGCTTAAATCCACAGTATACAAGGTGTGAAGCTGTAAACGGCCATACTAAGCTGAACGTGCCTGCTCCCGTGAGATCGCAAAATGCTACCCAGCTTAAGGCCTGGTAAGTACCAGCATGGGAGACTGGCTGGTAATCCCGGGTGCAGTTGACATTTTGCTCTGTTGATGCCTTCCGCTCTGATTCCAAAAAGGATTTATTGATGCTTAAATCCACAGTATACAAGGCGTGAATCTGGCAACGGCCATCCTAAGCTGAACGTGCCTGCTCTCGTCAGTTTGCAGACTGCTACCCAGCTTAGGGCCTGGTAAGTACCGGCTTGGGAGACTGGCTGGGAATCCCGGGTGCCGTTGAAGTTTTGCTCTGTTGCTGCCTTCCGCTCCGATTCTGAAAAGATTTATTGATGCTTAACCCCTTAAGGACACATGACGTTCTCATACGTCTCCATTTCCGAGTCCTTAAGGACACATGACGTATGAGAACGTCATGTGTTTTACCGGCCCCCCGCAACCATCTGGAGCGGAGCCGGTCCCCGATGCCTGCTGAAATCGTTCAGCAGGCATCGGGGCATATCGCCCAGGGGGGTCATTATGACCCCCCATGTCGGCGATGGCCGCAGATCGCTGGACAATTCAGTCCAGCGATCTGCGGCGGATTCCGGGTCAATCGGGTCTCCAGTGACGGCCAGAGACGGCCCCGAACAGCCAGAGCCTGCAGGGGTGAGGTGGCACTGGTGCCACCTCACGATCGCCCTGATTCGTCGGCCGGATTACCGGACGACCAATCAGGGCGCCTGCTGCGGGTGTCACTCCCGCAACCCGCTCCGCCCCTCTTCCGGAGGACGTGAGCGGGTGCGGGACGTGCACCCCGGGTGCTGGGGACCCCGATCCCCGGCGCCCCTGTTGGGATCGAGCCCCAGGAGCAGCGGCGGCGGCGGAGACGACGAGGGACTGACCTGGTGCAGCGAGGATCGTTGGAGGTGAGTGACAGCCTCCTGCTGTTGCTTAGCAACAGCTCCCAGCATGCAAAAAGGACATGCTGGGAGCTGTAGTTATGCAACAACAGGAGGCAGACCACCACAACTCCCAGCATGCCCTTATGGGCATGCTGGGACTTGTAGTTTTGCAACAGCTGGAGGCACATTCTTTCTATGGAAAAGTGTACCTTCAGCTGTTGTGTAACTACAACTCCCAGCTTGCACAATCAGCTAAAGTGCATGCTGGGAGTTGTAGTGGTGCATCTGGTGGTTGCATAACTACAACTCCCAGCATGCCCGTTGGCTGTCGGTGAGTGCTGAGAGTTGTAGTTTTGCAACAGCTGAAGGCACACTGAGTTAAGTAGCAAACCAGTGTGTCTCCAGCTGTTGCATAACTACAATCCCCAGCATCCCCAGCCAAAGTAGTATGCCTCCAGCTGTTGCATAACTACAACACCCAGCATGCCCTTCCGCTGTCCGTACATGCTGGGGGTTGTAGCTTTTGCAACAGCTGAAGGCACACTGGTTGCAAAACACTGAGTTTGTTACCAAAGTCGGTGTTTCACAACCAGTGTGCCTCCAGCTGTTGCAAAACTACAACTCCCAGCATGCACTGATAGACCGTTCATGCTGGGAGTTGTAGTTTTGCAACAGCTGGATGTTCCCCCCCCCCCAATGTGAACGTACAGGGTACACTCACATGGGGGGAGGATTACAGTAAGTATCCGGCTGCAAGTTTGAGGTGCAGCAAAATTTCTGCCGCAGCTCAAACTGCCAGCGAGAAACTACTGTGAACCCCCCGCCCGTGTGACTGTACCCTAAAAACACTACACTACACTAACACACAATAAAATAAAAAGTAAAAAACACTACATATACACATACCCCTACACAGGCCCCCTCCCCAATAAAAATGAAAAACGTCTGGTACGCCACTGTTTCCAAAACGGAGCCTCCAGCGGTTGCAAAACTACAACTTCCAGCATGCACTGATAGACCGTACATGCTGGGAGTTGTAGTTTTGCAACAGCTGGATTTCCCCCCCCCCCCCCCCAATGTGAACGTACAGGGTACACTCACATGGGCGGAGGATTACAGTAAGTATCCGGCTGCAAGATTGAGCTGCGTCAAATTTTCTGCCGTAGCTCAAACTGCCAGCGAGAAACT
This sequence comes from Hyla sarda, assembly GCF_029499605.1. Lineage (NCBI taxonomy): Eukaryota > Metazoa > Chordata > Amphibia > Anura > Hylidae > Hyla > Hyla sarda. The sequence goes on from NC_079189.1 coordinate 279,167,082, forward strand.
ACTGTGAACCCCCGCCCGTGCGACTGTACCCTAAAAACACTACACTACACTAACACAAAATAAAATAAAAAGTAAAAAACACTACATATACACATACCCCTATACAACCCCCCTCCCCAATAAAAATGAAAAACGTCTGGTACGCCACTGTTTCCAAAACGGAGCCTCCAGCTGTTGTAAAACAACTACTCCCAGTATTGCCAGATAGCCGTTGACTGTCCAGGCATGCTGGGAGTTTTACAACAGCTGGAGGCCCCCTGTTTGGGAATCACTGGCGTAGAATACCCCTATGTCCACCCCTATGCAAGTCCCTAATTTAGGCCTCAAATGCGCATGGCGCTCTCACTTTGGAGCCCTGTCGTATTTCAAGGCAACAGTTTAGGGTCACATATGGGGTATCGCCGTACTCGGGAGAAATTGGGCTTCAAATTTTGGGGGGTATTTTCTGCTATTACCCTTTTAAAAAATGTAAAATTTTTGGGAAAACAAGCATTTTAGGTAAAAAATAAATATATTTTTTTACATATGCAAAAGTCGTGAAACACCTGTTGGGTATTAAGGTTCAAATTACCCCTTGTTACGTTCCCCGAGGGGTCTAGTTTCCAAAATGGTATGCCATGTGTTTTTTTTTTTTGCTGTCCTGGCACCATAGGGGCTTCCTAAATGCGGCATGCCCCCAGAGCAAAATTCGCTTTCAAAAAGCCAAATGTGACTCCTTCTCTTCTGAGACCTGTAGTGCGCCAGCAGAGCACTTTTCACACCCATATGGGGTGTTTTCTGAATCGGAAGAAATTGGGCTTCAAATTTTGAGGGGTATTTTCTGCTATTACCCTTTTTAAAATTGTAAAAATTTTGGGAAACCAAGCATTTTAGGTAAAAAAAATATATATTTTTTTACATATGCAAAAGTCGTGAAACACCTGTAGGGTATTAAGGTTCACATTACCCCTTGTTACGTTTCTTGAGGGGTCTAGTTTCCAAAATGGTATGCCATGTGTTTTTTTTTTGCTGTTCTGGCACCATAGGGGCTTCCTAAATGCGGCATGCCCCCAGAGCAAAATTTGCTTTCAAAAAGCCAAATGTGACTCCTTCTCTTCTGAGACCTGTAGTGCACCAGCAGAGCACTTTTCACCCCCATGTGAGGTGTTTTCTGTATCGGGAGAAATTGGGCTTCAAATTTTGGGGGGTATTTTCTGCTATTACCCTTTTTAAATATGTAAAATTTTTGGGAAACCAAGCATTTTAGGTAAAAAAAATATATATTTTTTTTACATATGCAAAAGTCGTGAATCACCTGTAGGGTATTAAGGTTCACTTTACCCCTTGTTACGTTCCCTGAGGGGTCTAGTTTCCAAAATGGTATGCCATGTGTTTTTTTTTTGCTGTCCTGGCACCATAGGGGCTTCCTAAATGCGGCATGCCCCCCAAAAACCATTTGTCGCTCCTTCCCTTCTGAGCCCTCTACTGCGCCCGCCGAACAATTAACATAGACATATGAGGTATGTGCTTACTCGAGATAAATTGGGTTTCAAATACAAATAAAAATTTTCTCCTTTTTACCCCTTGCAAAAATTCAAAAATTGGGTCTACAAGAACATGCGAGTGTAAAAAATGAAGATTTTGAATTTTCTCCTTCACTTTGCTGCTATTCCTGTGAAACACCTAAAGGGTTAATACACTTACTGAATGTTTTTTTGAATACTTTACGGGGTGTAGTTTTCATAATGGGGTCTTTTATGGGGTATTTCTAATATGAAGACCCTTCAAATCCACTTCAAAACTGAACTGGTCCCTGAAAAATAGTGAGTTTGAAAATTTTGTGAAAAATTTCAAAATTGCTGCTGAACTTTGAAGCACTATGGTGTCTTCCAAAAGTAAAAACTCATAAATTTTATGATGCATACATAAAGTAGACATATTGTATATGTGAACCCAAAAAAAAATAATTTTGAATATCCATTTTCCTTACAAGCAGAGAGCTTCAAAGTTAGAAAAATGCAAAATTTTCATTTTTTTCATCAAATTTTGGGATTTTTCACCAAGAAAGGATGCAAGTTACCATAAAATTTTACCACTAAGTTAAAGTAGAATATGTCACGAAAAAACAATCTCGGAATCAGAATGATAACTAAAAGCATTCCAGAGTTATTAATGTTTAAAGTGACAGTGGTCAGAATTGCAAAAAACGCTCCGGTCCTTAAGGTATAAAATGGCCTGGTCCTTAAGGGGTTAAATCCACAGTATAAAGGGTATAAAGGGTATAAAGGGTATAAAGGGTATAAAGGGTGTGAAGCTGTCAACGGCCATCCTAAGCTGAACGCGCCTGCTCTCGTCAGATTCGCAAATTGCTACTCAGCTTAGGGCCCGGTAAGTACCCGCATGGAGACTGGCTGGGAATCCCGGGAGCCGTTGACATTTTGCTCTGTTGACACCTTCCGCTCTGATTCCGAAAACGATTTATTGATGCTTAAATCCACAGTATACAAGGTGTGAAGCTGTCAACGGCCATCCTAATCTGAACGCGCCTGCTCCCGTCACATCGCAGACTGCTACCCAGCTTGGGGCCTGGTAAGTACCACCATGGGAGACTGGCTGGGAATCCTGGGTGCAGTTGACATTTTGCTCTGTTGCCGCCTTCTGTTCCCATTCCGAAAAGGATTTATTGATGCTTAAATTCACAGTATAAAGGGTGTGAAGCTGTCAACGGCCATCCAAAGCTGAACGTGCTGGCTCTCGTCAGATTGCAGACTGCTACCCAGCTTAGGGGCTGGTAAGTACCAGCATGGGAGACTGGCTGGGAATCCAGGGTGCAGTTGACATTTTGCTCTGTTGCAGCTTTCCGCTCCGATTCCGAAAAGGATTTTTTGATGCTTAAATCAAGAGTATAAATGATGAGAAGCTGTGAACGGCCATCCTAAGCTGAACGCGCCTGCTCTCGGCAGATCGCAGACTGCTACCCAGCTTAGGGCCCGGTAAGTACTGGCATGGGTGACTGGCTGGGAATCCTGGTGCAGTCGCCATTTCTCTCTTTTGCCGCCTTCCGCTCCGATTCCAAAAAGGATTTATTGATGCTTAAATCCACAGTATAAAGGATGTGAAGCTGTCGACGGCCATCCTAAGCTGATCATGCCTGCTCTCGTCAGATCGCAGACTGCTACCCAGCTTAGGGCCCGGTAAGTACCGGCATGGGTGACTGGCTGGGAATCCCGGGTGCCGTTTACGTTTTGCTCTGTTGCCGCCTTCCGCGACGATTCCTAAAAGGATTTATTGATGCTTAAATCCACAGTATAAAGGGTTTTGAAGCTGTCACCAGCCATCCTGAGCTTAATGCTCTTGCTTTTGTCAGATTGCAGACTGCTACCCAGCTTTGGGCCTGGTAAGTACCGGCTTGGGAGACTGGATTGGAATCCCGGGTGCTGTTGACATTTTGCTCTGTTGCCGCCTTCCATTCTGATTCCGAAAATAATTTATTGATGCTTAAATCCACAGTATACAGGGGTTGAAGCTGTCAACGGCCATCCAAAGCTGAACTCGCCTGCTCTCGACAGATCGCAGACTGCTACACAGCTTAGGGCTTGGTAAGTAACGGAATGGAAGACTGGTTGGGAATCCCAGGTGCAATTGACATTTTGCTCTGTTGCCGCCTTCCGTTCCGGTTTCAGTTCAGATTCCGAAAAGGATTTATTGATTCTTAAATGCACAGTAAAAGGGTGTGAAGCTGTCAACGGCCATCCTAAGCTGAACGCGCCTGCTCTCGTCAGATTGCAGACTGCTACTAAGCTTAGGGCCTGGTAAGTAGCAGCATGGGAGACTGGCTGGGAATCCCGGGTGCAGTTGATGTTTTGCTCTAATGCCGCCTTCCGCTCCTATTCCTTAAAAGATTTTTTGATGCTTAAATCCACAGTATAAAGGGTGGAAACCTGAGAAAGGCAATCCTAAGCTGAATGCGCTTGCTCTCGTCAGATTGCAGACTGCTACTCAGCTTAGGGCCGGTAAGTACAAGCATGGGAGACCGGCTGGGAATCCCGGGTGCCGTTGACATTTTGCTCTATTGCCGCCTTCCACTCCGATTCCGAAAAGGATTTAGTGATGCTTAAATCCACAGTATACAAGGTGTGAAGCTGTCGACGGTCATCCTAAGCTGAACGCGCCTGCTCTCGTCAGATCGCAGACTGGTACATATCTTAGGGCCCGGTAAGTACCGGCATGGGACAATGGCTGGGAATCCCGGGTGCCGTTGACATTTTGCTCTGTTGCCGCCTTCCGTTCCGATTCCGAAAAGGATTTATTGATGCTTAAATGCATAGTATAAAAGGAGTGAAGCTGTCAACGTCCATCCTAAGCTGAACGCGCGTGCTCTCGTCAGATCGCAGACTGCTACCCAGTTTAGGGCCCGGTAAGTACCAGCATGGGAGACTGGCTGAGAATCCCGGGTGCTGTTGATGTTTTGCTCTGTTGCCGCCTTCCGCTACGATTCCGAAACGGATTTATTGATGCTTAAATGCATAGTATAAAAGGAGTGAAGCTGTCAACGGCCATCCTAAGCTGAATGCGTCTGCTCTCGTCAGATCGCAGACTGCTACCCAGCCTAGGGCCCGGTAAGTACCAGCATGGGAGACTGGCTGGGAATCCCGGGTGCAGTTGACATTTTGCTCTGTTTCCGTTCCGATTCCGAAAAGGATTTATTGATGCTTAAATCCACAGTATACAAGGCATGAAGCCGTCAACGGCCATCCTAAGCTGAACGTGCCTGCTCTCGTCAGATCGCAAAATGCTACCCAGCTTAGGGCCCGGTAAGTACCAGCATGGGAGACTGGCTGGGAATCACAGGTGCCGTTGACATTTTGCTCTGTTGCTGCCTTCCGCTCCGATTCTGAAAAAAATTTATTGATGCTTAAATCCACAGTATGCAATGTGTGAAGCTGTCAATGGCCATCCTAAGCTGAACACGCCTGCTATTGTTCAGATCGCAGACTGTTACCCAGCTTATTGCCGGGTAAGTACCAGCATGGGAGACTGGCTGGGAATCCCAGGTGCAGTTGACACTTTTCTCTGTTGCCGCCTTCCGTTCTGATTCCGAAAAGGATTTATTGATGCTTAAATCCACAGTATAAAGGGTGTGAAGCTATCAACGGCCATCCTAAGTTGAACACGCAGGCTCCTGTCAGATCGCAGACTTCTACGCAGCTTAGGGCCTGGTAAGTACCTGCATGGGAGACTGGCTAGGAATCCAGGGTGCAGATGACATTTTGCTCTGTTGCCGCCTTCCGCTCCGATTCCGAAAAGGATTTTTTGATGCTTAAATCCACAGTATAAAGGGTGAAAAGCTGTCAACAGCCATTCTAAGCTGAACGTGCCTGCTCTCGTCAGTTTGCAGACTGTTACCCAGCTTAGGGCCTGTTAAGTACCAGCATGGGAGACTGGCTGGGAATCCCAGGTGCCGTTGATGTTTTGCTCTGTTGCCGCCTCCTGCTCCTATTCCTAAAAGGATTTCTTGATGCTTAAATCCACAGTATAAAGAGTTAGAAGCTGTGAACGGCCATCCTAAGCTGAACGCGTCTGCTCTTGTCAGATCGCAGACTGCTACCCAGCTTAGGGCCTGGTAAGTACCAGCATGGGAGACTGGCTGGGAATCCCAGGTGTCGTTGACATTTTGCTCTGTTGCCGCCTTCCGCTCCGCTCCGATCCGAAAAGGATTTATTGATGCTTAAATTCACAGTATACAAGGCATGAAGCTGTGAACGGCCATCCTTAACTCAACGTGCTTGCTCTTGTCAGATCTCAAACTGCTACCAAGCTTAGGGCCCGGTAAGTACCAGCATGGGAGATTGGCTGGGAATCCTGGGTGCCGTTGACATTTTCCTCTGTTGCTGCCTTCCGCTCCGATTCTGAAAAGATTTATTGATGCTTAAATCCACAGTATAAAGGGTATAAAGGGTATAAAGGGTGATAAGCTGTCAATGGCCATGCTAAGCTGAACACTCCTGCTCTCGTCAGGTCGCAAATTGCTACTCAGCTTAGGGCCCGGTAATTACCAGCATGGGAGACTGGCTGGGAATCCCGGATGCAGTTGACATTTTGCTCTGTTGCCGCCTTCCTCTCCGATTCCGAAAAGGATTTATTGATGCTTAAATCCACAATATACAGGGTGTGAAGCTGGCAACGGCCATCCTAAGCTGAACGCGCCTGCTCCCATCAGACTGCTCCCCAGCTTAGGGCCTGGTAAGTACCAGCATGGGAGACTGGCTGGGAATCCCGGGTGCCCTTGGCATTTTGCTCTATTGCCGCCTTCCGCTCCGATTCCGAAAAGGGTTTATTGATGCTTAAATCCACAGTATACAAAGTGTGAAGCTGTCGACGGCCATCCTAAGCTGAACGCGCCTGCTCTCGTCAAATCGCAGACTGGTACAGATCTTAGGGCCCGGTAAGTACCAGCATGGGACACTGGCTGGGATTCCCGGGTGACGTTGACATTTTGCTCTGTTGCCGCCTTCCGTTCCGATTCCGAAAAGGATTTATTGATGCTTACATGCACAGTATAAAGGGCGTGAAGCTGTCAACGGCCATCCTAAGCTTAACCTGCCTGCTCTCGTCAGATCGCAGACTGCTACCCAGCTTAGGGCCCGGTAAGTACCAGCATGGGAGACTGGCTGGCAATCCTAGGTGTCGTTGACATTTTGCTCTGTTGTCGCCTTCCGCTCCGATTCCGAAAATTACTTATTGATGCTTAAATTCACAGGATACAGAATACAGGATACTTAAATCCACAATATACAGGTAGAGCAGCTGTCAAAAGCCATCCTAAGCTGAACGTGCCTGTTCTCGTCAGATTGCAGACTTCTACCCAGCTTAGGGCCTGGTAAGTACCAGCATGGGTGACTGGCTGGGAAACCCGGGTGCAGTTGACATTTTGCTCTGTTTCTGCTCCGATTCCGAAAAGGATTTATTGATGCTTAAATCCACAGTATAAAGGGTGTGAAGCTGTCAACGACCATCCAAAGCTGAACGTGCCTGCTCTCGTCAGAGTGCAGACTGCTACCCAGCTTAGGGGCTGATAAGTACCAGCATGGGAGACTGGCTGGGAATCCCAGGTGTCGTTGACATTTTGCTCTGTTGCCGCCTTCCGCTCCTATTCCGAAAAGGATTTATTGATGCTTAAATCCACAGTATAAAGGGTGAGAACCTGGGTACGGCCATCCTAAGCTGAACACGCCTGCTCTCGGCAGATTGCAGACTGCTACCCAGATTAGGGCCCGGTAAGTACCAGCATGGGAGACTTGCTGGGAGTCCTGGGTGCCGTTGATGTTTTGCTCTGTTGCCGCCTTCCGCTCTGATTACGTAAAGTATTTATTGATGCTTAAATCCACAGTATAAAGGGTGTGATGCTGTTAACGGCCATCCTAAGCTGAACGTGCCTGCTCTCGTCAGATCGCAGACTGCTGCTCAGCTTAGGGCCCGGTAAGTACCAGCATGGGAGACTGGCTGGGAATCCCAGGTGTCGTTGACATTTTGCTCTGTTGCCGCCTTCTGCTCCGATTCCGAAAAGGATTTATTGATGCTTAAATTCACAGTATACAGGGTGTGAAGCTGTCAACGGCCATCCTAAGCTGAACGCGCCTGCTCTCGTCAGATCGCAGACTGCTGTCCGGCGGAGACTGGCTGGGAATCCCGGGTGCCGTTCACATTTTGCTCTGTTGCTGCCTTCCGTTCCCATTCCGAAAAGGATTTATTGATGCTTAAATCCACAGTATACAAGGTGTGAAGCTGTCAACGGCCATCCTAAGCTGAACGCGACTGCTCCCGTCAGATCGCAAACTGCTACCCAGCTTAGGGGCTGGTAAGTGCCGGCATTGGAGACTGGCTGGGAATCCCGGGTGCAGTTAACATTTTGCTCTGTTGCCGTCTTCCGTTCCGATTCCGAAAAGGATTTATTGATGCTTAAATCCACAGTATACAAGGCGTGAAGCTGTCAACAGCCATCCTAAGCTGAACGTACCTGCTCTCCTCAGGTTGCAGACTGCTGCCCGGCAAGTACCGGCATGGGAGACTGGCTGGCAATCCAAGGTGCCATTGACATTTTGCTCTGTTGCTGCCTTCCGCTCCGATACCTAAAAGGATTTCTTGATGCTTAAATCCACAGTATAAAGGCTGTGAGGCTGTGAGGCTGTGAGGCTGTGAGGCTGTGAGGCTGTGAGGCTGTGAGGCTTTGAAGCTTTGAAGCTTTGAAGCTTTGAAGCTTTGAAGCTTTGAAGCTTTGAAGCTTTGAAGCTTTGAAGCTTTGAAGGGCCATCCTAAGCTGAATGAGCCTGCTCTAGTCAGTTTGCAGACTGCTACCCAGCTTAGGGCCCGGTAAGTACCGGCATGGGAGACTGGCTGGGAATCCCGGGTGAAGTTGACATTTTGCTCTGTTGCCGCCTTCCGCTCCGATTAAGAAAATGATTTATTGATGCTTAAATCCACAGTATACAAGGCATGAAGTTATCAACGGCCATCCTAAGCTGAACGCGCCTGCTCCCGTCAGATCGCAGACTGCTACCCAGCTTAGGGCCTGGTAAGTACCAGCATAGGAGACTGGCTGGGAATCCCGGGTGCACTTGACATTTTGCTCTGTTGCCGCCTTCCGCTCCGATTCCGAAAAGGATTCATTGATGCTTAAATTCACAGTATACAGTATACAGGGTGTGAAGCTGTCAACGGCCATCCTAAGCTGAATGTGCCTGCTCTCGTCAGATTGCAGACTGCTACCCAGCTTAGGGCCTGGTAAGTACCAGCATGGGAGACTGGCTGAGAATCCCGGGTGCAGTTGACATTTTGCTCTGTTGCTGCTTTCCGCTCCGATTCCGAAAAGGATTTATTGATGCTTAAATCCACAGTATACAAGGTGTGAAGTTGTCAAATGCCATCCTAAGCTGAACGTGCCTGCTCTCGTCAGATCGCAGACTGCTACCTAGCTTTGGGCCCGGTAAGTACCGGCATGGGAGACTGGCTGGGAATCCTGAGTGCCGTTAACGTTTTGCTCTGTTGCCGCCTTCCGCTCCGATTCCGAAAAGGATTTATTGATGCTTAAATGCACAATATTCAGGATGTGAATTTGTCAATGGGCATCCTAAGCTGAACGTGCCTGCTCTCGTCAGATCGCAGACTGCTACCCAGCTTAGGGCTTGGTAACTACCAGCATGGGAGACTGGCTGGGAATCCTGAGTGCCGTTGGCATTTTCTCTGTTGCCGCCTTCCTCTCCGATTACGTAAAGTATTTATTGATGCTTAAATCCACAGTATAAAGGGTGTGATGCTGTTAATGGCCATTCTAAGCTGAACGTGCCTGCTCTTGTCAGATCGCAGACTGCTACCCTGCTTAGGGCCCGGAAGTACCAGCATGGGAGACTGGCTGGGAATCCCAGGTGCCGTTGCCATTTTGCTCTGTTGCCGCCTTCCGTTCGTATTCGTAAAAGGATTTTTTGATGCTTAAATCCACAGTATAAAGGGTGAGAAGCTGTGAACGGCCATCCTAAGCTGAATGCGCCTGCACTCGTCAGATCGTAGATTGCTACCCAGTTTACGGCCTGGTAAGTACCAGCATGGGAGACAGGCTGGGAATCCCGGGTGCAGTTGACATTTTGCTCTGTTGCCGCTTTCCGCTCCGATTCCGAAAAGGATTTAATGATGCTTAAATCCACAGTATACAAAGCTTGAAGCTGTCAACGGCCATCCTAAGCTGAATGTGCCTGCTCTCGTCAGCTCGCAAACTGCTACCCAGCTTAGGGCCCGGTAAGTACCAGCATGGGAGACTGGCTGAGAATCCCGGGTGCCGTTGACGTTTTGCTCTGTTGCTGCCTTCCGCTCCAATTCCGAAAAGGATTTATTGATGCTTAAATCCACAGTATAAAGGGTGTGCAGCTGTCAATGGCCATCCTAAGCTGAATGAGCCTGCTCTCGTCAGATTGCAGACTACTGCCCGGCATGGGAGACTGGCTGAGAATCCCAGGTGCAGTTGACATTTTGCTCTGTTGCTGCTTTCCGCTCCGATTCCGAAAAGGATTTATTGGTGCTTAAATCCACAGTATACGAGTTGCGAAGTTGTCAAATGCCATCCTAAGCTGAATGTGCCTGCTCTCGTCAGATCGCAGACTGCTACCTAGCATTGGGCCCGGTAAGTACCAGCATGGGAGACTGGCTGGGAATCCCGGGTGCAGTTGACATTTTGCTCTGTTGCCGCTTTCCCCTCCGATTCCGAAAAGGATTTATTGATGCTTAAATCCACAGTATACAAAACGTGAAGCTGTCAACAGCCATCCTAAGCTGAAGGTGCCTGCTCTCATCAGATCGCAGACGGCTACCCAGCTTTGGGCCCGGTAAGTACCGGCATGGGAGACTGGCTGGGAATCCCAGGTGTCGTTGACATTTTGCTCTGTTGCCGCCTTCCGCTCCGATTCCGAAAAGGATTCATTGATGCTTAAATTCACAGTATACAGTATACAGGGTGTGAAGCTGTCAACGGCCATCCTAAGCTGAATGTGCCTGCTCTCGTCAGATTGCAGACTGCTACCCAGCTTAGGGCCTGGTAAGTACCAGCATGGGAGACTGGCTGAGAATCCCGGGTGCAGTTGACATTTTGCTCTGTTGCTGCTTTCCGCTCCGATTCCGAAAAGGATTTATTGATGCTTAAATCCACAGTATACAAGGTGTGAAGTTGTCAAATGCCATCCTAAGCTGAACGTGCCTGCTCTCGTCAGATCGCAGACTGCTACCTAGCTTTGGGCCCGGTAAGTACCGGCATGGGAGACTGGCTGGGAATCCTGAGTGCCGTTAACGTTTTGCTCTGTTGCCGCCTTCCGCTCCGATTCCGAAAAGGATTTATTGATGCTTAAATGCACAATATTCAGGATGTGAATTTGTCAATGGGCATCCTAAGCTGAACGTGCCTGCTCTCGTCAGATCGCAGACTGCTACCCAGCTTAGGGCTTGGTAACTACCAGCATGGGAGACTGGCTGGGAATCCTGAGTGCCGTTGGCATTTTCTCTGTTGCCGCCTTCCTCTCCGATTACGTAAAGTATTTATTGATGCTTAAATCCACAGTATAAAGGGTGTGATGCTGTTAATGGCCATTCTAAGCTGAACGTGCCTGCTCTTGTCAGATCGCAGACTGCTACCCTGCTTAGGGCCCGGAAGTACCAGCATGGGAGACTGGCTGGGAATCCCAGGTGCCGTTGCCATTTTGCTCTGTTGCCGCCTTCCGTTCGTATTCGTAAAAGGATTTTTTGATGCTTAAATCCACAGTATAAAGGGTGAGAAGCTGTGAACGGCCATCCTAAGCTGAATGCGCCTGCACTCGTCAGATCGTAGATTGCTACCCAGTTTACGGCCTGGTAAGTACCAGCATGGGAGACAGGCTGGGAATCCCGGGTGCAGTTGACATTTTGCTCTGTTGCCGCTTTCCGCTCCGATTCCGAAAAGGATTTAATGATGCTTAAATCCACAGTATACAAAGCTTGAAGCTGTCAACGGCCATCCTAAGCTGAATGTGCCTGCTCTCGTCAGCTCGCAAACTGCTACCCAGCTTAGGGCCCGGTAAGTACCAGCATGGGAGACTGGCTGAGAATCCCGGGTGCCGTTGACGTTTTGCTCTGTTGCTGCCTTCCGCTCCAATTCCGAAAAGGATTTATTGATGCTTAAATCCACAGTATAAAGGGTGTGCAGCTGTCAATGGCCATCCTAAGCTGAATGAGCCTGCTCTCGTCAGATTGCAGACTACTGCCCGGCATGGGAGACTGGCTGAGAATCCCAGGTGCAGTTGACATTTTGCTCTGTTGCTGCTTTCCGCTCCGATTCCGAAAAGGATTTATTGGTGCTTAAATCCACAGTATACGAGTTGTGAAGTTGTCAAATGCCATCCTAAGCTGAATGTGCCTGCTCTCGTCAGATCGCAGACTGCTACCTAGCATTGGGCCCGGTAAGTACCAGCATGGGAGACTGGCTGGGAATCCCGGGTGCAGTTGACATTTTGCTCTGTTGCCGCTTTCCCCTCCGATTCCGAAAAGGATTTATTGATGCTTAAATCCACAGTATACAAAACGTGAAGCTGTCAACAGCCATCCTAAGCTGAAGGTGCCTGCTCTCATCAGATCGCAGACGGCTACCCAGCTTTGGGCCCGGTAAGTACCGGCATGGGAGACTGGCTGGGAATCCCAGGTGTCGTTGACATTTTGCTCTGTTGCTGCCTTTAGCTCCGATTCCGAAAATGATTTATTGATGCTTAAATCCACAGTATACAGGGTGTGCAGCTGTCAATGGCCATCCTAAGCTGAATGAGCCTGCTCTCGTCAGATCGCAGACTGCTACCCAGCTTAGGGCCTGGTAAGTACGAGCATGGGAGACTGGCTGGGAATCCCGGGTGCAGTTGACTTTGGCTCTGTTGCCGCTATCTGCTCCTATTCCGAAAAGGATTTAATGATGCTTAAATTCACAGTATACAAGGCATGAAGCTGTCAACGGCAATCCTAAGCTGAACGTGCTTGCTCTCGTCAGTTTGCAGACTGCTACCCAGTTTAGGGCCCGGTAAGTGCCAGCATGGGAGACTGGCTGGGAATATCGGGTGCCGTTAACATTTTGCTCTTTAGCTGCCTTCCGCTCCGATTCCGAAAAGGATTTTTTGATGCTTAAATCCACAGTATAAAGGGTATAAAGGGTATAAAGGAGGTGAAGCTGTAAACGGCCATCCTAAGCTGAACGCACCTGCTCTCGTCAGATCGCAAACTTCCACCCAGCTTAGGGCCCGTTAAGTACCAGCATGGGAGACTGGCTGGGAATCCTGGGTGCTGTTGACGCCTTCCGCTATGATTCCGAAAATGATTTATTGATGCTTAAATCCACAGTATACAAGGTGTGAAACTGTCAACGGCCATCCTAAGCTGACCGCGCCTGCTCTTGTCAGATCGGAGACTGCTACCCAGCTTAGTGCCCGGTAAGTACCGGCATGGGAGACTGGCTGGAAATCACGGTTGAAGTTAACATTTTGCTCTGCTGCCGCCTTCCGTTCCGATTCCGAAAAAGATTTATTGATGCTTAAATCCACAGTATAAAGGGTATAAAGGGGGTGAAGCTGTCAACGGCCATCCTAAGCTGAACGTGCCTGCTCTCGTCAGATTGCAGACTGCTACCCAGCTTTGGGGCCCGGTAAGTACCAGCATGGGACACTGGCTGGGAATCCCGGGTGAAGTTGACATTTTGCTCTGTTGCCGCCTTCCGTTCCGATTCCGAAAAGGATTTATTGATGCTTAAATGCACAGTATGAAGGGCGTGAAGCTGTCAACGGCCATTCTAAGCTGAACGCGCCTGCTCTCGTCAGATCGCAGACTGCTACCCAGCTTAGGGCCCGGTTAGTACCGGCATGGGAGACTGTCTGGGAATCCCGGGTGCAGTTGACATTTTGCTCTGTTGCCGCCTTCCGCTCCGTTTAAGAATATGATTTATTGATGCTTAAATCCACAGTATACAAGGCATGAAGCTATCAACGGCCATCCTAAGCTGAACGCGCCTGCTCTCGTCAGATCGCAGACTGCTACCCAGCTTTGGGCCCGGTAAGTACCGGCATGGGAGACTGGCTGGGAATCCCGGGTGCCGTTGATGTTTTGCTCTGTTGCCGCCTTCCGCTCCTATTCCTAAAAGGATTTTTTGATGCTTAAATCCACAGTATAAAGGGTGAGAAGCTGTGAACGGCCATCCTAAGCTGAACGCGCCAGCTCTCGTCAGATCGCAGACTGCTAACCAGCTTAGGGCCTGTTAAGTACCAGCATATGAGACTGGCTGGAAATCCCGGGTGCAGTTGACATTTTGCTCTGTTGCCGCTTTCCTCTCCGATTCCGAAAAGGATTTATTGATGCTTAAATCCACAGTATACAAGGCGTGAAGCTGTCAACGGTCTTCCTAAGCTGAAGGTGGCTGCTCTCGTCAGATCGCAGACTGCTACCCAGCTTTGGGCCCGGTAAGTAGTGTTGAGCGGCATAGGCCATATTCGAATTCGCGAATATTCGCGAATATATGGACGAATATTCGTCATATATTCGCATATTCGATATATTCTCGTTTTATTTTCGCATACGCGAAATTTCGCGTATGCGAAAATTAACATATGTGAAAATTAGCATATAGGAAATTCGCATACTCGAAAATTCGCATACGCGAAAATTAGCATACACTAATTTTCGCATATGCGAATTTTCGCACGCCAGTCTCACACAGTGGTATTACAGCCTTCTTTACACCACACAAGCTGGAAGCAGAGAGGGGTGATCACTGTGATGTGTACTGTGAAGAAAAAAATAAAAAAATAAAAAAAAAATGAAAATTCGTAATTACGAATCTATAGCGCTATATTCGCGAAATTCGCGAATTCGCGAATATGCGATATTCGCGAATAATATTCGAATTGCGAATATTTGCGAGCAACACTACCGGTAAGTACCGGCATGGGACACTGGCAGGGAATCCCGGGTGCAGATGACTTTTTGCTCTTTTGCCGCCTTCCGCTTCGATTCCGAAAAGGATTAATTGATGCTTAAATCCACAATATACAGGTTGAGAAGCTGTCAAAGACCATCCTAAGCTGAATGTGCCTGCTCTTGTCAGCTTGCAGACTGCTACCCAGCTTAGGCCCTGGGAAGTACCAGCATGGGAGACTGGCTTGGAATCCCGGATGCCGTTGACGATTTGCTCTGTTGCCGCCTTCCTCTCCGATTCCGAAAATAATTTGTTGATGTTTAAATCCACAGTATCCACAGTATACAAGGTGTAAAGCTGTCAATGGCCATCCTAAGCTGAACGCGCCTGCTTTCGTCAGTTCGCAGACTGCTGCCCGGCAAATACTGGCATGGGAGACTGGCTGGGAATCCCGGGTGCCGTTGACGTTTTGCTCTGTTGCCGCCTTCCGCTCTGATACCTAAAAGGATTTATTGATGCTTAAATCCACAGTATAAAGAGTGTGAATCTGTGAACGGCCATCCTAAGCTGAACGCGCCTGCTCTCGTCAGATCGCAGACTGCTGCCCGGCAAGTACCGGCATGGGAGACTGGCTGGCAATCCAAGATGCCATTGACATTTTGCTCTGTTGCCGCCTTCCGCTCCGATTCCTAAAAGGATTTATTGATGCTTAAATCCACAGTATACAGTATACAGTATACAGTATGTGAAGCTGTCAATGGCCATCCTAAGCTGAACGCACCTGCTCTCGTCAGATTGTAGACTGCTGCCCGGTAAGTACCGGCAAGGGAGACTGGCTGGGAATCCCGGGTGCAGTTGACATTTTGCTCTGTTGCCGCCTTCCGTTCTGATTCCGAAAAGGATTAATTGAGGCTTAAATCCACAGTATAAAAGGTGTGAAGCTGTCAATGGCCATCCTAAGCTGAATGCGCCTGCTGTCGTCCGATTTCAGACTGCTACCCAGCTTAGGGCCTGGTAAGTACCAGCATGGGAGACTTGCTGGCAATCCCGGGTGCAGTCGACATTTTTCTCTGTTGCCGCCTTCCGTTCCGATTTTGAAAAAGATTTATTGATGCTTAAATCCACAGTATAAAGGGTATAAAGGGTGTGAAGCTGTCAACGGCCATCCTAAGCTGAACGTGCCTGCTCTCGTCAGATTGCAGACTGCTACCCAGCTTTGGGGCCCGTTAAGTACCAGCATGGGAGATTGGCTGGGAATCCCGGGTGCCGTTGATGTTTTGCTCTGTTGCTGCCTTCCACTTCGATTCCTAAAAGGATTTATTGATGCTTAAATCCACAGTATAAAGGGTGTGAAGGGTATAAAGGGTGTGAAGCTGTCAACGGCCATCCTAAGCTGAACGCGCCTGCTCCCCTCAGATCGCAGACTGCTCCCCAGCTTAGGGCCCAGTAAGTACCAGCATGGGAGACTGGATGGGAATCCCGGGTGTCGTTGACGTTTTGCTCTGTTGCCGCCTTCCGCTCCGATTCCGAAAAGGATTTATTGATTCTTAAATCGACAGTATACAGGGTGTGAAGCTGTCAACGGCCATCCTAAGCTGAACGCCCCTGCTCTCGTCAGATCGGAGACTGCTACCCAGCTTAGGGCCCGGTAAGTACCGGCATGGGAGACTGGCTGGTTATCCCGGGTGCAGTTGACATTTTGCTCTGATGCCGCCTTCCGCTCCGATTCCGAAAAAGATTTATTGATGCTTAAATCCACAGTATACAAGGCTTGAAGCTATCAACAGCCATCCTAAGCTGAACCCGCCTGCTCTCGTCAGATCGCAGACTGCTGTCCGGCAAATACTGACATGGGAGACTGGCTGGGAATCCCGGGTGCTGTTGACATTTTGCTCTGTTGCCGCCTTCCGTTCCGTTCCAATTCCGAAAAGGATTTATTGATGCTTAAATCCACAGTATAAAGGGTGTGAAGCAGTCAACGGCCATCCTAAGCTGAACGCGCCTGCTCTCGTCAGGTCTCAGACTGCTACCCAGCCTTGGGCCCGATAAGTAACGGCATGGGAGACTGGCTGGGAATCCCGGGTGCTGTTGACATTTTGCTCTGTTGCCGCCTTCCGCTCCGATTCCAAAAAGGATTTATTGATTCTTATATCCACAGTATACAGGGTGTGATGCTGTTAACGGCCATCCTAAGCTGAATGTGCCTGCTCTCGTCAGATCACAGACTGCTACAAAGCTTAAGTTCCGGTAAGTACCAGCATGGGAGACTGGCTGTGAATCCCGAGTGTCGTTGACGTTTTGCTCTGTTGCCGCCCTCCGCTCCGATTCCGAAAATAATTTATTGTTGCTTAAATCCACAGTATAAAGGGTGTGAAGCTGTCAACGGCCATCCTAAGCTGAACGCGCCTGCTTTCGTCAGATCGCAGACTGCTGCCCGGCAAGTACCGGCATGGGAGACTGGCTGGCAATCCAAGGTGCCATTGACATTTTGCTCTGTTGCCGCCTTCCGCTCCGATTCCTAAAAGGATTTATTGATGCTTAAATCCACAGTATACAGTATACAGTATGTGAAGCTGTCAATGGCCATCCTAAGCTGAACGCACCTGCTCTTGTCAGATTGTAGACTGCTACCCAGCTTAGGGCCTGGTAAGTACCGGCATGGGAGACTGGCTGGGAATTCCGGTTGTCGTTGACGTTTTGCTCTGTTGCCGCCTTCCGCTCCAATTCCGAAAAGGATTTATTGATTCTTAAATCGACAGTATAAAGGGTATAAAGGGGTATAAAGGGTATAAAGGGTATAAAGGGTATAAAGGGTGTGAAGCTGTGAACGGCAATCCTAAATTGAACGCGCCTGCTCTCGTCAGATCGCAGACTGATACCCAGCTTCGGGCTCGGTATGTACTGGCACGGGAGACTCTGGCTGGGAATCTCGGGTGCAGTTGACATTTTGCTCTGTTGCCGCCTTCCGTTCCGATTCCGAAAAGGATTTATTGATGCTTAAATCCACAGTATAAAGGATGAGAAGCTGTCAACGGCCATTCTAAGATGAACGTGCATGCTCTCGTCAGATCACAGACAGCTACCCAGCTTAGGGCATGGCAAATACAGGCATGGGAGACTTACTGGGAATCCCGGGTGCCGTTGACATTTTGCTCTGTTGCCGCCTTCCGCTCCGATTCCGAAAAGTATTTATTGATGCTTAAATCCACAGTATAAAGGGTGTGAAGCTGTCAACGGCCATCCTAAGCTGAACGCGCCTCCTTTCGTCAGATCGCAGACTGCTAACCAGCTTAGGCCCTGGTAAGTACTGGCATGGGAGACTGGCTGGGAATCCCAGGTGCCGTCGACATTTTGCTCTGTTGCCGCCTTCCGCTCCGATTTCGAAAAGGATTTATTGATGCTTAAATCCACAGTATACAGGGTGTGAAGCTGTCAACGGCCATCCTAAGCTGAAGGTGCCTCCTCTCGTCAGATAGCAGAAAGTTACCCAGCCTAGGGCCCGGCAAGCACCGGCATGGGAGACGGGCTGGGAATCACAGGTGCTGTTGACATTTTGCTCTGTTGCCGCTTTCCGCTCCGATTCCTAAAAGGATTTATTGATGCTTAAATCCACAGTATACAGCGTGAGAAGCAGTCAACGGCCATCCTAAGCTGAACGTGCCTGCTCTTGTCAGATCGCAGACTGCTACCCAGCTTAGGGCCCTGTAAGTACCAGCATGGGAGACTGGCTGGGAATCCCGGGTGCAGTTGACATTTTGCTCTGTTGCCGCCTTCCGCTCCGATTCTGAAAAGGATTTATGGATGCTTAAATCCACAGTATACAGGGTTAGAACCTGTCAATGACTATCCTAAGCTGAAGGTGCTTGCTCTCGTCAGATCGCAGACTGCTGCCCGGCAAGTTACCGGCATGGAAGACTGGCTGGGAATCCCGAGTGCCGTCGACATTTTGTTCTGTTGCTGCCTTCCACTCTGATTCCTAAAAGGATTTATTGATGTTTAAATCCACAGTATACAGGGTGTAAAGCTGTCAACGGCCATCCTAAGCTGAACGCGCCTGCTCTCGTCAGATCGCAGACTGCTACCCAGCTTAGGGTCTGGTAAGTAATGGCATGGGAGTCTGGCTGGGAATCCTGGGTGCCGTTGATGTTTTGCTCTGTTGCCGCCTTCCGCTCCGATTCCGAAAAGGATTTATTGATGCTTAAATCCACAGTATACAGGGTAAGAACCTGTCAACGACCATCCTAAGCTGAATGTGCTTGCTCTCGTCAGATTGCAGACTGCTGCCCGGCAAGTCCCAGCATGGGAGACTGGCTGGGAATCCCAGGTGCCGTTGACATTTTGCTCTGTTGCCGCCTTCTGCTCCTATTCCTAAAAGGATTTATTGATGCTTAAATCCACAGTATACAGAGCAAGAAGTTGTCAACGGCCATCCAAAGCTGAACTCGCCTGCTCTCGTCAGATCGCAGACTGCTACCCAGCTTAGAGCCCCCTAAGTACTGGCATGGGAGACTGGCTGGGAATCCCGGGTGCAGTTGACATTTTGCTCTGTTGCTGCCTTCCGCTCCTTTTCCGAAAAGGATTTATTGATGCTTAAATCCACAGTATACAATGTGAGAAACTGTCAATGGCCATCCTAAGCTGAACGCACCTGCTCTTGTCAGATCGCAGGCTGCAACCCAGCTTAGGGCCCGGCAAGTACCAGCTTGGGAGACTGGCTTGGAATCCCAGGTGCCGTTGACCTTTTGCTCTGTTGCCGCCTTCTGCTCCGATTCCTAAAAGGATTTATTGATGCTTAAATCCACAGTATACAATGTGAGAAACTGTCAACGGCCATCCTAAGCTGAATGCACCTGCTTTCGTCAGATCGCAGACTGCTACCAGGCTTAGGGCCCGGCATTGGAGACTGGCTGGGAATTCCGAGTGCCGTTGACAATTTGCTCTGTTGCCGCCTTCCGCTCCGGTTCCTAAAATAATTTATTGAAGCTTAAATCCACAGTATACAATGTGAGAAACTGTCAACGGCCATTCTAAGCTGAATGCACCTGCTCTTGTCAGATCGCAGTCTGCTACCCAGCTTAGGGCCAAGCAAGTAAAGGCGTGGGAGACTGTCTGGGAATCCCAAGTGCCGTTGACATTTTGCTCTGTTGCTGCTTTCCACTCCGGTACTTGCTCTGTTGCCGCTTTAATGCATAAATCCACAGCATAGAGGATAAGAACCCAGCAACAGCCATCCTAAGCTGGACATGCCTGCTCTCGTCAGATCGCAGACTGCTACCCAGCTTAGGGCCCGGCAAGTAGCGGCATGGTAGACTGGCTGGGAGTCCCGGGTGCCGTTGACATTTTGCTCTGTTGCCGCTTTCTGCTCCGATTCCTTAAAGGATTTATTGATGCTTAAATCCACAGTATACAGGGAGAGAAGCTGTCAACGGCTATCGTAAGCTGAACGTGCCTGCTCTCGTCAGATTGCAGACTGCTACCCAACTTAGGTACCGGCATGGGAGACTGGCTGGGAATCCCGGGTGCTGTTGACATTTTGCTCTGTTGCCGCCTTCCGCTCCAAATCCTAAAAGGATTTATTAATGCTTAAATCGACAGTATACAAGGTGTGAAGCTGTCAGTGGCCATCTTCAGCTGAACGTGCCTGCTCTCGTCAGATCGCAGACTGCTACCCAGCTTAGGGCCCGGTAAGTACCGGCATGGGAGACTGGCTGGGAATCCCGGGTGCCGTTGACATTTTGCTCTGTTGCCGCCTTCCGCTCCTATTCCTAAAAGGATTTATTGATGCTTAAATCCACAGAATACAGAGGGAGAAGCTGACAACGGCCATCCAAAGCTGAACTTGCCTGCTCTCGTCAGATTGCAGACTGCTACAATGCTTAGGGCCCGGCAAGTACCGGCATGGGAGACTGGATGGGAATCCCGGGTGCTGTTGACATTTTGCTCTGTTGCCGCCTTCCGCTCCGATTCCTTAAAGAATGTATTGATGCTTAAAGCCATAGTATACAACTTGAGAAGCTATCAACAGCCATCCTGAATGCTCCTGCTCTCATCAGACTGCTACCCATCTTAGGGCCTGGCAAGTACCGGCATGGGAGACTGGCTAGGAATCCCAGGTGCCGTTGACATTATGCTCTGTTGCCGCCTTCCGCTCCGATTCCGAAAAGGAATTATTGATGCTTAAATCCACAGTATAAAGGGTGTGAAGCAGTCAACAGCCATCCAAAGCTGAAAGTGCATGCTCTCGTCAGATCGCAGACTGCTACCCAGCTTAGGGCCTGGCAAGTAACGGCATAAGAGACTGGCTGGGAATCCCGGGTGCCATTGACATCTTGCTCTGTTGCCGCCTTCCGCTCCGATTTCTAAAAGGGTTTATTGCTGTTTAAATACAGAGTGAGAAGCTGTCAACGGCCATCCAAAGCTCAACTCGCCTGCGCTCGTCAGATCGCAGACAGCTACGCAGCAAGTAGCGGCATGGGAGACTGGCTGGGAATCTCATGTGCCGTTGACTTTTTGCTCTGTTGCCGCCTTCTGCTCCAATTCCTAAAAGGATTTATTGATGCTTAAACCCACAGTATACAGTATACATGGTGAGTAGCTGTCAACGGCCACCCTAGGCTGAACGTGCCTGCTCTCGTCCGATCGCAGACTGCTACCCAGCTTAGAATACTGGGTGCTGTTGACATTTTGCTCTGTTGCCGCCTTCCGCTCCAAATCCTAAAAGGATTTATTAATGCTTAAATCCACAGTATACAATGTGTGAAGATGTCAGTGGCCATCTTAAGCTGAACGTGCCTGCTCTTGTCTGATCGCAGACTGCTACCCAGCTTACTGTATACTCCACAGAAACTACCAGTAAGTACCAGCATGGGAGACTGGCTGGGAATCCTGGGTGCCGTTGACGGTTTGCTCTGTTGCAGCTTTCCGCTCCGATTCCTAAAAGGATTTATTGATGCTTAAATCCACAGTATACAGGGTAAGAAACTGTCAACGACCAGCCTAAGCTGAACATGCCTGCTCTCATCAGATTGCAGTCTGCTACCTAGCTTAGGGCCTGGCAAGTACCGGCATAGGACACTGGCTGGGAATCCCGGGTGCCGTTGACATTTTGCTCTGTTGCCGCCTTCCGCTCCAATTACTAAAAGGATTTATTGATGCTTAAATCCACAGTTTACAGAGTGAGAAGCTGTCAACGGCCATCCAAAGCTGAACTCACCTGCTCTCTTCAGATCGCATACTGCTGCCCAGCAAGTACCGGCATGGGAGACTGTCTGGGAATCCCGAGTGCAGTTGACATTTTGCTCTGTTGCCGCCTTCCGCTCTGATTACTAAAAGGATTTATTGATGCTTAAATCCACAGTATACAGGGTGTGAAGCTCTCAACGGCCATTCTAAGCTGAATGCCCCTGCTCTCGTAAGGTTGCAGACTGCTAACCTGCTTAGGGCCCGACAAGTACCGGCATGGGAGACTGGCTGGGAATCCCAGTTGCTGTTGACGTTTAGCTCTGTTGCCATCTTCTGCTCCGATTCCTAAAAGGATTTATTGATGCTTAAATCCACAGTATAAAGGGTGTGAAGCTATCAACAGCTATCAACAGCCATCCAAAGCTGAATGCGCCTGCTCTTATCAGATCGCAGACTGCTACCCAGTTTAGAGCCCGGCAAGTACCGGCATGGGAGACTGGCTGGGAATCCCAGGTGCCATTGACATTTTGCTCTGTTGCCGCCTTTCGCTCCGAATCCTCAAAGATTTATTAATGCTTAAATCCACAGTATACAATGTGAGAAACTGTCAACGGCCATCCTAAGCTGAATGCACCTGCTCTTGTCAGATCGCAGTCTGCTGCCCAGCTTAAGGCCCAGCAAGTACCGGTGTGGGAGACTGTCTGGGAATCCCAAGTGCTGTTGACATTTTGTTCTGTTGCCGCTTTCCACTTTTTTGATGCTTAAATCCACAGCATAGAGAATGAAAACCTGGCAATGGCCATCCTAAGCTAAACATGCCTGCTCTCGTCACATCACAGACTGCTACCCATCTTAGGGCCTGGCAAGTACCGGCATGGGAGACTGGCTGGGAATCCCGGGTGCCGTTGACATTTTGCTCTGCTGCCGCCTTCTGCTCCAATTCCTAAAAGGATTTTTTGATGCTTAAATCCACACTATAAAGGGCGTGAAGCAGTCAACAGCCATCCAAAGCTGAAAGTGCAGGCTCTCGTCAGATCGCAGACTGCTACCCAGCTTAGGGCCTGGCAAGTACCGGCATGGGAGACCTTCTGGTAATCCTGAGTGCAGTTGACATTTTGCTCTGCTGCCGCTTTCCACTCCGATTCCTAAAAGGATTTATTGATGCTTAAATCCACAGTATACAGGGTGTGAAACTGTCAACGGCCTGTCATTGGTGGCTGGAAATCCTGGCTGATCCATCCCTGATTAATCTTGACAAATGTCAGTCTCTCCACATTTTTAGTGGACAGACGAGTTCACCTTGGGGTCACTAAACACCCGCTCTGATGGCACACTACTGGCCGGGCAGGACAGCTTTTCCAGGGCAAACTCCACTAGTTGCGGCCATAAATCGAGTTTGGCTGCCCAGAAGTCCAGCGGATCTTCAACGGTTGTTGACAGGGTCATGTCGAGGTAAGCCATCACCTGCTGGTTCAGGTCCTGCTCCATGTCCACCTGCTGCTGATGAGTAGCTTCACTATGCGGCTGAAGGAAGCTACTCATCAGCGACTGTAGACTCAGGCTGCTGCTGATTGAGCCGGTACTGCTCCTGCCACCCCTCCCCTCCCCAGCAGCCATGGCAGTGGAAGGTGAGCGCAGAGGGCCCCCAGAGTCAGACCTGCGAGTGGATGGACCATGTGGCCGATAGGCCAAACGACTACGTAGAAGCTCCCTGAAGTAGATCAGTTTGTCCTCCCTCTCAGTGGGTGTAAAAAAGGCCCCCATTCTGGGCCGGTAGCGAGGGTCTAATAAGGTGGAGATCCAGAAGTCATCGCACTGACGAATTTTGACAATTCGGGGGTCACTACGCAAGCAACTCAGCATGCAGCGTGCCATTTGTGACAGTGACTCACTGGGACTACCTGCCTCCATCTCCACTGCATACTGCCACGGTGTGTCTGGGTCCTCTGTCTCGCCTCCCTCGTAATAACCCTCTGGCTGCTCCTGCTCCTGCTCCTCCCCTCCTGTCCAATGACCAGAAACACCGGCCATCTCATCCACCGTAAACTGTGCTCCGCTCTGCCCCTCATCGTCCTCCTCCAGTTCATCCCCCACAGGACTCATGTAGCCTTCTGATGTAGGCGCAACATCTCCATTGCCGTGACCAGCCATGTTTTCAATCATTTTTTGGAGTAAATGTAGGAGTGGAATTACGTCGTTCATGGCGTAATTTGAGCGACTAACAAAAAATGTGGCTTCCTCAAAGGGCCTCAGCAAACGGCAGGTGTCACGTATGAGCTGCCACTCGTTCACATTGAAGTTACACAGGGGAGTACTCCTATCTGCTTGTATAATCAAAAAATCTGTGATGGCTTTTCTTTGTTCGTATAGTCTGTCCAACATATGGAGAGTGGAATTCCAACGTGTGGCAACGTCACAAATGAGACTATGTTGTGGGATACCGTTCTGACGCTGCAGCTCAAGCAAAGTGTGCTTGGCGGTGTACGAGTGGCTGAAGTGCATGCACAGTTTCCTTGACATTGTCAGGACGTCTTGCAAATGGGGTGAAGACTTGATGAACTTCTTGACAACCAGATTCAACACGTGTGCCATGCAGGGCGAATGGTTCACACTTCCTTGTCGCAGTGCGGCTACAATGTTCTTCCCATTGTCGGTCACCATGGTTCCCATTTCCAGATTTCATGGAGTAAGCCATACTCGGATTTCTTCCCTAATGAACTTCAGCAGTTCCTCCCCTGCGTGACTCCGTTCGCCAAGGCAAACTATGTGAAGGACGGCTTGACACCGCTGTGCCCTACACACGTGGTACGATGAAGGGCCACCGAGATTTGGATGTGCAGTGGAGGCCGAGGACACGGGGGAGGAGGAGGAGGCGGCACACACTGTAAAAGGACCAACTGCCTGGGAGCGAGAGCGTGGAGGAGGAAGCGGTGTGACCTGTCCAAGTTGCTGCTGTGGCTGTGCAGGAACAACATTTACCCAGTGGGCCGTAAAAGACATGTATTGTCCCTGCCCGTAGTTACAGCTCCACACATCGGCGCTGCCGTGCACTTTTGAACACACCGACAGGCTCAAGGACTGGCTCACCTTCTCTTGTACAAACTTATGCAGGGCTGGTACTGCCTTCTTCGCAAAGAAATGACGGCTTGGGACTCTCCACCTCGGCTCGGCACAAGCCATCAATTCCCTGAAAGCTGCAGAGTCCACCAGTTGGAAAGGGAGGGACTGCAACACCAGCAACTTGGACAGGAGCACATTCAACTTCTGCGCTGTTGGATGAGTGCGCGCATACTGTTGTCTCTTGGACATGGCTTCGCCGATCGATTGTTGGCGGAATGGCTGACTATGAGCGGAGGAAGCAGGAGCGCAAGAAGGATGGTTTGACACAATGCTCC
This sequence comes from Hyla sarda, assembly GCF_029499605.1. Lineage (NCBI taxonomy): Eukaryota > Metazoa > Chordata > Amphibia > Anura > Hylidae > Hyla > Hyla sarda. The sequence goes on from NC_079189.1 coordinate 279,192,096, forward strand.
CTTCGGCTGAGGTGGTGGAGCCTTGGCTGGATGACGGAGGGAGCGGATGGCCACTGGGTGATGCAGCAGGCTGGACCACTACCTCGGAGCCACGGTTATCCCAGGCCGCTTTATGGTGGCGAATCATGTGTTGACGCAGGGCCGTGGTGCCGAGATTGGGACCCTGGCCACGCTTCACTTTCTGCCCACAGATTTTGCATGTGACTACGCTAAGGTCTTCTTCTTTACTAAGAACAACCACCCCGCAGAGTAGCTGATTTTTCCACCTGTAGTTCGCACTATTTCACTGCTATTGGCGCCGTCTGCAGGAACCCCTGTTCCACTACCTCCCTGAATGGTAGCTTGCCGCGAAGCAGGTGGTCTACCCCTGGCACGTTTGGCTCCTGAATTTCCACTACTGCCACCACCACGCTGATTGCCAACCGTGCTACCGCCTTGCTGCCTCATAGACAAAGAGCAAATCTCTTCTCCTGATGATGATGAAGCCCCGGCTTCTGCACCCGGCTCCCAATTGCGATCGGCTTCATCATCAACAAAAGATGTGTGCAAATCACTGATGTCCTCCTCGTGTTCCACAACAGTGTCTGCCTCAGGACGCCTCCCACGTCACTCTCCGCATCACTACTTGGCCGCCTTGCGGAGCAAGGGACGCATGTCTCCTCACATTCTTGGCTGCCCATTAGATGCTGACTGTCCTCTATTACATCGTCCTCGCTAAATAGTGGAGCTGAACCCAAAGCATGAGATACTTCTTTGGGAGAGGGAAAAGCATAGGACAAAGGCAATGGGATTACAGGGACTGCTCCTGGGCCATGCCGACTGAGGGTTGTGTCTGAGGAACCCACCGACTCTTGACTGGGGTTGTCAGATGTCGCTTGTGATGATGGGGATGAGTGTGCAAACCAATTGACGAGGAGAGATGGGTCAACGACACGACAGCTGGGTGTTAACGGGAGCTCAGGCCTATTGCTGTGACTCCTGCTGCCACTCGCCCCAAGTCTGCTGCCAACTCTGCCTGACGTATGTAGGCCTCTGCCCCTTCTCTGTGCACGTCCTGGCACTTCCCTGCCTGACATACTTAGTGCGTTTATGAGGGTATAGAACAGCAGCAGGCGATTACTTACGGCTGTCCTTTCAAAGTATATATGCCCTAGACAGAATAACAGTTATAAAATAGTACACTCCTTTGTTGTATGTATGCCCTTTGCAATGATGAGCGCACTGCTAAGCGTATTTATACGCAGAAAAAAAAATCTTTTTTTGTTGTATACACCAGCCAGTGTATACTAATGTGTGAAATAGCACTGAATATAGCACCGAGACAGAAATACAGATACTAACTAGCACACTACTTGGTTGTATGTATGCCCTTTGCAATGATGAGCGCACTGTTAAGCGTATTTGTACGCAGGAAAAACTTTTTTTCTTTTTAATACACCAGCAGGTGTATAACTTGTGGTATAACACTTAATTTAGCACAGAGACAGAAAAAAAGGTGGTATATGGTACACTATTTGCTTGAATTTAGGCCCTTTGCAATGATAAGGCAACTGAAAAAGCGTTTTTTTACGCAGGAAAACCTTTTTTTTCTTTAATACACCGGCAAGTATATAACGTGTGGTATAACACTTAACTTAGCACAGAGACAGAAAAAAAGGTAGTATATGGTACGCTATTTGCTTGTATTTAGGCCCTTTGCAATGATAAGGCCACTGTTTAACGTATTTTTACTCAGGAAAAATTTATTTTCTTTAATACACCAGCAGGTGTATAACGTGTGGTATAACACTGAATTTAGCACAGAGACAGAAAAAAGGTGGTATATGGTACGCTATTTGCTTGTATGTAGGCCCTTTGCAATGATAATGCCACTGAAAAAGCATATTTGTACACAGGAAAAACTTTTTTTTCTTTAATACACCGGCAGGTGTATAACGTGTGGTATAACACTGAATTTAGCACAGAGACAGAAAAAAAGGTGGTATATGGTACGCTATTTGCTTGTATGTAGGCCCTTTGCAATGATAATGCCACTGAAAAAGCGTATTTGTACTCAGGAAAAACTTTTTTTTCTTTAATACACTGGCAGGTATATAACGTGTGGTATAACACTGAATTTAGCACAGAGACAGAAAAAAAGGTAGTATATGGTACGCTATTTGCTTGTATGTAAGCCCTTTGCAATGATAATGCCACTGAAAAAGCGTATTTGTACTCAGGAAAAACGTTTTTTTCTTTAATACACCGGCAGGTGTATAACATGTGGTATAACACTGAATTTAGCACAGAGACAGAAAAAAAGGTAGTATATGGTACACTATTTGCTTGTATGTAGGCCCTTTGCAATGATAAGGCCACTGTTAAGCGTATTTTTACGCAGGAAAACCTTCTTTTTCTTTAATACACCGGCAGGTATATAACGTGTGGTATAACACTTAATTTAGCACAGAGACAGAAAAAAAAGGTAGTATATGGTATGCTATTTGCTTGTATTTAGGCCCTTTGCAATGAGAAGGCCACTGTTAAGCGTATTTTTACTCAGGAAAAAAATTATTTTCTTTAATACACCGGCAGGTGTATAACATGTGGTATAATACTGAATTTAGCACAGAGACAGAAAAAAGGCAGTATATGGCACTCTATTTGCTTGTATGTAGGCCCGTTGCAATGATAAGGCCACTGTAAAGCGTTTTTGTACTCAGGAAAAACTTTTTTTTCTTTAATACACCGGCAGGTTTATAACGTGTGGTATAACACTGAATTTAGCACAGAGACAGAAAAAAAGGTGGTACATGGTACGCTATTTGCTTGTATGTAGGCCCTTTGCAATGATAATGCCACTGAAAAAGCGTATTTGTACTCAGGAAAAACTTTTTTTTCTTTAATACACCGGCAGGTTTATAACGTGTGGTATAACACTTAATTTAGCACAGAGACAGAAAAAAAGGTAGTATATGGTACTCTATTTGCTTGTATTTAAGCCCTTTGCAATGATAAGGCCACTGTTAAGCGTATTTGTACCCAGGGAAAAAAAATTCTTTAATACACCGGCAGGTGTATAACGTGTGGTATAACACTGAATTTAGCACAGAGACAGAGTAACAGGTGAAAAATGGTAAAAAGGCACTAAAGTCCACACTAATATGACTTATTTCTGAACAGCAGCAGGACCCAACAGTGCAGCACCACCCAAAAAAAAATCCAGGGATTAAACCCTAAATTGCACTCTGTCACACAATTCTGAGCAGCAGAAGATTTGTGGAAAAAAAAAAACTCAACAGAGCTGAAAAATTTGGAGATAAGATGCTTCAGAAAGTCCAGGCAGCTTGGAGATCTGTATGAGGCAGCTGACAGCTATCTGCCCCTCTCTGCTGCAATGCTCAATAACGTGAATAGGAGGTTTAGCTATCAATGATCCTTCTCAGTGTAACAGCACAGCACTCTGTACTCCTGCCTTTCCCTAATGCTGATGTGACTAGCAGTTGCAGTGTAACTATGTGGTATGAGCTATTCACACACACACAGTCCCGTCCTCTCCATCTGAGTGCATAGATGAAATGAAGTGAGGCAAGATGGCCGCCGATTATATAGGGGCTGTGACATCACAGGGGTCAGTGAACACTGATAGGCTGCATCTCACATGTGGTTCTGGGTCAGCCCACCTACCTTCATTCCCGCCGCTGTTTCCCGCCCTCCCATAATCCCCTGCCCCATGTACTCACATGTGGATCCGCCATCTTAGCTCTACAATAGCCTGGAACGCTGTAAAATGGAGTTTAATTAAGCGATTTGTGCGATAGAATTGCGGCGATATCGCAATATTTGTTGCGAATCGAATTTTTCATGAAATTCGTAACAAATTCGGGTTCGTCAAGTTCGATTCGCTCATCTCTAATAATAGCATCACAGACTGCATTAGGTTAAAATAATACAGATTGCAACAGGTGTCAGAAGTGACACCTGTTGCAATTGGTCTATAAATGCAGGTACTACAGCACCTAGCATGGAGCAAAGTGTGCTCCATGTTGGGAGCAGTAGTACCTGCCGTTAAAGGGGTTATTCAATGAACAGAATTTAAAAAATAACAACTCAGATCAGCTGAGGACATTTACCTTGTATCTATTATTCTACTGTGGCCTATTAAATCTCCTGTATGTGGCTCTAATATACCTTTCTGCCCCCTATTTGATCCCTTCCCCACATGCTGTCTTTGAACTACAGGTCCCAGCATCCTTTGCTGTAGCTCTGTGCTCACTTCCTCCTGACTGCCATTTTTTCCCCAGTCCCTTGGCCCCATCCCTCAGAGTGTTACTAAGCAACCATTCCCATCCTGCTTCCATCTTCTGTACTATACAGCAATGCTTTACAAAATGGGTGCCTCCATATATTGCAAAACTAAAACTCCCAGCATTCCCAAAAAGTTAAAGTCCATCTGTAAACCCCTCACTTCCTCAGAGTCATCAGATCTTTCTTCTGTGCAGTTGCTTCTGGGGGCGTGGCTTACATGGAATCAGAGACAGCATAAAAATCACATGACTGTCTCCAAGGGTGAGGGCCAGAGGCAGTTATGGGAAGAAAGCCGAGACAGAGTGGACGCAGGATGCATCATTTTCCTGCATTTCGCACATTTTGTGCTTCATATAGCTCTGCAATGGAGCATTACTTATATTTATTATTACATAAGGGACGTAAATAAATGATATTTTACTTAACTAAACAACCCCTTTAAGGAAAGATCACAGCGGGTGTCACTTCTGACACCCGCTGCGATCGTCCTGCATAATGTATAGATGCGAGCAGCACTGCCGCTCTTCTCTGCTCCCTTGCACTGTAGTATATGCCGTATATATACCTATTCATATTTCCCACAGAGAGTTGTGATTGGCTGGAACCATCTGGCCAATCACAGCTCTCTCTGTGGGAAATATGAATCTTTGATGTGAAGAGAACTTTACATCGCAGAATACAGTGCAGGAGAGCGGAGAAGAGTGGCCATGCCGCCTGCTTCTATATATTATATAGGAGGATCGCAACGGGTGTCAGAAGTGACACCCGGGGTGATCTGTTTATTAGAACAGGTACTACTACTCCCATCATGGAACAGTCTGTTCCATGCTCGGAGTAGTAGTACTACCTAAAAAAAAAAAAAATAAAGAAAAAATTGTAAAAAGTTAAAAACACACACTTTATTAAACACAATGGTAAAATACATTAGTAATAAAATGTTTAACAAAATGAATTATAAAAAATATTTTCTTTTTACATTTAAATGGCCCCTTTCTACATATTTATTATTGTTGGCTACATTTTTAGGTCCCTGCCCGCCCACATAAATTGGTCTCTGTTTAAAAAATTTCAATATAAAAAATATACATTTCATTAAATACAATTTTTTACATCCCTACTGTATCTTAATTTTTTTTTTTATGGTACTCTACGAAATTTTAATAAAAAAAAAGGTATCTCCATCCCTTTTTTGGTTCACTAAAGTCCAAAAAAAATAATAAAAACCTCCTGCAAAAATGCCAAAGTTAAAACCCACATGGCGTTTTTCTTGGCATTTTTTCACTCCCATAAACTGCTATGGGAGAAAAACGCACAATTTCAGGGAAAAAATGCCATACTCTCAACATGCTGCGAATTGGAAAAACTGCCAAGGAGCAGAAAAACGCCAAGAAGTAGTGAAAAAACGCCAAAAGGATTAAAAAACACCAAACTGAAAAACACCAAGTGGAAAAGGCATTTTGCAATTTCTCATTGATTTACAGCTAACATCTGGCTGCAGCGTTCTTTCACTGAAAAAAAAATGCCATGGGGCTGTTTTGGCGTTTGTTTGGGGGCAAAACTCCCCAAAAAAATAAAATAAACTAGTGGAAACATAGCCTTAACTCCTTAAGGACCAGGCCATTTTACACCTTAGGACCAGAGCGTTTTTTGAACATCTGACCACTGTCACTTTAAACATTAATAACTCTGGAATGCTTTTAGTTATCATTCTGATTCCGAGATAGTTTTTTCGTGACATATTCTACTTTAACATGGTGGAAAATTTTTATGGTAACTTGCATCCTTTCTTGGTTAAAAATCCCCAAATTTGATGAAAAATTTGAAAATTTTGCATTTTTCTAACTTTGAAGCTCTCTGCTTGTAAGGCAAATGGATATTCCAAATACATTTTTTTTTATTCACATATACAATATGTCTACTTTATGTTTGCATCATAAAATTGACAAGTTTTTACTTTTGGAAGACATCAGAGGGCTTCAAAGTTCAGCAGCAATTTTCCAATTTTTCACAAAATTTTCAAACTCACTATTTTTCAGGGACCAGTTCAGGTTTGAAGTGGATTTGAAGGGTCTTCATTTTAGAAATACCCCACAAATGACCCCCATTATAAAAACTGCCCCCCCCCCCAAAGTATTCAAAATGACATTCAGTAAGTGTTTTAACCCTTTAGGTGTTTCACAGGAATAGCAGCAAAGTGAAGGAGAAAATTCACAATCTTCATTTTTTACACTTGCATATTCTTGTAGACGCAATTTTTGAATTTTTCACAAGGGGTAAAAGGAGAAAATTTTTCAAGAGGTAAAAGGAGAATATACTTGTATTTGTAGCCCAATTTCTCTCGAGTAAGCATATACCTCATATGTCAATGTAAAGTGTTTGGCGGGCGCAGTAGAGGGCTCAGAAGGGAAGGAGTGACAAGGGGATTTTGTAGAGTATGTTTTTCTGAAATGTTTTTTGGGGGGCATGTTGCATTTAGGAAGCCCCTATGGTGCCAGAACAGCAAAAAAAAAACACATGGCATACCATTTTGGAAACTAGACCCCTTGAGGAACGTAACAAGGAATTAAGTGAGCCTTAATACCCCACAGGTGTTTCGAGACTTTTGCATATGTAAAAAAAAAAAAAATCACAAAAATGTGTGTTTCCCCCCAAATTTCACATTTTTGCAAGGGTTAATAGCAGAAAATACCCCCCAAAATTTGTAACCCCATCTCTTCTGAGTATGGAGGTACCCCATAAATTGACCTGAAGTGCACTACGGGCGAACTACAATGCTCAGAAGAGAAGGAGTCATATTTGGCTTTTTGAGAGCTAATTTTGGTCGGGGGGCATGTCGCATTTAGGAAGCCCCTATGGTGCCAGAACAGCAAAAAAAAAACACATGGCATACCATTTTGGAAACTAGACCCCTTGAGGAATGTAACAAGCAATAAAGTGAGCCTTAATACCCCACAGGTGTTTCACAACTTTTGCATATGTAAAAAAAAAAAAAAAACATTTTCACAAAAATGTGCGTTTCCCCCCAAATTTCACATTTTTGCAAGGGTTAATAGCAGAAAGTACCCCCCAAAATTTGTAACCCCATTTCTTCTGAGTATGGAAATACCCCATATGTGGATGTCAAGTGCCCCGCGGTCGAACTAAAATGCTCAGAAGAGGAGGAGCGCCATTGAGCTTTTGAAGAGGGAATTTGTTTGGAATGGTAGTCAGGGGCCATGTGCGTTTACAAAGCCCCCCGTGGTGCCAGAACAGTGGACCCCCCCCCACATGTGACCCCATTTTGGAAACTATACCCCTCACAGAATTTAATAAGGGGTGCAGTGAGTATTTTCACCCCACTGGCATTTGACAGATCTTTGGAACAGTGGGCTGAGCAAATGAAAAATTAAATTTTTCATTTTCACGGACCACTGTTCCAAAAATCTGTCAGACACCGATAGGGTGTAAATGCTCACTGCACCCCTTATTACATTACGTGAGGGGTGTAGTTTCCAAAATGGGGTCACAAGTTGGGGGGTCCATTGTTCTGGCACTATGGGGGCTTTGTAAACACACGTGGCCTTCAATTCCGGACACATTTTCTCTTCAAAATCCCAATGGCGCTCCTTCTGTTCTGAGCATTGTAGTTCGCCCGCCGAGCACTTTACATCCACATTTGGGGTATTTTCTTACTCAGAAGAAATGGGGTTACAAATTTTGGAGGGCTTTTTTCCTATTTTAGTAACACCAGCATTTTAGTGAAAAAAAATATTTTTTTTCATTTTCCCATCCAACTTTAACGAAAATTTGTCAAACACCTGTGGGGTGTTAATGCTCACTATACCCCTTGTTACATTCCGTGAGGGGTGTAGTTTCCAAAATGGGGTCACATGTTGGTATTTATTTTTTTGTGTTTATGTCAGAACCGCTGTAAAATTAGCCACCCCTGTGCAAATCACCAATTTAGGCCTCAAATGTACATAGTGTGCTCTCACTCCTAAGCCTTGTTGTGCTTTTACGCCCACATATGGGGTATTTCTGTACTCAGGAGAAATTGTGTTACAAATTTTGGGGGTCTTTTTTTCCTTTTATCTCTTGTGAAAATAAAAAGTAAAGGGCAACACCAGCATGTTAGTGTAAAAAAATTTCTTTTTTACATTAACAGGCTGGTGTAGACCCCAACTTTTCCTTTTCATAAGGGGTAAAAGGAGAAAAAGCCCCCCAAAATTTGTAGTGTAATTTCTCCCGAGTACGGAGATACCCCATATGTGGCCCTAAACTGTTTCCTTGAAATACGACAGGGCTCTGAAGTGAGAGAGCGCCATGCACATTTGAGGACTAAATTAGGGATTGCATAGGGGTGGACATAAGGGTTTTCTACGCCATTGATTCCCAAACAGGGTGCCTCCAGCTGTTGCTAAATTTCCAGCATGCCTGGACAGTCAGTGGCTGTCCAGAAATGCTGGGAGTTGTTGTTTTGCAACAGCTGGAGGCTCCGTTTTGGAAACACTGCTGTAAAATAAGTTTTTACTTTTTATTGGGGGGAAAATGTAAGGGGGTGTATATGTAGTGTTTTACCCTTTATTATGTGTTAGTTTAGTGTAGTGTTTTTAGAGTACATTCACACTGGCGGAGGTTTACAGTGAGTTCCCTGCTAGGAGTTTGCGCTGCGGCGAAAAATTTGCCGCAGCTCATACTTGAAGCAGAAAACTTACTGTAAAGCCTGCCCGTGTGAATGTACCCTGTACGTTCACATGGGGGGGCAAATCTACAGCTGTTTCGAAACTACAACTCCCAGCATGCACTGACAGACTGTGCATGCTGGGAGTTGTACTTTTGCAACAGCTGGAGGCACACTGGTTCTGTTATCTAACTCAATATTTCCAACCAGTGTGCCTCCATCTGTTGCAAAACTACAACTCCCAGCATGTACTGATCACCGAAGGGCATGCTGGGAGATGTAGTTACGCAACAGCTGGAGGGATCGCAACTACAACTCCCAGCATGCTGGGATTTTCAGTTTTGCAACATCTGGAGAGCTACAGTATAGAGACCTCTTCAAACTGGCCCTCCAGATGCTGCAAAACTACAAATCTCAGCATGTCCAGACAGCAAACAGTTGTGTGGGCATGCTAGGAGTTGTAGTTTTGCAAGATCTGGAGGGCTATAGTTCAGAGACTACCATACTCAAACTGTAGCCCTCCAGCTGTTGCAAAACTACAACTCCCAGCATGCCCAAACAGCTGTCTGGGCATGCTGGGAGTTGTAGTTTTGCAACATCTGGAGTGCTACAGCATAGAGACCACTATATAGTGGTCTCGGATTGCAGCCCTCCAGATGTTGCTAGGCAACTTACCGGCTTCCGTCGGATCCAGGGAGCTTGCTGCACGTCATCGCCGCCCGCCGATCTCCAACGCCGATCGTTGCCCGCAGCCTCCGCAGATCGGTAAGTGGACTCTGGCGAAATTCGCTGGGACGTATGAGTACGTTCCTGGTCCTTAAGACCCAGGGCGAAGGGACGTACTCATACGTCCGTGGTCCTTAAGGGGTTAAAGGGGTATTCCAGGATTTTTTTTTTTTTATTTGACTACGCTACAGGGGCTGTAAAGTTAGTGTTGTTCATAATATTGTGACTGTACCTGTGTGTGACAGTTTTCTCACAATTCTTATGTGATTTTAACGCCAATATTTATTTATAGCTGCATACAAAATGACTGCTGTCTCAGATTTTTCCCAGGTTGCAATGAGGCCGAGACCTGACTCACTAGTCAGCTGATGACAGGGAGCCTGTCTGCTTCAATGGGTGGAGGGATCGCTTGGTGGGTGAGAGATCAACTGCAACTAATGCAACAGCTGTAGGCACCCTGGTTGAAAACCACAGGTCTTTTGATGGATGCAGCTCATTTATGTTTCAAAGGGTGGGATGGCTGATGTGTGGGAGGGAGGAAAATGGAATTGTGGGATTTGTAGTAAAAAAAAGAAAAGTCAAACAGGAAATACCAGTTCACAAAAAGCTAGCCACAGTATTATGGTAATCTCACAACATAGCCATTTAGCCCCAAGACAAGCACAGATCCTTCCTAAGGCATGTCCATTACTGCCTGCCAGGTACGTACTACAATCACCTATGGTGGATAACCCATTTAAGGACACAGACCATTTTATTTTTGCATTTCCATTTTTTCCTCTTCGCCTTTTAAGAGCCATATTTCTTTTTAGGTACATTTACCCGTACATTTACATCACTCCGTTCCTGGATCACCGCGTCTGGGACACGGTGATTGGGCCGGGATGGCTGCTGTTATCTAACAGCAGTCACCCTGGCATATTGCCCAGGGGGGTCCTGAGACCCCCCTTTTCGGTGATCGCTGTGATTCACCGGTCAATTCTGACTGGCGAATCATGGCTTTTTTGAGCCAATGGGGTCACTGGTAACCCGGTGACCCAGAAAATAAGAGTGATCTAAGACAGCACAAATCATCGTTGCCTGGAAGTAGTGAGGTGGCACTGGTGCCACCTCATGATTTCTGTGATTGATCGTCCGAGACCGGCCGACTAATCACGGGTCCTGCTGGGCGGGTGATCGGCAGCAGTGAAGGTCACATTTCCGTCGGCGGGGTCTGGAGGTGGCAGAGGTGGGTCCCAGAGGAGGCAGTGGCAGCAGCGGGTCCAGAGGAGGCAGTGGCGGGTCAGGAGGTGGCCATCCCAGAAAAGGCAGCGGCAGGAGGTGAGCCTGTGTGCCTCCTGCTGTTTCATTATTATAACTCCCAGCATGCACAGCCAAAGGGCATGCTGGGAGTTGTAGTTATGCAACAGCTGGAGGCACATTTTTTCTAGCATTGTAGTTCGCCCGCAGAGCACTTTACAGCCACATATGGGGTATTTCCAAAAGGAAGAAATTAGGTTAAACGTAAAGTGCTCTGTAGGTGCACTAGAGGGCTCAGAAGGGAAGGAGCAACAATGGGATTTTGGAGAGTGAATTTTGCTGAAATTGGTTTTGGGGGGCATGTTGCATTTAGGAAAGTCCCCATTGTGCCAGAACAGAAAAGAAAACCCACATGGTATGCTATTTTGGAAACTAAACCCCTCATGGCATGTAATAAGGGGTACAGTGAGCCTTAACACCCCACAGGTGTTTGGCAACTTTTCGGTAAATTGGATGTGTAAATTAATATTTTTTTTCTTCACTAAAATGCATTTTTTTCCCAAAATTTACAATTTTTACAAGAGGTAATAGGAGAAAATGCCCTCCAAAAGTTGTAACCCCATTTCTTCTGAGTATGGAAATACCCCATGTGTGGACATCAAGTGCTCTGCGGGTGCACTAAAATGCTCAGAAGAGAAGGAGCCACATTTGGTTTTTTGAAAGAAAATTTTGCTGAAATGGTTTTTGGGGGGCATTTTTTGCAGTTATGGCACAACAGGGTCTTCCTAAATACGACATGCCCCCCAAAAAAACATTTCAGCAAAATTTGCTTTCAAAAAGCCAAATGTGGCTCCCTCTCTTCTAAGCATTGTAGTGTGCCCGCAGAGCACTTGATGTCCACACATGGGGTATTTTCATACTTTTGGGGGGCATTTTCTAATATTACCTCTTGCAAAAATTGTAAATTTGGGGAAAAAACTTCATTTTAGTGAAAAAAAAATTTTTGTTTACAAATCCAACTTTAACGAAAAGTCGTCAAACACCTGTGGGTGTTAAGGCTCACTGGACCCCTTGTTACATGCCATGAGGGGTGTAGTTTCCAAAATAGTATGCCATGTGTTTTTTTTTTTTCTCTTCTGGCAAAATGGGGGCTTCCTAAATGTGACATGCCCCCCAAAAACCATTTCAGCAAAATTCACTCTCCAAAATCCCATTGTCGCTCCTTCCCTTCTGAGCCCTCTAGTGCACCCACAGAGCACTTTACATTCACATATGAGGTATTTCCTTACTCGAGAGAAATTGGGTTACACATTTTGGGGGGATTTTTCTTCTTTTCCCACTCGGTCTACAAGAACATGTTAGTGTAAAAAATGGAGATTTAGAATTTTCCCCTTCACTTTGCTGCTATTCCTGTGAAACACCTAAAGGGTTAACAAACTTTCTAAATGTTATTTTGTATACTTTGTGGGTTGCCAT